>NW_024746161.1:11164787-11539164 GCF_018991925.1 Homarus americanus
CAGGTAGGTTGGTAGGGAGAGTGGTAGAGAAATGGTGTAGGGAGGTAGGTATAGATAGTGTAGGTAGGAAGGTTGGTGGGTAGGTAGGTAGATGGGGTAGAGGTAGGTAGGTGGGTTGGTGGGAGGTAGGTAGATAGTGTGAGGGTGGAGTGGGAGGTGGGTGGGTAGATGGTGAGGGTAGGAAGGTTGGTAGGAGGTAGGTAGGTAGGATAGTGTAAGTAGGAAGGTTGGTAGGTGAGGTTGGTAGGTAGGTAGGTAGATAGTGTAGGTAGGAAGGTTGGTAGGGAGGTAGGTAGGTAGGTAGATAGTGTAAGTAGGAAAGGGTAGGTTGGTCGGTAGGAAGGGGTGAATCAAAGAACAACGATATATTATTTAGTGTATTTTATCACTTAATAACAACTCACACGACCACATTACAATAAAATATATTTCCTAAAGCTTAAGAATAAATAAACAACAATCTTAAGAATCACTTTAAGAAAATACAACAAAAAACTAACGAGAGGATCACTGAGAGAGAGATGGGTGTGCGGGCGAGGCGGTGTTGACGCGCTACTGTGACTACCCCACACATGATGGCACCGCGATCTTTCACTCACCTGTCCACCCTATTACTACCTGGCCAGATCAGCTGGAGGTTCTGAATTCATTAGTCACACAATGAGTTATCCAGCTGATACAGAATACTCTTCGTAACACAGCTCAGGCTTATGGCGCGTCTAATGAATCACGTGGTGAAGGCTACACACCCTTGGGTCCGTCAGCAAGCAGAGCAGAGGCCATCAGGGTACGATACCGAGTAATTCTCGCCTCTGTAGCAACACCAGAGTGATCAAGTTCTCGTTAGCTTCTGCCCGGCTAAGGAGATGAAAGGCGCTTCTTACCTGTCCATCGAACCTCTCGCCGCCCACCTGAAGGAGGTTTTTGGGCATCACTAATCTGGCGGGAGACTCAGGTGAGCGAGTGATCTCGGGTCACCTGCGACAACAACATGTCCAGCGGCGCCCATCATTCTACTGTTAGAAAGGTTACCCCTGATCAATTGGGACCAAGGTGGACGACCAGGAGCCATAATAATCTATATGAGGGAGGGAGAGGGGGGAAGGGGAAGGGGGGTTTGGGAGAGGGGTGGGGGTGTGAGCCATTAGAGGATACCGAGAGTCAACAAGGAAGCTGTGTGAGTGTGGACCAAGGTAAGCTCCAGTTTTACCCATAAACTGTGAGATAAGCCACAACCCACGGAAGAGCTGTGAACCCCTGGGAAGTCGTGGGTCATAAGAGGTGAAATTGGGAAGGAATAAGTCACTATTGCCGAAAACTGTAGCGCAGGTTCATGGTGCAGTGACCCTAGTTGATGGACATTAGGTAGAGTGTCCTATTTAACAGGTAACATACAGGTAGAACACCCTTTAACAGGTAACATACAGGTAGAATGTCCCCTTTAACAGGTAACATACAAGTAGAGTACACCCTTTAACAGGTAACGTACAGGTAGAATGTCCCTTTTAACAGGTAACATACAGGTAGAATGTCCCTTTTAACAGGTAACATACAGGTAGAATGTTCCTTTTAACAGGTAACATACAGGTAGAATGTCCCTTTTAACAGGTAACATACAGGTAGAATGTCCCTTTTAACAGGTAACATACAGGTAGAATGAAGAGATGAGCTTCGTTAGAGCTTATGCACAGTGAAAACATTGTGTCAAAGGAAAGGGGAAGGAGGGAGAGAAGGAGGGAAGAAGGGAGAGAGGAGGAGAAAGGGAGGAAGGGAGAGAAATAGGGTGGAATAGAGGAAAGAACGGAGGGCTAGAGGGAGAACAGGAGGGAAGGAAGAACGGAGGATAGGAAAGAGGAAAGAAGGGTGGGGGGGGGGCGATGAGGGAGAGAGGGAAATGAGAGAGGGGGGAGGTGAGGAGAGAGAGAGAGAAATGAGGGAGATGAGGTAGGTAGGATACTCTCCTTCACCTCACGTTCAGGGTATTGAGGCCAAATCCAAGCACGTTCTCTCCCTGTGTGTTATGTTCTCTCCCTGTGTGTCGTTCTCTCCTGTTTCAATGACTTAATCCCATGAGAACGATGACTTAATCCCTTGAGAACGATGACTTAATTCCGCTCTACCATAACATCCAGACATGCCTCACCTCACCCCCACGGCCACACATCCTAACTTACCTAATGGCCATCAACTAGAGGTGGCCAAGCGAGGGAAGGAGGCCAGTTCAATGATCTTGTCCTTTGATTTGATATGAGATTCTTATGAAAACTTCCCAGACGAACGTTCAGTCGGCTCATCTTACCATCAGCAATAGTTTGGCCAAGGTGAAGAGCCGGTGTCTGGGTGGCCACGGGGGCCACCTCACTCTCAGTAAATCACAGCAACATGGCCATAAATCTGGCCATAATGAACTGTGTTTATGTGGCCACTGACTGGTTAACCTGGACCAGGTATCACCCACAGTCCATTTATCTCGTAAAACTTTACTTAGTTATGAATTTATTTATTTATTTATTTACGTTAATACAAGTAATATAATCTTTAGTGTTAATGATAAGACTCCAGGTGCTGTGAAAGATCGGACAAGACAGTGCTATAATAGAATCCTTACTCTTCATTGTCTTTTGTGTTGACTACTTACAAGGGTCGGGTGTGTGGACAGGTGTGGTGAGGAGTATACTGAATATAATCTTTCCATGTTTTCTCATTCTGATTTATTTTCTTCGTCACTATTAATCGTCTCTCACTACTACCCGTCTCTCATTCCTACCCGTCTCTCACTCCACCCGTCCCTCACCCCACCCCGTCCTCAATCAATTCCCCACCCGTCCTCACCACTAACCCGTCCTCACACACCCGTCTCTCACTACCACCCGTCTCACCCCACCCGTCCTCACTCACTGTCTCACTCCCACCCGTCCTCACTACCACCCGTCTCCTCACTGCTACCTGCCTCACTCCACCACCTCACCACCACCCGTCCTCACTCCCACCGTCTCTCATCCCTACCCGTCTCACCACCCGTCACTCCTACCCGTCTCTCACACTACTACCCGTCTCCTGCTACCCATCTCACTACTACCCCGTCTCACTCCTCCCCGTCTCACTCCTACCGTCTCTCTTCCTACCTCCGTCTGCATTCTTCTTCTCCTCTTCCTCCTCCAATCTCTGCTCTTCCTCTATCCCCTTCTCATCCTCCTCCTCTCAACCATTCCTTCCTATATCTTCCCTATAACAACTTCACCACTTCTCCCATCCTCCCCCTCCCCTCTCTCCCTCTCCTCTCCTCCCCTCTCTCTCCCTCCCTCTCACCTCCTCCAACACGCGGCCCTCAGGTTGAGTGGTGTGTCATCACTGTGCGCCGCGCTATGGCAGTGTGTCAAGGCTGTCACTCCCAGTTAATATAACGAAACTTACACCGAGGTCAACCCTTGATGGAGGTACAGCCCCGCCCACTCACACACACTCACGCGCACGCACACACACGCGCGTATACATACCTATATACATACATACATACAGCTTCTCCAACGATGCATGTGTACGTGTGTGTGTGTGTGTGTGTAATGCCTACTGTACATACATGCATCATTTGATTACATTTCTACATTATAATCTTCACCATCCTTATATATTGTTGTGATGACCTCGTGATGACCTTGTGGTGACCTTGTGTTGACCTCTATCTACCTGTGTTGGTTTACCTGCCTGGTGTTATCCCTCTGGGCCTAGTGCTTTCACCCCCTATTGACTTGTAGTGTAGTGTTTGTTTGTATGGTAGAGGTCCTGTGTGTGTGTGTGTGTGTGTGTGTGTGTGTGTGTGTGTATGGTTTACGTCCTTGTATAAAAGGTTAGTTTAAGTTATTTTTGTGATATTATGATGTAATGTGTTTTCATCTCAGGTATAAATGTTTATTTTATTTATTTATTTATTTATTATCACACACACACACACACACACACACACACACACACTCATCTGTTAACTGTACAGTCACCTAAAATAAACAACAAAGCATATACAGTAAAAAATTAGGGTCATTCTTTTTCGATGACCTTGTATAATAATAAAAGCCATTGTTTACATTGGTCAAAACATGTATAATCTTTTAGTTTTCTTTAAATAAAAAACAATCTTTATGCACGTAGTCTCTAGATGTTTATTCATTCCATTTTCCTCGTAATTGAAGAGGCTAGAATGCTCCTAAGTCAACTAAACTATAAATTATATTCTAAAATGGCGTTAAAATTAACCTTAATTAAATTCGTCTATTTTGTTAGGTTAGGTTAGGTTAGGTTATCGTTAAGGTGTTTAAGCATCAGGTGAAATAAGTTGAGGGTGCCTAATCTTCACGTGATTCCTTTAATTAGATAAGAGGATTTAGCATCAGTTAAGGGACAATAATTGGTGACTCCAAATCGCGGCCACCGCCTACTGTAGGGGCAGACAGTCACCCAAGGTTAACCCCTGATTATTAGCTCAGGGTTGAGTTACGCCGCCTGGTCCCGGAGGCGTCTAGGATATATTAGAGGGCACGTAGGATCCTTCTCTTTCGGCTAATGACGTCGTGGTTATGTTGGAGGATTTACTGGCTCCTTCTTCACTAACTCTTGGGTCCAGGGTGCGTTAGGGGCTATTTGTGTACAAAGATCTTATTTTGTAATGATGCTAGGAGGCCTCCGGAACATGGCCTCCTGAGTTATGGTCGGTATACACTGTACTGCTGGAGGCCACATGTTGAGATGTATTGCGGGTATGTGTTGCTTTTATAAATTATCCACCGTCCTGTTTATTGGGGTGTTATTGAAAATAAATAAATAAATAAATAAATAAATAAATAAATAAATAAATATATATATATATATATATATATATATAAATAAATAAATAAATAAATAAATAAATAAATAAATAAATATATATATTGATTTATTAATGGTTTGGTGAACCAGTCTGGACTGCTGAACTGTTAATGAGGCCGTCGGCAGCATCTGGTTTTCTTTTGGCAGAGGTTCTCACTCTCTCCTCTAGTACAATCCGACTGGATAAAAGTACTCATCCACATCATCTCCTAAGTGTTTCATATCATCGTGTGTCTCTAATATATATATATATATATATATATATATATATATATATATATATATATATATATATATATATATATATATATATATATATATATATATACATGTGTGTATGTATGTGTGTGTGTGTGAAGAGTAATAAACAGAACTGTGGGAGTCAAAATATTATAGAGACAACTCGTTCATTATCCTGACAAAATTCGTTTAAATGACTGATGATAATCTCAATTCATTCAAGACAAGTCGGCAGCTAATATCTAGATAAGTCAGTGTTGAGAGTGAACAACGACAATGGCTGAAGAAAAACAGAATGTCAAAGAACTTGTCGCCAGACCAGATGAAGTAGAGATCCCAGACCAGTTGAGGGATCTTGATCACTACTTACAAGGAAAACGTTTTAGAGTTTACCAATAATTAATTCGCTTCAAGTCACTCCGCTGAAGCTGATGACAACATTTCCTCATGTTCAAACAAGAGAAACACAACTGGCAAGACAGCGCTGGTGGGGAGAAAACTTTGTCCCTGAAAACAAGCAACATTATACCCTCAGCCATTATACCCTCAGCCCCTCACACAAAGTAGTGTATTTGGCTCGAAAAATGAACTAACACACGCTGAAACCACCGAAGAAACAGAGTACAGAGGCGTCAGTCAACACAAGGCCCGGCCAGTGTTTGTCCAGCACGACCCGTCATTACTGCTGCTAATATCATCATGGCAGCCCCGTGGACCGTCGTGAGTCTGCAGGTGAACTGAGCGAGTATGCAACGAGATAACAACTACAGCTCCTCATTGTTTGAAATATTCCACCCACGTTGTGTTCTATTATCCAACTGAATCCATGCAATACTTTTTCTTTGTATGATAATCTGGTGTGAGTCATTACAAGGAGCAAGTGATCTTTGTGGGTGTCTTAACCTCTCCAGCCTTATAAGGAGACGTCACAAACCACAATGCTTCATTCAGGCAGAAAAAAAGAAACGCATCATCACTCAGTTTATGTTTTTTGTTATGATCGTCCATAAGATTTAACAAGATGACGGCTTTGTCCAGTTACACGAAGGTGAGATCCTCTGACGTAGGTAGGTAGGTAGGTAGGTAGGTAATCCTCGGTGATGGCTTTATCGCGTAATATCACACACACAAGACAGTATTTTGGTCTTTTATGTAGTTCGATAATCTTATCTAAACGTTCCCATTAACCAGGAAGTTTTTTTTCTCCATTAAAGATCAAACTGATATTATTACCCTTGTGTAAGTCTACGAACACGTGATCACACTTTTATTTGGATTCAGTCACCCCAATGCCCTACCCTACGCCCTACCCTACGCCCTACCTACGCCCTACCCCAATACCCTACAACACTAGTCTGGTCTCATACTACCCTATACGGCGCGAGGGAAGATTTTCAAATACGGTTTAACACAATGACCAAATTCTTAGTCATCTTTTCTTTGAGTCAATAAAGTACCAAGTTTTCAAGGCCGACTCTGTTATAAGATTCAGAGCACGTGAAGAAGTGTATCGCATCGGTAAGAGAGTCATGTGAGGAAGCTTCTTGTGGGGTCATGTACTTTATACACAGTTAACTATAGAAATTTGACGTTGGTTATCACACTCCCAAGGTCATGCTATAGAGATCAGAATAACAAGAAGTGGTCTATAACTTGAGGTTTTGCAATTAAGTAAAGGTTAAAGGTTTCAGGAGGCGGCGAGAACAGTATTTAAAACAAAAAAGGTTATTAGAATAAATCCTAAAACATACGTGATCTCTATGGCCGTGAATGCAATTAAAAAAATAAATAAATATAACACAATGAAACCTCTATTTAATGGACGATATGGAGAGAAAAGTCCGTTATGTTGAAGGTCCGTTAGATGTGACACCCTCCCTCTAACGGACACCCTCCCTCTAACGGATTATATGGAAAGAGAGGTCCGTTATATGGAGGTTCCACTATATAGAGAGGAGATACCGTAGAGAGGGTCGTACGATACATGCACAATCTACAGTTAATATAAGTACACTGTAAGTCGTCAGTAGGTCGTCAGGCAGGTGGTGTGGGGAGTCTACTAGTTATGCCTTCCAAAATCTGTACCATGTGAGATGAGATGCCGTTTCATCTGTACACAGTCCGGATTCATTGTGATCTGCATTTATTGACCAGCCTGTGTGTGTGTCCTTCTACAGGGTGAGTGTTCAAGTACCCACGGCTACATGGATGAGTACGACCACATGGATGTGGCTTAACATGATCATATGTCAGGAAAGTGCTTCTAACTCCTCTTGTGTACTAAAACATCTGCTGTAATCCAACATATGACCCAGCTGCTACACACACCACCACACACACACACACACACACATACACATACATACATATATACTAGCCCACCTGGTTTTGTTATTTCATAGGTAAGATTAGATTAGGTTAGGTTAGGTTAGGTTAGGTTAGGTTAGGTTAGGTTAGGTTAGGTTAGGTTAGGTTACTGCACTCGTAAAAATGTCTGTCTATCTCTTTATCTATTTTGAAAAAGAGAATATTTAGTACACTGAGAGAGAGAGAGAGAGAGAGAGAGAGAGAGAGAGAGAGAGAGAGCATTCAAGACGAGGATAAAGCGGGTAAATCACGGGGTGGAGGATAGAGGCAATTAGAGCGATGGTAATGAGAGAGAAAGAGGATGAGGGGCGGCAGTGGTCAAGAGGCCGTTCAAGGGGAAGAGGAGGAGGTCGGGCTAGAGGTACTCTTTTAAGATGAAAACCTTTGTGCTAATTGTAGAGCCATATTCACCCTCCTATCTATCTATCTATCTATCTATCTATCTCACACTCACACTGTTACTTGCATCGTCTCTTAAGAAAATTTAGCTACTAGGTTTTTTTTTTTTAATATTGAGTTAAAAATTTACATTCCCGTTTTCTGTTTATTTTGTCAGATGTACCTGAGTAGTCTTACGTGTCAGGGGAGGTGTGTGTGTGTGTGTGTGTGTGTGTGTGTGTGTGTGAAGGATCCTTGACGACCCACACATCAGATAGCCTCATCATTACCGGGAAAACCACGAAGGGCACGAGTCTTCTGCAGCTCTTTGATACAGAGCGACGAGAAACGATCACTTAGAAGATGGATCATTAGGTTAAGTAGTTCCCTTGACCAGCCAGCCCCCAGGAGGTCGACCTTCTCTCTCACAGGATCCCTACACCGTCATCCACCTCGTCGGCTCCTCCCTCCTACGTCTCCCTCACACTAGTACGTCTCTCTCTCCTTTACCCCCTCCCCCCCAATCTCCACTTATTCTTTATTCTCCTCTTATCTCTCTTCAACTCCTTATATTTCTCTTACCTCTCACTTCTTCTAACCCTTCCCTTGTCCTCTTCAGATGCGAGGGTTAATGTGTGACGGAGGTGAGGACAGAGTGAATGGAATTGAAACAGTTTATTTAGCCAGAAAAACACAGTTACAGAGTGGATGATAATAACAATATTAACATGGCTGAGCCAGTTGAGAGCCTGAGCTTCCTTGTAGGCACCTGATAATTATACATTTATCTCAAGGAAGTATTTTGTAACATTTAGTAACATCTGGAATAGTACACACAGCATGGTGATAATAAGAACATAGCAGAATGTTACCACGGTTATCATTTCGATATTTATTTATTTTATTTATTTATTAATTTAAATTTGTATTTATTTATTTTTAATTTATATTACAAGCCTATACATAAATTACAGTGGAATTTAAAAACATAAGGATAATGGAGAGCAGTACAACATGGGTTGTACAGTATTAAGGTTGAACAAGAGGACAGAGCTGTCAGGATTATATCTAGTTGACAACTATATTTATTGCAATGGTAATTTCTTATCTATTTACATGATAATTTCCGATAAAACGGTTTTGATGGCACAATAAAAGCAGTTATATATAGTAGGTTTACAAGAAATATTAATACTTAGACGATAGATATTTTTTAAGAGATGATTAAAAAGAAGGGAGCGTAGTCTTGCTCGGATGGGTGGGAAAGTTGTTCCACACCTTCACACCGCGATATTTTATGGAGGTCTGGGACTGAGAGGAGCGCATGGAAGTGGTCTTAGTAGCTCTGGGTGCCTTAAGTTGTATCTCTGATTATTCCGGAACTGGAAATAATTATTGTCAAGCAAGTGATTGATAGATTTGTAAACAAAGAGGGCACAGCAGGATGATAATATCCTCGAATTTTAACATTTTCAATTTAGAAATTTTTCGTTTGTGTGATGTTTTTTTCAAGTAGGTCATTGTCCGTACAACTCTCTTTTGTGCAGTAACCAGGGATTGTGTTTTTGAAGAGCCAGAGGGCCCCCATAGTGTGTGACAGTGTATCAGGTGTTGGTAAACAAGATCATGATAGATTTCTTTCATTGCTGTGAGAGTGAGTGACTGTCGAGTGTGAAACATTCAAGTCAATTCAATTCAAATCTACAGTTTAGTAAGAGTTATGGACTCTTCCCTATGCCCTCACATAGGCCGGTGGTGAGTATTAGGTGATGGCGTGCAAAAATGTCTACAGAACAGGAGAGCAATGAGGTACAGACCATCCCTGTGAGTGAGTAATGCTGGAGGTTAGGTCAGTGATGCTGCTTCTTCTGGTGGTTTTGTTTTGTTTCTTCGTTGATTTGAAAGGAGTGAAGTGGAGCATCACCACATTCTGCTACATATAACAGTAATATTCCATTGTTGGAGTCTACCGTCACGCCTCCAAGAATTTTATAGTCTGGTTACATGTGTGTGTGTGTGTGTGTGTGTGTGTGTGTGTGTTAGTATTATTTTTTTATTTGTATGAAATAAATTTATAAAGTAAGGTTTTTGTTGTGATGAGGGTGGAGTCATACCTGACACCCGCTGTTGGTGGCGGTGCTTGTATAGATCAACTTGGTCGAAGTTTTGCTTTTGTTTTTGCTGGTGTGCTGCCCGAGGGCGGGGTGTTGACGGCCACTGATGCAGCTTCCCCGCCTACTGCTGCTGCTGCTGCCTCGCCGCCCTCCTGGTGCCCGTGTCAACCTCGAGTGTTTCCGGGAGAAGCACCTCCCACCTCGGCACTCTCCCACACACACACCCACTCCTCAAGATCACTTCACACGATAGTTTCCTCAGTGAGGGACGTAATGTGTCTGGCCGGTTGCTTCTAATGTAATGGAGAACATCAGTGGAGGCGGCAGAAAGGAAGCGAACATTTGTCTGCCTTGGGTGCCATTAACGGGTTACTGTAGACAGAGGGGAGGGCCAGGCACTGTTCATTACCCGTGCAGGCTCAGGGCATGAAAGAGCGCCACTTCAGGCAACAGGCTGGTGTGTGTGTGTGTGTGTGGCACTGCAGGCGCTGTTGTTTACTCGTGCTGGAGATGTCTTTATCGTACGTGCCGCAGTAGCCAGCTGTCCCACGCCTCCACCACTAACACAAACACACTGTTACCCACACGACCACACTGTTACCCACACGACCACACTGTTACCCACACGACCACACTGTTACCCACACGACCACACTGTTACTTCCACGACCACACTGTTACCCACACGACCACACTGTTACCCAAACGACCACACTGTTACCCACACGACCACACTGTTACCCACACGACCACACTGTTACCCACACGACTACCTGTTACCCAAACGACCACACTGTTACTTCCCCACACTGTTACCCACCCACACTGTTACCACACGACCACATTGCTACCCACACGACCACACTGTTACCCACACGAACTACACTGTTACACACGACCACACTGCTACCCGCACGACCACACTGTTACCCACACGACACACTGCCCACGACCACTGTACCCACGACCACACTGTTACCCACACGCCACACTGCACCCACACGACCACTGTCCCACGACCACACTGTTACTCACAACAAGCTCCTCCCTTTGTCTGCTTTTAATTTTGTTTCGTATGTAACATCAACATCCACCTGTGTTTAATTTAAGTTACTACAATTATTACAATGTTTTTATTTGTTGTATATAAGAATTAGAATCGTTTATGAATCCTTCTTGGACCATCTAACCATGATTCACTTAAGATTCTCTGTGATTCTCTAAGTCTTTCTCTCATCCTCAGACAACACAAGATCCGTAAAGAACCGTAAACACAAAATAATTATCCTAGGGTTCGATCAGTTTCTCCTTACCATTCCTCTTTCGTCTCTCCACTTTCTCTTCTCTCACACAGTTTCTATGGTCAAGACGTTAATGAAAACTTGTCCATCATCTCTCTCTATTTTTTTTCAATCCCAATCGTAACTCTCGTCATGTCACCGCTATTTCGTGTAGGTTCTGAACAGTTAAATTTTATCATCTTTTCCATCTCTCGTACCAATTCGTCTATGGAACTATTTAACTTTTCACGTTTTTCTTCTATCCAAACGCAATTAACCGATACTGTCCACCCGCCTATTATAGTATTATACAGATGAATCAAGTATGTGTGCCTCGTCTGTTTCCTCAATAGAGAGAGAGAGAGAGAGAGAGAGAGAGAGAGAGAGAGAGAGAGAGAAGAGAGAGAGAGAGAGAGCCTACAGAACCAGACTTGTTTCCTGACGCTGTTATCAGAGAGACGCAGAGCTGTAGTTTGCCTCCAGCAGCGAGAAAGACATGAAACTATAACGTGTTCCCCCAATCAGATATAAGAGACAGAATCTCAAGGTTGCTCCTCACCTCTTAAAGCAACGCAGGTAAGGCACAATACCACACAACCCGTCCACACACCATCAGGCATCACCATACATTCTTCTGTTACAAGAAATAAATTATCATTACCATGCTCTCATAGTCATAAGCTGCCCCTGGTACTGAACAACAACAACACACCTTGCAGAGAATCATTGACCTGACTCCTGCCCCCAAACACACGAGTTCTTCACCCTTGCCGAGGTGGGTGAAGGAGGGGGTTACATTCCTGGGTTTCTGATGATGGACGCGGGGATGTGGAACCTCTATTTGGCATCTAATTCCCATAATTCCCTTTCCTTGGACTCCACTAATAGGTTAAGTAAAAAGAGAAAAGAGAGAGAGAGAGAGAGAGAGGATTGTGGTGAAGTTGCCCGCCATGGAAAGAAGATACGGATAGGTTACTTTTTTTTTCATCCATTTAATTTCTAATGATGAAAGACGTTTTCCATCTCAGTGGCCGCCATACACGTTCTCTCCGGCGGTACTAAACCAGGCAAGATCTTAAGACGCGGAGTTTTTTCGTGGACTGTATCCGGGACTATAATGCGGTGTTCTTATGCTAAGCTTGATTAGTGTACATTACTAAGCTTGTGCTACGAGAACTGTGATCAGATTTACGGGGAATTAGAATATGTTAATGAAGTTTGTGATTCGATAAGGTGTTTTAGAAAGCGACAAGATTGGCTCACTCAGGTCGGTTAGTCTTCAGTAATAACATCCATTATTACATCACATCTAAAATAACCATAATTTAGTGTTTATGCTCCTTGTCAAAATATTTACTCCAAGTGGTGTAAGTTAAGTTTATGACCTGAGGATTTAGAAATGTTTGTCCACCTCACCAAATAATACGACGAAAAAAAAATCCTATTCATTCTGTACCAAAGATTGTGTTGTGTTGTGTTGTGTTGTGTTGTGTTGTGTTGTGTGTTTCTGTGTGTCTGTTTATGTGTGTGTGTGTGTGTGTGTGTGTGTGTGTGTGTGTGTGTGTGTGTGTGCACCTCAAACACCAATAAACGAAGAAAAAACAAACAAATAATACAATTGACAAAAAACAATAATGAGGAAGAAAAAGATGATAGAAGTGAGTCCTGAGATGAGACATAGGCTAACACTGCCTCATCAGCAAACACCTGCCTCATCCGCTAACAACACTATGGGACACAAGCCAAGACCACATAAGTTATTACATAATACCACAGATAAGTCTCAGGGTCTTCAAGAGGCTCTTTTACAAACTACTTCACATCTTACGACATAGACTACCGTTAGTTTTCACATCTTTACGACATAGACTACCGTTAGTTTTTCACATCTTACGACATAGACTACCGTTGGTTTTCACATTTACGACATAGACTACCGTTAGTTTTCATCTTACGACATAGACTACCGTTAGTTTCACATCTTACGACATAGACTACCATTAGTTTTTGTCTCTATATTAGGCGATTTTAAAAGTTTAATTTATTTTTTATTAGTTGGATATTTATCAAAGGAAAAAGAGTCGTCATTTTTTTTTTTTGGGGGCGTTCAGCTCAGAATCAAATCTTCAAGACGGACGAGTATTTGTATCAACTCATTATGTTTTTGTTTTATATTTAATTGAATAACAATATAACACAGGTACAACTACAGGTAATACAAAGACTACGAAAATAATAACAACGTGTAAAGTCATCATAGTAAAAAACACACACACACACACACTCACACACACACACACACACACACACACACACACACACACACACAATTTGCTTCGCTTCATTAACACTTCTTACCAAGATTTCACGTGAGATTCTTAACTGTTTTATATGTTTTCTCTGGTTTTAGGTCCTGATTATTACAATACCACAACAGTGAACCTTAACCTGAGACAACACTGCAACTCAACTTTACTACACCACCACAACACCTCTCTCTCTCTCTCTCTCTAGGTTTGCTTCCTTAACACCTAAAGCAAGCCAGACACACACCTTAGAGTTACCAGTCCATTAGATACCAACCAGCTGTCTGACTGTTTACTCAGCTGTGGTGGTGGCATTTACACTACAGGTGAGTACATGTCTCAGGTTACCAGCTGTGGTGATTGTATGTACCTTCGTTGAGAAATTAACGTATACACACACACACACACACACACACACACACACACACACACACACCAAACACAGAGTTGCATTAACACAGAGATTGCGGGCGAGACAAAAACCATGAAACTTGTGAAGAAGAAGAAGAAGGATAACAGTAATAAGGGGTGGGATGGAGGGAGGATGGGGAGGAGGAGGGGCAGGAAGAGGAAGTGAGGCAGCCCAAGCCCCAGAGAAGTCGACCAGCCCCAGCCAAACACGAGTCGCATCATCCTCCTGACAGCTCGTGGAGGGTGAGAGGGGGGAGGGGGAAGAAGGGAAGATAAAGAATATGGGGTAAGAGGGGTGGAAGAGATATGGGGAGGAGGAAGGAGAGGGAGAAGGGGGTGAGAAGGAGAGAAAGAGTAAGAAAACAGGAGATGGGGATGGAAGGGGAGGAAAAGAAGAGGGAGGGGGTGGTAAGATAAAGAGAGAGAGTGTGTGTGTTTCCTCTACCGTTCCTGGAAATGTCTCCTTCCTCTCCTCCTCCTCCCCTCTCCTTCCCTCTCCTCCTCCTTCCTCTCCTTCCCTCTCCTAATCCTGCTCGTCCATTCATATTACATCACCGTGTTTATTATTTTTTGTTGTTGTTCTTATGTCTAATAGCAGAGAATGGAGAGGAGAGAGAAAAATAAGAAAAGAGGTAAAGGGAAGAAATGGAAGAAGAAAGAAGGGCAGGAGAAGGAGGAGGAGGAAGGAGGAGGAAGGAGGCAGGGAAGGACAAGGGAGAGAAAAAAGGAGGAAAGGTTTATGATAACAAAACCAGAAAAATTACCCCGCCACCAGCGACGGCTCACAGTGGCTACATCCTCGTTTATGATTGAACTTCATAAATTGGTGTGTTGAATTTTCAAATACGCAGCAGACTCAATCAGACTCTCTCTCTCTCTCTCTCTAACCCATTGTTTTGACCTCTGGCAGGTAAGCTTGGTACCATATGACATCCATTATAGCGAATGTGAGCTGCTGTAAATAATAGTAATAATAATAATAATAAACCAACCACAAACACAACCATTCCAATCTTCTGTGGTTTTGATGTGTCACCCCAACCTAACCTAACCCTAACCTAACCCTAACCTAACACATGCTTCACTTTTACCTACAAAATCACTGGCCAATCATTTAACAATTTCTTCTACAGCTCATAAATTTTCATTATTGTTTTGTCTATTTCACACACACACACACACACACACAAGAAGATGGACAGATAGATGAATACATACATGACAGACAGACAGCAGACAGACAGACAGACAGACAGACAGATCGATGAAGGTAATGTGAGAAAATAAACAAAAAATATAAATTTCTTTCAATGTTGAGTGAAAGTGGTTGTATCTCTCAGGTGAGCCAGAGCAGGTGCGCTGGCGTTCCCACCTGTCCCTCACCTCTCACCTCCTCTCTCCTCTTGCTTCCCTCTCATTCCCTCCCAATGTATCTGATTCCTCAACACCGAACCCTTAGGCGTGAATTTGTTTAAGAGCTGGTAGTGATGTCGAGAATAATCCGAAGACAACTCGCTGAACTTCACTGGCTAACCATTACCCCCCGGGCACAGACCGCAAATCGATTCAACAACCAGATTCCCAGTACTGCTGGGTAGACAGGGCAAATGGCGTAAGAAACTTGCCCATAGTTTTACCCTGCCGAGTCATGTTGACCATCACCACAGGTCGCCATGACTGGTGTACAGCTGAACAGGACGATTGACTGTAGGTAAGCATCGTCACAAATAATGGTTTTAACTGGTTGTACGACAGACTGGACCCAGATCACTGTACCTGTAGTTGGACACTGTAGTTGTGTTTGTACCGGCAGTGACAAGGCATTACACCGGATGAAGTGCGACTATCCTCCAGGTCTTGTGTGTGCTTATATGTTGGTCGTGATGTGTTCGCCAGGGTCTAATGGAGTTTAGGTCTTCATGCGTGGTCGTCAGGTTCCTCATTCACTCACTCACTCGTTCACTCCTTACTTCACTCCTCCTCAGCTGCTATTCACTCACTTAGCTCACTTCACTCCTTCTCATGCCTCTTTCTCCTTATCCCATTCCTCCAACTTCACTCCTCCTCCCTCACTCAACTCTTACCACTCCTGTCTCACTCATTTATTCACTAAGTCTAAACATTTTCTTAAGATTTCTCGAGATCTGTCCTTCAGTCTAAACAAAACCTCATGATCTTTGTCCTCTGAATTTGGACCGAGATTAATGGTGGTTAAGAGTTTCCTCATAGCCGTTTGTCCAGATTGTCAAGCGATTCTTAAAACTGACTGTTCTCCCTCCTCTACCTCCTACCTCCCACCTCTCCCTCTCCCCTCTCCCACCTCTACCTCTCCCCCTCACCTCCCTCTACCTCCCCACCCCTCACCCTCCCTCTCCTCCCCCACCTCCACCCCCTCCTACCTCCCCCCACCTCACCCCTCCTCACCTCCCCACCTCACCCCTCCCCTCCCTCCCCACCTCAACCTCCCTCTACCTCCCCCACCTCACCCTCCCTCCTCCCCCACCTCACCTCCCTCTACCTCCCCCCCTCCACCTCCCTCTACCTCCCCCACCTCCCCTCCCCTCCCCACCTCCCCCCCTCCCTACCCCCACCTCCCCCTCCCTCACCTCCCCACCTCACCTCCTCACCTCCCCCCACCTCACCCTCCCCTACCTCCCCCTCCCACCCTCCCCTCCCTCCCCCCACCACCCCTCCCTCCCCTACCTCCCCACCCCCCCCCTCCCCTACCTCCCCCACCTCACCCCTCCCCTCCCTACCTCCCCCTCACCCTCCCCTCTCCCCACCTCCCCACCTCACCCTCCACCCTACCTCTCCCCTCCCACCCCTCCCCTCCCTACCTCCCCTACCTCACCCTCCCCTCTACCTCTCCCACCTCACCTCTGCACTTCCCCCACCTCCCACCTCACCCTCCCTTCTCACCCCCCACCCATCCATCCACACCCTATCCTCGAACTGGGACTGACACAAGACCTCACCCACCCTACCCACAGTTGCAAGATCGAGCGAGACTTTTTTACACCTTCCCCTTTTTTGTAATAAATAAGGAACGAATAATATATTTCTCTGATGGCTGGGGAGAAAAACACACAGAGCTTATCTTCGGTAAATAGACAGAGAAAACAGAAAGAGAAAGTGAAAGAGAGAAGGAGAGAGAGAGAGAGTGTGTGTGTGTGTGTGTGTGTGTGTATGTGTGTGTGTGTGTGTGTGTGTTGAGATTGAAGGAACTATAGACATGGTTTTCAGCAAAATGATTATGATGATGATGAAGAAAAATTAAAAGAAAAAGAGAAAGAGGAGGAAGAGGAGGAGGAGGAAGAGGAAGAGAAGGAACAGGAGGAGAAAGAGGAGGAAGAAGAGGAAGAGGCAGAGGATGAGGAGGAGAAAAGGTTGTTATTTTGTAGCGTCTAGTGGCAGCAGTTGTGGTTGTTTGTCTGATGTTGGGAGTTGTGGTTGTTTTATAGTGGTAGTAGTTTGGTTGGGTTAGGTTAGGTCTCACAGATGTGTTCTCAGAGCAAGGGGGAGGGGGAGGTGGGGGAGGGGTAGAAGGTGGGGGAGTGGGAAGGGGAGGAAGAGGAGGGGGGAACTTAAATATAACAAAGAGATCTTCAAACGTCTTTCTTGTGTCGTATAGATTCTTCTGTTGGCTCCAGGCATGAGTTGCCCCGCCTAGTCCTCGTACCTCGTCCATAAAGAGTTGAGGACAGACTATAATATAACCCAGAGAGAACCGTGTATAATATATTCTTGAGGCGAGAGAACTTATTCGACACACAGTTTGGCATCTGTTACCTACTAGTTTATGGGTGCTAAGATGTATTTTAAAGCCACTGGCCTCTTTCTTACTTTACCGAGAACGATTCTGTATCTACGTAAATTTTCATCGTCACCACCAACACCAATTTTCCTCAAGAATATTTATTTTATTGTTGTTTTCTCGGGCACTCGGATCCTCTTGACCACCACCATCATCATCATTATCCTCACCTGTGTTTTCTCGGCGGCAAATGTAACCAGACATAAGCTATCCAGTTTGATATAGCACAAGGCATTGATTGATGCTGTTGCAGTGCTTCTCCTCTCTTGTAAAGGGAAAGGTTAAAGTGCAGTCATTTGCATTTACTCGTATGTACAGACTTCAAGTAAGAGACGAAGAAGATTGTCGAGGGGGGCCGACTACACATCCCCAGAGACGCACCAGCTCCAAGTGTTTGACTCTTTGACTGGACTGTTTACGACTACCCGTATACCATAACCCTGAAGGCAGTCACCGAAGAGGCATAAGGCTTAGTGGAGAGAGTATATATTAAAGTTAAACCTGGTCAAAGGTACAGTACAACACGACTGAATTTTTTGCACGATCTAATGTCTGGTGCCACACAAGAGAAACGTTCAGTATATATTAATAGTGGAGTAAACTTTTCCTAAAACTAAACTGTCTGATATTTAGTTGCCAGCTTACATCAAAGAACTTTTCCATCTTCCTATATTTCACCAGTTATCGACAGGAGCGATGTCGATCTGTAGTTGCTAACTTCTCATCAGCGGTTTCTTTGGTGAGCTGGAAGACTAGTTTGGCACAGTAAGAGGGATGTTGGTTGTTGGGATAATGTTGTCAGGTCGCGAAGGCTTCACCTGTGTCCAGCGTCATAAGGTGTTGGACATTTTTCTGTTTTACTCTTAATTCGGACAGTTTCAATGTGCTGGTGTGGGAGGCGCCTCTCGTAAGTCCTGGCTACAATAGATCCATCCTTTTAACTTAGTGGAGGAAATGTATTCTCTGGTGTGTGTAAACTTGTTGATCTTTAACTAGAGACCACCAGGGTTCAGAGCAACCTCGTCCTGAGATTAATTTTCTCCTGGTGTCTGCCTCCCACTGAGTGATGACCCAGCGCTGTACCTTTTTTGTTCTCGCCAACTGACTTGCCTGTTGAAATATCTTCTTGTGTAAGAGACCAGATAACTTTTATACCTCGTTCAAGCTCTTTATTTAGCTTCAGTTGCCTCTCGATACTGTGTGATAACCAAACCAAGATTGATATGACGATTTGGTCATAAACTGCCGACCTACAGTGGAGATCCTCTCTTGGTATATAATGACGTGTGTTTGTAAATGATGGAGGGAGGGGGGGGAGGGGGCTGCAGTTTCATGATGGTCTTAGGTAGAGTCATGAGGCTTCACCGTTCACTTGGCGATGAGGGTGAAGGCCGTCGTCTCCTCAGCACCCCACAACACATAAACAAACTAGCGGTCAACTGAAAGGTGACTTACACTCTGTTTACACCTGCCTCGCCTCTTCTTTTATTGCGGCTCTTCTCTTCTTTTATTATTTTCTCCCATCCATTTTTCTTTCTGTTTCCTTTCTCTTGTTTTTTCTTCATTTTCTCTTCTTCTTTTCATCTTCCTCGCGACTTAAACATACAACTAACCAAGCAACGACCCCACCAAACGCGACCAATAAACAACCATATGAAAAAGCTTAACCAAACCAACCAGAAAACGACCAGTCAAGAAACATCGAACCAACAAGACACACCAACCAACAACCTGACAACCAAATCCACCACTATATACTGTACTGTAGGTTGACGGACCCCTCCCCCCCTACCTCTCACTCCCACCACCAACCTCGACATTCTTGTTTGTGCAGCTCAAGAATCTTTTTTTGTTTTATTATTATCGTTTGGTAACTTCGCTCATGTCAGAGTTCCATTATACTTGATTTGCATAATGACTTATCCAATTAGAATGTCTTGGCATTGTCTCTTTATATTTGAATGCTTGTTTTGTTTTTGCCTTTTATCACTGCCAACACTTTCTTCTTTAATTACCTGGATGACCCGATGGGATAGAAGGCTTTTCTATGGATTTAATATTTCAAGGAGGAATTTAGATACAGGTGTATATGAAATGTATAATATATTCTTATATAAATGTTATACTCGATAATGTTATTTTTTTTTACACTGAGTCATCGTGATAATAGTTGAAGACAAGAGACTGTGTTATATAAAGTGTTTTATAATTCATGAATAAACATTATCTTCTCTCTCTCAGTGATTTGTTCAGGTAATATCAACATTTCACTGCTGTAACATTACACACACACACACACACACACACACGCACGCACGCACGCGCGCACACGCACGTACGCACGCGCGCACACGCACGCACACACACACACACACACACACACACACACACACACACACACACACACGCACGCACGCACGCACGCGCACGCACACACACACACACACGCACGCACACACGCACGCACGCACACACACACACACACACACACACACGCACGCACGCACGCACACACGCACGCACACACACACGCACGCACGCACGCACGCACACGCACACACACACACACATACACACGCACACACACGCACACACACACGCACACACACACACACACACACGCACACACAGACACACACACACACACGCACACACACACACACACACAGGCGCCTCTACAACCTTCGTCCACATGACCTTCCTATCAATCACTTGACTCACCTCAACACATCAGTTCCTCCTAATTAGTTATAATCTATCTATAATCATTACTCCTCAAGTAGCCCACTGTTTGACCCGACGCCCACTACGGGTCGTGGGCGTGGTCGTGGTCAGGGAGACTCCGCCCATGAGGTTCACCTCTACCCAGACTAGAGAGCGTGAGATACCGCCCTAGCTGGACAACTCCCTAATGCTCTGATCGTCGTCTGATTGACTTTCACTCTAATTAGCCTAATGAGTTCCTGGGATGAGGGTGTACCTGAGGACTATGTTATTTACTAGTTCCAGGTAGCCCAGCACACTCCCGACAACAAGACGCACCGCCTTCGCCATGACGCAGATTAGTGTGTAACGTGCAATTCTTTCCATCAATCTTTGTACGTGGTTAGAGGCGTAGGTAGAGTGTACTGCGCCAGGAATCATACATCCCAGTCTTTGCCAAACTCTTAATCATTGCCCGACCTCTTGAGAATAGAGGCACATCAGCCAATCTGGTGTCCACAAGAAGAAATAAAACTTCTTATTGGTCAGACAACAACTCTCTGTCAGGACTACCCAGTGGTCGGCTTTCAGTGTGTAACAACCTGGAGAGGATTGATGCGGCAGTAAAATGTTAGACCTAAAACCTATTAAGTCGTGTTGAAGTTAAACTGAGCCGGGGTGTTGCTGCGGCTTGTTTAGGGTAGATCTCTTGACGTGTTATGGAGGGCACCAGGAGGGTTATTAGTGACCCCAGTAATGATAGTTGTCTCTTGGTGTGGACGGTCTACAGTAACTAGTGGCGGCGTTTTCTGAAGTGTGTTCTATAAGTCCCTTAGAAGACTAGTGGGGCAGCTGGGCCAGAGGTGAGGCCCCTACCGGATGTTTAGCTCAAGGCCTCTTGTCACCTGGCCGTCTCACCTGATAACACTACCCGAGTTGATGGCGGTGAAGCTCAAGTGTCCTCTTGACTTCATCTCTCTTGCCTCAGGAAGTATTTTCTAATAGGACGTGTGAGCATGACTAAAAAGAACCGATAATGTCATGCTAAACCACAACAACAACCTTGACCAAATATATTCTTCATAAATGAAAGGTTTTTTGCTCACCTTAACCCCATCAAAGGTCTACCTAATAATAATTCTGTCTCTCTGATAACTAGAATCCAACATTTTTACATCTGTATAAGTCGACAAGTACAGAAAGTTGATCTCAGGAGGTCTCTTTGTGGGCCACCCGGAAGTGCACCACAGTGTCAGGTGTCCCTCTAAAACTGTAGGATTTGTAAGGCCTCCAGAGTTCCTCACTACTAATTAAGAAGACCTCGTTGGCTCCCCTTGAGCTGCGTCTCAAAACTGGACACCTCTAAATATGATTCCTAAGAGACAAATTGAAGATGGTAGTAAGATTTCTCCCTCAATGTTGGAGTTATTAACTTTGTGTTTTTTGTTTTTTTTTGCAGAGAGGAAAAAGACCGATGTTGAGGAGCGCGTTGGTAGAAGGTAAGTGCTTCTTGTGTTGGTGAAGTGTTTCTGGCGTTGGTGATGTGAAGTGTTGGTGATGTGGGAGTGATGGACGATGTTTTTCTACCGTATGAACCCAACCCTTCAAAACCCCTCCTCCACTACTGTTTAGGAGAGAGAGAGAGAGAGAGAGAGAGAGAGAGAGAGAGAGTTAAGCAGAGATAAAGGAGCGGGACTGACTGGGAATGGAAAAGGATAGACAGTCTGTTGCCAGTTCGTGATACTCTTGGGCGAATGTTTGTCTGGCGTAACTTCCATGACCGCATCACTGACAGGAGCGAACCGGATTGTCTGACGCTGTTGTCTGCTGCTGGTGATGCTCTTTTGTTATGGTAAAGTTCTATCGTTTATCATACACCTGGCGGACTTTGTGTGTGTGTGATGACGCCTCGGGGTACTGGTGAGGGCCCTACAGGGAAGGTGGTAGACGACCCTTACAAACTAGCAGTGGACGACCTCTTAGGGAAGCTATGGGCAGAGGGGACGACCCCATCAGGTAGTTGTTAACGACCACACAGATTCATAATTGAAGCCTCCCCCCCCCCTCCCTCCCCCCCGAGGCCTGCCATGAAAAGGCCCCTCAGAACAGCGGTGGCCGACCATTCAGTACAGACACCAGGGCGATGGACAGTGTACACGCCCTTCGTTGAGAACTAAAGTGGCCGCTGATGAGATGGTATGCATGGGAGACCATATAGGCGGGCGGGAGGTGTGTGCGTGGCGCGGAGCTCAAGATGAATGGTGTTTACACAGCGCACGTACTGGTAGCACCTGAGAAGGACCACAGGATGAAAAATGAGCAACATGGCAGTACAAGGCGGAGGATGGCGAGGAGGAGGAAGAGGAAGAGGACGAGGAGAAAGAAGAGGAGGAGGGAGAGGAGGAATATAAACGTAGATTAAATCACTGAATTGTTAGCAGAGTGTTGTTGGTGATGGGCGACGCCAAGGACAACAAGCTTTCCAGAGATACATGAGAATCTTGGGGTAAATGAAGCTCACGGCCGCACACACAGAGTCAACTGTGATACACCCGAGTGAGGGTCTTTTTTACCCGGAATAACACTGTACACTCAAGCATATTCACACCCACATACCTGTCTGTACACATACCCTGAAACACACCTGTACATCACCACCAACACCCCCAATATAATGTACACAAGACATTTAGAAACAAAGGATAAATATGTGAACATTTGTACCACTAAATATAAACTCCTCAGTCACAACAAGCATAAACACGCCATGATGTATAAAGTAGTGTGAATAGTCTTACCTTAAATGTATCCATGTTGTGTGGATCGTTGTAGGTTGTCAGGAGGAGGAGGAGGAGGAGGAGGAGGACAGTGGGGTCCCTCGCTAAATAAGACATCCACACGTCGCCTCACCTGGGTGGCACAACGTTCACCCAATAATACCGGTAGAGAATGTTAGTGGGCAGACCAGAATACATTCACGACGTTTACAAGGCGATCCACAACACCACCCCCTCCCTACACAACCCCCTCCCCACACCACCCCCTCCCCACACCACCCACCTCCTCCCACACCCCCTCCCACCTCCTACTGTGTGTGTGTGGAATCGACCAGTGTGTTGTGTATTAGTATGGTGACCAGAGGCAGTTCCTTATGGAGAGGGGGTCCTCTATTACTGGGGTGCAACTCCAGTTTTAATCAGGCTGGGGACCAGATATGGTGGGTGTGTAACCCCACCAAGCGGCAGGAAGCCTGTGGAGCCCTCGAGGGGGGGTTGGAAGGGGTGGGGAGTGGAAGGATGAGAACAGGTGGATGAGATGGAGGGAAAGAGATGGAAGGGATGGAGAAGGGGGTGGAAGGGATGGAGGGAAGGGGGTGGAAGAGATGGAGGAAGGGGATGGAAGAGATGGAAGAAGGGGATGGAAGAGACGGAAGAAGGGGATGGAAGAGATGGAGGAAGGGGATGGAAGGGGTGGAGGGATGGAGAGAGGGGATGGAAGAGATGGAGGAGGGGGATGGAAGTGGAAAGGGGTGGACTCTGACTGACCACGGGTGGGAAGAGAGAGAGAGGAAAATGAGACCAATTGCAACGTTTGTATTGTAGCTAAAAAAAACAAAAAAAACAAAAAAAAAAACAATCACCTTCCCTCTTTTCTTCCGTTAATATTCCTCCACTTTATTTCTCTTTTTTCTCCTTATACATCGTTCTATACACAACACAACCCTGATATATCATTACCCAAACATTTCCTCACAATATAACACGGATTTAGCAAGAGCTAGAGAACTTTACTACACAACCCTGATCTACATTAACCAAATTCATTTTACCTCAATAAAATCCTGATCCATCACAGCTAAAACTACACATCACAATACAACCTCGATCTAATACACATGAAACACTTGTTACGACGACACAACCCTGATATAGCCCAGATCTTTCATATCACCACAACACAACACTCACCTACCGTAGGCAAAAGCCATTCTCTACAACACAACACTGATCACCAGAATTAGAGAGATGGGTGATGGCTAAAGGTGAGGTGAGAGTGAAATTGAAGGAGGAGGTGAGGCAGAATGGAGTGGTGGTACAAGGTGAGGTGGGGTGAGGTGGGAGAGGTGAGAGGGGCAGAGATGGGTGGTGGTACAAGACAGGGGGGAGGTGAGGGTGAGAGGGTGAAGGAGGAGGAGGTGAAGGGGGAGCAGAGATGGGTGGTGGTACAAGGTGAGGTGAGGAGGTGAGAGGTGAAGGGAGGGCAAGATGGGTGGTGAGTACAAGGTGAGGTGAGGGTGGGGGGTGAAGGAGAGAGTGAAGGGGGAGAGATGGGTGGTGGTACAAGGTGAGGGTGAGGGAGGTAGGTGGGGAGGAGGCAGGAGGGTGGTGCTAGAGTGGGGAGGTGAGGGGAGATGGGTGGAGTACAAGGTGAGGGAGTAACAAAGTGAGTGGACTGGTAAAGGTGGAGGATTTTGGATGAATGATGGTAATGGAGCCTGTGAGAGGAGTGGGGCCTGTGGTGGGGCGTGTGGTGGGGGTGGGGACGTGTGTTGGGGTGGGGACCTGGTGGAGTCAAGACCTGTGGTTGGGGTGGGGACGTGTGGGTGGGGAGATTGGGGATTTGGGGAGGTGGAATTTGGGGAGTGTGTGTGGTGGAGATGTGGCCGTGTGGTGGGGGGTAACTTGATGTGGCTGGTGGGGGTAAGGACGTGTGGTAGAGGTAAGGACCTGTGGTGGGGAGAGGTAAGGACGTGTGGTAGAGGTAGGGATGTGTGGTAGAGAGGTGTGACGATATGTAGTAGAGAGGTAACGACGATGTGGTAGAGAGAGGTAAGGATGTGTGGGAGTGTGACGTGTGGTGAGAGGTAACGACGTGTGGTGGGGAATGGACGTGTGGTAGAGCCCAGTAACATGACGTGTGGTAGAGAGGTAAGGACGTGTGGTAGAGAGGTAAGGACGTGTGGTAGAGAGGTAAGGGCGTGTGGTAGAGAGGTAAGGGCGTGTGGTAGAGAGGTAAGGGCGTGTGGTAGAGAGGTAAGGGCGTGTGGTAGAGAGGTAAGGGCCTGTGGTAGAGAGGTAAGAGCCTGTGGTAGAGAGGTAACGACGTGTGGTAGAGAGGTAAGGACGTGTGGTAGAGAGGTAAGGACGTGTGGTAGAGAGGTAAGGACGTGTGGTATCAGTTTATATGTTTCTCGGTGTTCTTCTCTTTATACAGGGTTAAAACATCAAGAAATCACTTAACCTAACCTAACACATTACACATATATGGGGTGAAGACTAAACCCCACAATCAACACATAAGAGTTACCGATCACTGTCACAGATATTGTACTTCACCGCTATTACTGCACGTTCAGGTTTTTTCTGTAATATCTTCCTCCTCCACTCCTAGATCCCATGGCCAATCTCAACCAATTCTGGCATGCAACCTTGCGGTCTACCCTGGAGGATGCTAAGATTACCAGACTTCCAAGAAAAATTAAAACAAGAAATCACAGAGCAATTTCTTATACAACCGGTAGAGCGGTGACCAATGAAGTGCTGTCTTATACTTGCTGGTTGACGATGTTAATAACGTGTTGTTGGTATTGTTGTTTTTTGTGGGTGAGTGTGTGTATGTGTGTGTGAGTGTGTGTGTGTGTGTGTGTGTGTGTGTGTGTGTGTGTGTGTGTGTGTGTGTGTGTGTGTGTGTGTGTGTGTGAAAGTTTTAAATATATCTTAACCCCCATAATCAGACACCCATTCTTGATCAGCCTTGTAGAGGTACACACACACACACACACACACACACACACACACACTCTACAAGTAACCAAACAAGAGGATAAGACTGAGTTACTTCCACTAGTTTACTCCGTAACTTTTGTTACGAGTTGGGGATTTAGAATATAGTTAAAAGTCTACCCAGATCCCAACAGGCAACAACAACAAAAACAAAGACAATCGGACTATAAAAGGGTAGACAAAGGATGCGAGTTGTTGTTGTGTATAATAAAGTACCATAAATTCCTTAACAAAATATTCAGCTTTCTATAATTTACCCTTAACCAAACTTAACCTAAACATTAACAGTATATACATATTTATACAACATACAACATTCTAAAGCATGTGGACGTGGGGAGGCAATATAAGATTATATATACTTAAGTGCGGAGCTGAGACGGCTGACGAGTAAGGCTGAGTATTGTAGAAGACGGTAGGTAGTCACAGTGCCGTAGGTTCCCAGGATAGGTGATTCTGTGGTCACTTCCCAGAGTGCACTGCTCTCTCCTCGAACTGGAGCTGACAATGAAGACTTTGAGGAGGTGACCAACAACCAGGATATGGAGAAGGGAAACCCCGGAGTGGTAACTAAGACGAGTCATACTCGTGTTTCGTCCCTAGGTGGCGTTGCTCGTAGTGCTGGGTAGGTAGATCATGACAATAGATGGCGTGGTTCGTAACACTTTCTAATGCCTTACAGAATATTAAAGCGTTTCTGTAGCCTTGGCGTGATCCGTTTGTCTTAGCAGGTATGTAAATGTATAAAAAAAAAATGTAAAAATTGCTAAGATTTGTTTTGTCGATGAAACATGAAAATTGAACCAATGTAGAGGATTATTAACATAACCAATGTGTGTGAAGGAGGGTGATGGAGGGAGGAGGGCTGGGAAGAGGGGTGGAAGGGAGGAGGGGATGAAGGAGGAGGATTGGGAGAAGGGAGGAGAGCTAGCAGAAAGGGAGGGTGCAAAGGTGGAACAGAGGAGGAGGAGAAGAGTGGGAAGGGAGGAGGGCAGTGAGAAGAGCTGGAAGGGAGGAGTATCGTTTTTATTATTATTATTATTATCACTACTACAGCCGCCCCATGTTATGCACAGTAAACCTTGACTCGTATCATCAGGAAGACAACATATTAGCCACACACATACTGACACTCACCCACCTCACCGCCACCTGTACCATCTTGACCTATTAAAGTGGCACTCGTGTCCTGCTAGAGAGTGAACCATGATGAAGTGCCCCCCTCACTGCCCACCTGGTGAAGTGCCCCTCATTACCTACTTGGTGAAGTGCCTCTCACTAACCCACCTGGTGAAGGGCATCTAGAGAGAGGATCCTAGTGAAAAACAACTGGTAAGGGAGCAAGTTATCCTATTAGGGTTTGATTGTGTGTGGATGACAGAACCCTGGATGTTTTCCTTCCTCTTATAATGAAACAAACCCCAGAACATAAAAGGGATATAAGCTCGGGGTCAGGTGAAAGGAGTAAAATCAGGAACAGCATAGAGAGGAAAAACATAACACGTGGCAGTATTGTTGAGTGATGAAACATGATAGATTTAGAGAGACAATACTGAACAAACGATAATAATAATAATGATAATAATGAACAATGATAATAATAATAATAATAACAACATGGGAGTTACAAATACTATTAATACATTGAGTTAGTATTAAACACACCCAGATGAGAGTTGTCTGTCCCCACGAGGAGCATGACTAGCCTCAACAGGGGGGGGGGGGTCCGTCTAACAAGCAAAGACATCAGATTGTCCTCGTCCGTCTCTCTCCCTCCCAACGGACTCCTCTTCCTCCTCTCTTTCTTCTCTCTTCCTCCTCCCTTCCTCCTTCTCTCACTACCTCCCACACACCCATCCTGGAGATAAAGTAAAAAAAACTCCGCATCAACAGGGAATAGGAAGAATGATGGTGATGATGATGATGAAGAGGAGGAAGAAGAGGGAGAGTCAGACTGAGGAGGGTGAGGGACTGAAGGAGAGAGAGAGAGAGAGAGAGAGAGAGAGAGAGAGAGAGAGAGAGAGAGAGAGAATATCCAGTTGCGTCTGTATGTAAATGAGGTAATAATTAGTGAGATCAAGCTGGCCATGATGACCGGGGCCATGTTGGGATGGTCTAACACGACGCGAGGGATTATATTGTTATTTTTGGCTTTGAGTCCGTGGGTATTTGAATCCGTGGGAGTTTGGTCCGTTGTGTAGGAGTTTGAGTCCGTGGTGTAGGAGTTTGAGTCCGTGGTGTAGGAGTTTGAGTCCGTGGTGTAGGAGTTTGAGTCCGTGGTGTAGGAGTTTGAGTCCGTGGTGTAGGAGTTTGAGTCCGTGGTGTAGTTAGGAATTAATATTATAAGGAAATTCACTTCTGTCACATGTTTACAGGTACACACACACACACACACACACACACACACACACACAACGAAGACTAATCACGAGTGCTTCCCCCTTCGATGTCACTAATAATGTATAAATTATTATCAAAATCAATGTTATATATATATATGTGAGAGAAAGAGAGAGAGAAATAAATTGACCACACTTTCCTTATGTCTATTTCAGGGTGTGGGAAGGAGGTGGTGAAGGTGGAGCCACAACAAGAAGTCTACCTGGTCTCCCCTGGCCATACACTCCCCGGCGTCACCAATGGCTCTCAGCAAGTGTGTAGCTGGACGGTCAAGGTGAGTGTTCCTCTCTAACCTAACCTAACCTAACCTAACCTAACCTAACCTAACCTAACATGCTGGACTAGAGGGAAAAGCGTGGACAACTTCCTTCACATACTATTGGCGGAGAGTCAGGGAAGGAAGGAGGGGTGGAAGGAAGGAAGGAAAGAGGGAGGGAGGACGGAGAGAAGGAATGAAAGAGAGAGAGAGAGAGGGAGGGTGTCAACTTACTCCGCTCCTCTCTTTGGTATTTTAACGTGTTCACCATTTATAAAATCACGCTGGAGAAAGTTATACGAGGCGTCCCTGTGTATGTGTGTGTCGCTTATCTTAAACAACATGGTATTAGGTTTCATAGTGTGTGTGTGTGTGTGTGTGTGTGTGTGTGTGTGTGTGTGTGTGTGTGTGTGTGTGTGTGTGTGTGGCCACTTAACCGAATGCTTAGAGGACACTGGACCAAGACTCGTCGTCTGGATAATGCCTGTCTGGATAATGCCTCTATCTGGATAATGCCTCTGTCTGGATAATGCCACTTCTGGAAAATGCCTCGTCTGGATAATGCCATAGCCTGGATAATGCCACTTCTGGATAATGCCTCTGTCTGGATATTGCCATAGCCTGGATAATGCTTCCATCTGGATAAAGCCTCTCTGGATAATGTCACTTCTGGATAATGCCTCTGTCTAAATAATGCCTCTTCTGGATAATGACATAACCTGGATAATGTCACTTCTGGATAATGCCTCTGTCTGGATAATACTATAGCCTGAATAATGACTCTGTCTGGATAATTCCATAGTCTGGATAATGCCACTTCTGGATAACGCCATGGCCTGGATAATACCTGTCTGGATAATGCCTCTGTCTGGATAAGATAGACGTTATATAATGTCAGACAAGGAAATGAAGCAAGAGCCAGTTTAAGGACACGAACAGGTTTAAGAACAGGTACAGGTTTAAGGACACGTACAGGTTTAAGGACAGGTACAGGTTTAAGGACAGGTACAGGTTTAAGGACAGGTACAGGTTTACGGACAGGTACAGGTTTACGGACAGGTACAGGTTTACGGACAGGTACAGGTTTAAGGACAGGTACAGGTTTAAGGACAGGTACAGGCTTAAGAACACGTACAGGTTACAATAGAGCACTGATAAGCTCTACATGTTATCACCTCACTACAAATTATAACAAATGTCTAAGAAATTTGCTGTCATTATTATCAGAAATTGGGTCCAACATATAGGAGAAGCTATTCCTATTTAATGGCTATATTATCCAGAACAAGAAATATTGTTTGTAACTTTTAAATAAGAATAGTTTTCCTATTTGACGGACCTAATAACTGTAGATAATGGGAGTTAATTTATCTTAGTCAACAAGCTGAAGCATTTGAGTGAGAAGGAAATAACTTTTTTATTTTACTATATTTTAGTTTATTAATATCAATAAAATAATATAGCGGTTCCTCCTTATGTGGTTTATAAGATTTTTGTGAATATAAATTGAGATGATTTGAGTCTACATCTGATTGGCTAAGCGGAAGTCGGCAAGATAACGTAAGGGATTCGGACGCAGCCTCAACTCCCAACAACAACAACTACAACAAAAAACAAACACGCACCGTATTAAGACGCCCTGCGCTACTCAATTCTACTGAACTACTTAATCAAGAGAGTTTATAGAGGATTTCAACGACAAGGAGAATCGTTGTGTGCCAAACCGTCTGGTAAAGATGGCTCAGAAAGTGCGAACTACAAGGCCCCGAGATAGTCGAGAAAATGATACCTACGGGGTGACACCAATATGTAAGGTGTGTGAGAGAGAAAAGAGGTGTATGCAGGATGTGTAAGCAACTCTTACCTCACCTACCTACCTACCTCTCTCTCTCTCAATGTTTCCTGGTCCGCCGTGGGATAACTTCCGCCAGCGCCGCACCATCGTCAGCTGGCCACCGCTAGAGTCACACCTCACACCATGCTCGTACCCTGAGACTAGACCACCAACCTGACAGTGGAGTGAGTGGGCTGCTGCTGCTACTGGTCGCTGAAGGAGGGTTGGCGAGTGGGAGGGTGGACGGTGTTGGGGGTGTGGAGGGGATGGTGGACGGTGTTGGGGGTGTGCAGGGGGTGGGGGGTGGTGGACAGTGTTGGGGTGTGTGGAAGGGGTGGTGGACGGTGTTGGGGGTGTGCAGGGGGTGGGGTTGGAGGGGGGAGGGTGGTTCCTAGTAGCGTACGTCTCTATAAGGAACAAGAGATCACGACCCTTTAATAAATGTCACTTGAACTAGTGTTATATTTACTATTGTCCGGCTAGACCTGTTGATGATGATGACTTCAGTTTATCGTGGTTAAGAAGGTTAGTGTGAGGTCAAGATGATGCCACGACGATGTTTAACACTTGGTTCATCATATAGTCTACTCTAATGTCAGCTACTCAGTCATCGTCTTCATCAAGAAGCTGCAGCCTATTACCGTTCGTTTCCCTCCCTAGAATTCGATGCCCCAAATATAATAAAATTTATTAAGCTATGTCATTTTTCTTAACTTCCTGGGGTCCATTACTGTAAAGGGGCGGGGCTGGGCGGAGCGGGGCGGAACGGGGCAGAACGGGACGGGGAGCTGTACACCGCAGCAGGGGCCAACTACTCCGCCTCCGCCACTGTTTACGCTACAACAAACCGACGATTAATCTCCTGTTTTATCACATACATCTGGCCACGGATTTACGAAGGTTCTTACGATGAATTATTCCTCGTAAATCAACAAGCGACAATGTACCCAAAAGTTGGTTTTAAGCTAAAAGACAGAGATAACATCCAAATTTAGAGAATCAAACTGTTACAGTGTATTTATTTTTTCTGATTTACGTTCATTTGACATCACTTCATGAGATGTTAAGGTGTCTTCTTTTGTATTCATTTTGATTATACGAACCTTTGTGAATCCGGACCCAAGATTACAGAACTTAAATATCGTATAAACAAGTTACTTCTCCTTCTGCTGCGTCTGCTGCGTTTTTATCTTAAGTGGGTGATGACGGAGTGTTTAGGAGTCTGTAATTTAGTCGCGGTTCGTAAATTATATAAAAAAAGTGGAGCACATGAATCATCCTGGTGAATATAATAATGAGTCGAGGAGCAGCCTGAAGTAGTGAACGTAAACACTTCCGCGCGGGCCTGGGAGCAGCAGTGTCATCAACGATCAGGAAGTTACTGCACGACAACATCTTTCTATATAATCCTCGCCAAGAGCGGCCTCCCTACGTGTTCTGGACCCTATACACTTCCGCTAAACGACACTGATTTATCCCCCTGGTGGGCGGAGGTCAGAGACGGGAGCGCGCTGACCCAAGGACACCTGCATTCTTGTTCCCTTATCGCACAGACAGACGCAGCGAGCGGTGCGTACCTCACCTCATGCCTCTTGTGGCGGGGCAAAAGTGACGGAACACAAGTGGGCGCGTGACGACTTGCCCCGCCAGACAAGTTTAAATTAATGATCAATAAATTTGTTGATTATAAACAGAAAAAAAGTGGCAAGTTATCATTAAATGCCAACAGGTAGACAAATCAATCACATAAACCTTGATGAAATATGGCAATGGCAGCCGCAGATGGCCAGTGAACTACATTATATGGCCAAGAGCACAAGTAACTGTGTACACAAGACACTGTCACCTGTCAGGTGATCTGTCACTTCTTTCATGACCAAATTAAACTCCTGAAAGTAAATTTGATGAGTCACTTAATATTACAGAGACCTATGATGAAGTTATGGTGATGCTGATAATATTAAGCCTTTGAGGACGACGTTACTGAGCGAAGCGTCCCTCGGTCAACCCTTCTGTAGTGGCTAGCCTCCCTTACTACACTGTTGGGTAATGGGAGGCGGGTGAAGGTAGTACCGGACATCATAATCTGGGGTGTTTCGTTTCCTCTATCCAAAATGACCCTAACTCACAGGATCGTTAAACCAATGGGGACCCATTTTCACCATGAATTTACATTTAAATTAAACACACGCACACACACACGCACACTAGAACATAAAGTACTTCACGAAGACCTTCCAAGACGTTGTGAGACGCAAGGACACGTGACTTTACTTACGAGTACGTACTTGAAATGTTTGAATCTTTTATTCATTTTTTAAAACAAATAAATAGCGCAGGGAGAGATGAGACAAGTGTAGCTGTCACAAGTATTTAGCGAGGCGCCCCTTGTGTTCAAATCCCAGATGAGAAAGAAAGACTAAGAATCTACTTACGTAATATTGGCGTAAGGAAACATTCAGTATTAAACATCTTTAGAACTCAAAGGATTCTGGATTCGAGGGTTCGGAGGGCTCGTTAAGAAGTGAACCCGGTTGTGAGGTGTTATCACGCCCAGTCACGTCTTAAGTGTGAAGGATTTTTGGTGACACTGTGTAGCCAGCCACCACCCAGGTCATCGTTGTAGCCGTTCGCAAGAGTTCGTGTACTGTAGGAAGAGTAAGTTGTAAATAAATGAAGCGATATTTACGATAAGTGACTGGTGATGTGGCATAGTCGACAGCCTGGCTACTGGTCACCACCCGCCACAAGCGCTCACTATCTCAAACAACGCCTCGCCTTAGTCCACTAAATTAATATTATCTTAATTCAACATCTGCCAGAACAAACAAGGATGGTCAAGTCCAAACTGGATTTTAAAGATGAGAGATTAACAGTATTGGAAACCTTTAATGTAAGAGACACGGTAGAGAATCAGTGTGGGGCTCTAGCAAGTTATTTAATTTGTTGTTGTTGTAGGGTTTAAATTCCTTTAACTTACCTGTAATATTGCCTAGGTTAATTTTTGAGGGACCAGATCATAGTCTATATCCGTGACTACACTATCATCGACACTACATCCACTACACTATCTCGTACTCTACATCCACTACTCAATCTACACTATATCCACTACACTACTCAGGAAAAAGAAGAGAGAATGGCAGGCTCCCAGAAACACGTACGGGAGACAGGACACCACGACGCACTGCATGGAGACAACACTGCCCCTCCTTTCCCTTCCTTTCCCTAACGCACGACGATGCTTAAGAACTCATTTCAGGGTTGTATGGTTAGTTTAGGTTAGGTTCAGCTAGGTTAGGTTTGTGAGCCTTAACGAGTGTACAAGAAACAATAATTTGTGTTTCTAAAAATAATATTAAACCAATTGCCAACCCCGTCAGTGAGTCAGAGTTAAGTGAGAAAATTTAACGTACAAGCCTCCCGCAATCCCCACACCAGTTCCCGTTTGGTCATGCTTGTCTATCCTCTAAGCCACCTGTCTCAAGAGGCTGTAAGCAAGGTATAATCTGAACATCTACAAGCAATAATAAAAGCAAGTTAAAGGCGAGAGAAAAAAAATGTTAAAAACAGTTAATTTTAGCAGTTAAGATGACAGTTACGAGACCAAAAACAATTGACTAGAAGTGTGAAAAAACATCAAATGTGGATAAAACAATAATTTAGACATATAATGCAATAATCTGTGGACAAAACGACGATTGGTGCAAAGCATTTCCAAACATCATTTAGAACAGCGAGAAAAAAGAATCTGAGCAGCTTACTAGTACAGTGAGGATCAGGAGGTGGCATATGAACAGATGATTGATGGATGGATGGAGGTACAAATTGGTGAGACTGGGTTTGAAAGATTAATTGCCCGGGTAATATTTGAGGACTTGGCTTGAGAGGTTGATTGGCTAGGTAATGTTTGAAGACTGTCAGGAGGGATTGACTGGTCAGGAAATGTGAACGAAAATAGCTACAAGAGTCCGAAGGCAGGCAGGCAGGAGACGACACCTGGTGGTAGGTATAGGGGCACATTATACCCGGAAGTGTTGGTACATATCATGGCAGTCAAGATCAAAACAGTGACTTGAATATTCGAAGAAAAACAAATGATGAACAACGTTAAAAATAGCGTTAAGGAAATAGAGATACTAGTAATAATAATAGAAGGAATAACATCTGGTATATGAAGAAAAAAATGGAAAGTGGGTCCCAGAAGCACTAGAGATAAGATTAAATTCCAAAGGAGATAACGTGGCTGGTGCTCTCCTCCACCAACTTTTTCACAGCTAGATGGAATTGACTCGAACCAGGGTACCTTAGGATAGGAGGCGAGCGTTGTAACCACTCAGCCACCTTCCTTGGTAATACATAAATTAATCTAAACCTGAAGAATAGGCACCCTATTTATATTTCACCTGACTATCAAACATCCTGGGTTAGGTTAGGTTAGGTTAGGTTAAGAGTTCTTTGTATAAGTGAAACCTATGCCATTAATTAGCTCTTGGTTATTAAAACAGGCAAGTAAAGCAATCATTTTATAACCTAACCTAACCTAACCAGTGAATATTGCAAAGCCGCGTAAACATTAGCAAGTTATCGCCAAATATTAAACCTTCCACTGAGTATTTTTAATAATTTTACAACATACAGCACAAGTCAGTTCACGAGTGTCATAATGTTGTGTCAGGAGCGTTAATGTATGAACTGTGTGTGTGTGTGCGTGCGTGTGTGTGTGTGTGTGTGTGTGTGTGTGTGTGTGTGTGTGTGTGTGTGTGTGTGTGTGTGTGTGTGTGTGTGTGTGTGTGTGTCATCTTATCCTTATACCAACGCTCGTGATCATTTATACACCAGTAACAACATCCTTGAACGCACCAACTCACACAGTGGACAATGACCAACACAGTCAGTTAAATTTATTACCTTTTCCCTCCTAATCGTTCAATTTCTTTTATCTAAACATTTGCAAATCGTTAACTTAAGTCTGTTAAGGTAAACACCAGGCATTAGGTGGTTTAGTGGTGTGTCTGAGGAGATAGAGGAATGACGAGCACGTGGACAATGTTAAACGTGTTCAAAAAACAGCAGCCGAGGCTGGCAGAAGCAGTACAGCCTGGGCTAACACGATCACCACTGGCGATAATGGCGGTGAACATAATGTTTTTCTTGCTTCTCGTTCATTGCTTTTGACTCTTACAAGAGAGAGAGAGAGAGAGAGAGAGAGAGAGAGAGAGTTTCCTATTTTAGGAAATCTCAGTTCAACATCAAGCGGTGGATCACTGGAGTAACACAGACAACCACTCACGAACGCTGCCGACGTTGATGACCTGTAACACTGGCAGCCGTCGAGGACTGGACAAGGTTCTCGTTTCATGACTATTTTTTCTGACATGTACTGCACGTCCTCCTCAGTAACATATTTTGATAAACACACCACACTGTTCTTTATATCTCAAAGAACATGTAAGATACTCCAATAAGAACATTCACCCGGCGGGGGCAGAGTAAGAAGCGGTCAACTGTAATTTAAGACATTCTTAGGAATGCACAAGAGGGTGTCGACCCTCCTACTGTGGCCCTAGATGGGGGAGTATCAGTGTCCTGTGTGTAGGAACAACCTAATGGGCAATTCAGGTTAAGTTATCAGTTGACAACATCCCTTGACGAGACTCATTCAAGGCTGGTGAGTTAGATTTTGCCTTACGTTCGTGTACTGAATATTAATATTACAATTTCATCCTGTTTAGTCTTGATGATGTTAACAGTACATCATGAATGTTATACTTACGATTATTCTTTATATCGTTTAAAGGTCAAACAAAAAACTGGTTAAGGATTTCAGTCTCAACAGCACATGAAGGAAGATAAACCCAGTAACACCTCCCTGCTGTAGTGTCTACCACTCACTGCTAACACATACCGGCTCTTGCCACTCATGTGTGTGTGTGTGTGTGTGTGTGTGTGTGTGTGTGTGTGTGTGTGTGCGTGTGTGTGTGTGTACTGCTATTTTATTATTTTATAAAAGATTAAACAAAAATACTGAAAAAGAATAATTCACATTTACACTAAACTTTACTTGAGGACGCTGTTCTGTTCTTTATACAGAACAGTTTATCGGACTTACATGGTGACAGCAATTCCTCCTCTGTACTGTGGTGAGCGTGTGGGCGGGGTGAGGGAGATGGTGGTCCACAACAGGAAGAGAAGACTTCACGGGCCTGACATACACGTGGTATGCAAATCATCGCGTAACGTTCATTGTTCAGTACGCTCTGCAGTTGTTTTTGGAAATGTATGTGTATGTGTGTGTGTGTGTGTGTGTGTGTGTGTGTGTGTGTGTGTGTGTATGTGTGTGTGTGGGCGGGAAGCTGCTAATGTCCACCTGCAGAAGACGTCTGGCCCGGAAGCGTTCAGGCACACACCTAGGAAGGGGTTTATCAACTGCCGCCGGGGAAGAAGTGAGTGGGGGTAGGGTAGGACTACGTGTGTGGTGGGGAATGAGGGGGTGTTGTGAGGAAGGTGATGGGGAGTGGGGGAGGGGTGATGGGGGTGGAGGTGTGAGGACAGCACGGTCGTCCACAGCACTTGGGGTCCTGGCACCTGCATCCCTTACCCATGTTGCTTCATATACATGTGTTGACTTAACCTATAGTTCACCTCCCAATACCACCAGCCTACCACACCACCACCACCACACATAACACCACACACACCACCACCACCACCACACCACCACCAGCCTACCACACCACCACACCACCACCACCACCAGCCTACCACACCACCACCACCACCACCACCATAACACTACCAGCCTACCACACCACTATAACACTACCAGCCTACCACACCACCACGACACCATCCTACCACACCACCACGACACCATCCTATCACACCACCATGGCACCATCCTACCACACCACCATAACACTACCATCCTACCACACCACCATAACACCAGCCTACCACACTACCATACCAGCCTACCACACTACCATCAACAGCAATCACCACACCATCATCGTACCCCCACCATCACTACATCCACCACCATCACTCTCACCACCATCATCACCACTACCATCACCACTAATACTACCCTCAACACCGCTCCTATCACCATCACTATAGCCTCCTATCACCACCATCACACCAACCACCACCATCATTACCATCATGGACACCACTCCCACTACAACCACCATCACCATTATTACTACCACCACTACCACCACCAATCACCGTGAACCATTAACACCAACACCACCGTCACCATCAACCTAAACAACCATCACAGCAACCACCATTATATCACCACCACCACCACCATCACACCCACCAACACCATTATCACATCCACCAACACCATTATCACCACAACCATCACACCCACCAACACCATTATCACATCCACCAACACCATTATCACCACCACCATCACACCCACCAACACCATTATCAACACCATCATCATCATCATCACCACCACACACCCTTGGACACCTGAAAGTCAAATGAACACACTGAATAAAAACTGGATCATAAACGCGGGGAAGATAATGTACTGTTAATGCGTCTTGACTGTGTCGAACGAACACTCCCCTGTCAGAAGTACAGCGCTACGACACTCATCATCCTGCTGTTGTTGTTACATTAAAACCAAGTGTCTTATCTCGTGTAGCTTTATAATATTAACTCCTTCACTACGGGGACGCTATTCTTAATCTTTGACTAACGCTATACGATTTTATTCAGCTCCGAGGGGAACCCGTATACGCGCAGGGGGTAACGTTAGCAAAAAGAGTGTAGAAGGTTAGAACTTATTACCCTTCAAGTTGTTTACCGCGGCACTGGAGGAAGTTGTCACATATGCGTGGTGGCAACTGGTTTGTATGTCAATGGGATCAACTTAACGCATTCTTCTCCTTGACTGTCATCATAATTTTACTTAGGAACTCGATACAATTGCTAACTCGATTATAAGAGCTCGATGAACCAAACGAAAGACCAGTAATGAAGATATATCATACCAGGACTATAGTGTTGAACGGGTGTAAAAATTCCCAACCTTTAGCGATCAATAATTTAAATGGGAAGAAAGCCGTGCCACGTATGCATTTAAGACAGTCTACCGTAGAGTCACTTTATGATTTTTGTTTTAAGTGTAACAAAAAGACAAATCGAATGTGTGATGATGTGCTTTTAGAAGACAATTTTATGGAAGACCCTGGATATGAAAGATGGCGGCTAAATAAAAAAAAGCACACTTTTAAAACTTTCCCGAGAACATAGCAACATGTGTGTGTGTCATAACCCAGCGAGAAGGTTTGAGAAATAAATGAGTCTGCCCTGAGACTCATTTATGATCCTATTTCAAGAGCTTTACGAGAAATAGAGACGGCAGTGGGCAGACCTTCATCAGATCAACAGTGGAACAAACAAATACTTGATTGGATCTCACAGGACAGAAAAAAACCGGGGTAGATGAAGTCAGGATACCTTGACGTACTTATCTGGTGATAGGGGGAGGGGGCAGAAACCTATTGCAGGATGGTGGCAGCAGGTGAGGGTGGCCTTCAGTTCTTTAGCATCCTGAAAACAGCGGCCTTTGGGGCAGGGGGAAGATGGACAAGTTGTTCAAATCCTATCGCAGCCTAACCTAACCTAACCTAATCTAACCACTGCTCGAGGCCATAATCTTGCCAGCAAAATGCTTGATTATATTTTACTTAGGGATCAGAAAGTTTGCGTGTTTCCATTGCTTGGATTCCATCTTCGACTCGGGTCCCACTGATAAATCCCTATCTCACCTTCCATCACCAATCAGGAAAGAAAGTTGAGTGGATTGGTTTTGTCCCGTTCAAGGGGGTCACAACTTGAAGCCTTTCTGTGGTGTCGTTACTGAGCGCTGCTGTTTCAGGGAACTGATTTGACAGAAAACTTGAGACATCCTCAACAATTCATGATTGGTGACCACAATACTTTCAAGGTAAATGCCAACCTTAGTGTTTATGTGATGGAAAAATTAAGGCTTAAAACCCTTTGGGAATTCATTAGTATATTCGTTTTTATACTTCTTTTCAGATCTGCAGATTTTTGGTATAAGTAGCATTATTATTATTGTTATTATTATCATCATCAACGCCCTGTAATCCCACTTACAGTAAATAATATTTTAGATTATAGTTCTTGTAGCTTTTCCTTCTTATATAATCTTTCTTTCCCTAACCAATTGTATTATTTATATTGCAATTTCGTTGCCACCATTATCAGAAACACATAATTATTAATCACTAAAATGGTGTTGTATTGCGCCACCACCATCGTTCTACACACAGGGTGATGGTGGAGGAGAACTGGCAATATTATTGAAGATGTTCTCTCCGACAGGCGCCACCGGGACACGGAGTGGTTGTGGAAGTAGTCCGTCTCAGGCTGCGTCGTTCACGTCGCTGCGCCGTCAGCCGGGTACAGATCCTTCCTGGACTGTCCGTGGACCAGACCCGCACCAGACCGCTGGCCAAGTAAGTATCCAGAAGTAAGTTTGGCTGGTTGTCATACCCGCCTCACCTTCACAAGTAATAGACTTTATTGATCCTGTGTGTAGTCTATATGAACACACACACATGCGGTATACAACAATCGACTTCTCCAGTCACACCATTATTATTTAAACCGTAACCAGTAATTCTGCCTTAACAAGAATTGGCTTATCCAGAAGAGTAAAGATAGAAAATAAAAATTCAGTGAGACGTGAGAAATATTTTCATATACTGTACAATAAAAAAAAAATTCTGGAAGATGGCGAATAAGAAGAAAAAGTGATAATACTGAAACAAGAATATATTAAAATGTAATAGGATGTTGGTAAAAGAGGGTGTTTAGGGTAGTGTAAGGATTAATCTGGGTTGACGACGTTAGGGGTACTGAGAGAACACTTACAAGGTGATAGGGTGGCGTGTCAACAACATCCACTAATGTTAAAATATACGTCATTAAAGCGGCCAGCAGTTATACCGCCTCGACTATTGTCACAGTAACTGAACAAAATCATGTCATTTATCGCACCCGTACTATCAATTAACACCTCTTAAAGTCTTCTTGTCTGAATAATATTACCTGGTAGGCGTTCAAATTAAACCATGAGAAAATTAATGATTTCTTTTGTCTATTGGCTACAAAAGATCCTTCATGTCTACTGTACACTGGTCTTATCACTCAAGAAACAAAATGATGATCACGTACTCTATTTCCCTGGCTCCGACTCGTGAGGGGGTTAGGGGCAGTGTGAATTCAACACCCTGCATATTAACCCTTGTGGTACGTAAAGAGGCAGCACGCCGGCACTGCACTTGACTTCCTTCATTTCTCCAACAATCGAACCAGCGGGCCCTAAGACAAGGAGACAAGAGGCGAGCGTTATATCCACTTATCCACCGCTTCACCCTCAAACAGTTAGCACTCAAGGTAAACACGCCCTGTGTCGCTCTCCAGTAACATACAATGTGTCGTAGCTCTGGACTGTGATGACAGGAAATATTGATTACTGAGCCTTGAGACCTTCTGGTGATACATCCACGACCCAAGTTTGGTTAAAGTCCATCGTTCTTTTACCATATTCACAACTCCTGGGTGGACGTACAGTAAATATGCATTCCCTTCGAGTATTTAATTTCACCCCCCAGAAAACCTACGATAAACAAGAAAACCAGGAAAGGGAAACAAATTGAAAACAAAAAACAATCAAGCCGAATATTTATGGTAATAAAATCCCCGATGGCGTTCTCCGTCGGTAATTGATTACAAAGACCGGAATCACAAATTTATAGTTTAAGAGGACACGAGAACACGCGACACCACAATAAATGTATCAGAGGAATATTAAAGCGCCATTGTCCCTTGGAGGAGGGACCACCTGGTGTGGTGTGGCACTAGGCCTGGGGGCTGCGCGTTACTTCCCAGTAGTGGGAGGCACTTCCGTAGGCGTGGTCTCCCGCTTGTTCAATGGTTAGTTTCTTACGCTGCTGTCCCCACTTGAGATGCTTTTAATGATTGGCCAACTACGAAGCCCAGGTGCTCCCCTTATTACAGGAGCCAGCACATTATTGTTAATATAGTAATTGTGCTGTTGATTTATGTGACTCGTATGAAAAATAAATATTCAACATTTTCTATATTTCTATTTTTTATACTTTCTATATTTACCAGTTATTCGACCACTTGGAAAGTTCGTGCAGATCATGTGTGTATGTGTGTGTGTGTGTGTGTGTGTGTGTGTGTGTGTGTGTGTGTGTGTGTGTGTGTGTGTGTGTGTGTGTGTGTGTGTGTGTGTGTGTGTTATATAAACTGACAGTTGTTTTGATAACCTGTGTATAATTGCAGGTATTGTGGACAAACGCCCAGAATCAAATTATGGAAAACTACATTCTCTGAGGTTGATATAGAATATAAAAATGGCAAGAGCGACCGACTGAAGGTGAAGAACAGTCAACAGGACAGAAAAGTGACGAGACCCCAACAGCAAGACCCAGACACTAGAAACAGATCACCCTCTTCAACATCTCGTTCAGAGTCTAGGCACTCATCAGGTTCTACCAGAGCCGAGAAATTAGCGCGGATCAAGGCACTCCGACGATTGTATCAACTCAAAAACCAAGGAAATAAGCATTCTCAATCACTGAGAAGCCGCGAGCATTCCCCCCAGAGCAGACAACGCATCTACCGTTTCCGAGAGACAAACAGTCGTCGATTTTACAGGCACTCAAATGGCTCTACAGATGACTCCTCAGACCTTCCGATCAATGATAACTTGTTGGTGGACGGTGATCGTTTAGTGTTCGATGTGGAGAACAACATCTACGGGACTGTGTCAGACTACCCCAGGATGCAAACTGTCAGACTCCTCAGCGTCGGTGAACCATCATGGATTAATTCCAACTTTATCATCCATGACGGATTGAACTACACAGATTCAGAAGTTACACACTACATGGATGACTTGGCAACAGTGCAAGACCTTTCATCAAAACGAAAAAGGAAAAGACTTTCGACTAAAAGTAACAAATCTAACCGAAATAAATTTTTGGGAGAGTTGATGAGCGACATCGATGTGAAGCCAAATGAGTCGACTGAGAGACACCCAAGGTCCCCTCGGGTAGTACAGGAGACCAGTAACAATGGAAACACCCGCCGCAAGTATCACCGCACGCGGTATTACACAGTATCACGTGGCCGTCACACTCCCAGCGTAAACCAGTACCGGGTTACCATCACCAATCATGAACGACCCAACTCCAATGGTGACGTCTCCAAACCACCTCGCAGGGCTCTTGATACCAGTCATCATCGCTCACGAGGACACAACGAAATCATCCCCCATAAACCCTCCAAACCCGGTCACCAACACGGATCTAAACAAACATATTCTCCCACCAAGAACTTCGGGTATAAACACCCCAAATTTGCTCCACAGAAACCAGCGGTGCCAACACCTCCAGTGAACGGTAACAGGAGACGAAGACCGAAGGAATTCTTTGTGTTTAAGGTAAGCTGTAAATTTACCTTAATATGAGGAGGGTCTCAGCTATGCTATCCCTTTAACTTTTTTTTATTTGTATTTTTTCATTTTTTATTTATTCTTTGTGGGGCTGTCACAACCACAGCTAACTTACTTCCTCAGGTCACCCATCCAAGGTGTCAATGTATGTATGTGTGTGTGTGTGTGTGTGTGTGTGTGTGTGTGTGTGTGTGTGTGTGTGTGTGTGTGTGTGTGTGTGTGTGTGTGTGTGTGTGTGTGTTTTGTACAGAAAACAGGAAAAAATATTTTCAAATGAAGTGGCCTAAGACAGTAAAGGATCAAACTTACTTACTGTACATAATCAGAATTAGCTCTGAGGTCATGCGGGACGTGAGAGGTAGAAGTTTCTCTGAAGACGTTAGCAAATAGAGATAAGTTTTGTTCTCCATACTACAGTACTTTTTGACTGCGGGGAAAAGCATCAACGACATCGTTTCATAGCAGATATAGACGTGTCTGAGTGAGTGAGTGAATCTGCTACTACCTGTTAGTGCAATGCATCTAAGATGATATGTCGCTACAATACAGCTTTAATTTCGCACTTCTATGCCTCACAGTTATATTTCCTGATGTTTATAATCCACAGTTAAGCATTCCTTCATTTGTTTACCATTTTTCTAAGCCCCAAGCTAAGGTTTCTACTGCTTACACACTCAACTAAGCTTTCCCAAGACCTCCTAAAAGTTGATCCACCCAAGCCTTTTCTCCTCCCTCATCTGCCTTACCTGTTGGCATCGAGATCATATTTTATGCTCTCTCAGCTATATCTCCCTCATATATAGTTTATCATAAACCTTTCATTTAAGTTTGCTACGTCCCTTCTGATAGGATAGACTACCCCCCCCCCCCTATCCTCTTTTCGTCATTCCGTGTTCCTTTCATCTCAGTCTTCCAGTCTCCCCAGAGGTGTGTTTTAACGAAGGTGCAATGACGACGGGCCCCTCAAATTGCGGGCCCCTCAAATTAACGTCGATGTGGGAAGATTTGAACGCTGTGGTTTTTCTTTGTCTTATGTTCAATACAGTGGGAATCAAAGGTGCTGTGGGTCCTGGCGTATGGTACGTATACACATAAGTATTTATTGATTTTACACAGAATTATTGCATGAACTACCGCACGGAAAACTGCACCAAGTAATTTTGAAGTCATAAACACGCCTCTGAGTCTCTCCTTCAGTAAGTTGTTATGTTGTCCCAATCAAGTAAGTCTCCGATTGTCCTTCACCTGTTGGCGTCTTATCTTTCAGCTACACTTTCCAAATTTCCTCCCACTAGACCTTAAACCATTACACCTAAAATTAAACCATTCAGATCCTCCTGGAGTAAACCAAATCAGATCTTCATGAAATAAGGGGATCTATGTTGCCCCGAAATTAAACTTTCCCTTGGTTGCAGGTGTCAGCGTTCCGAAGTGGATGTGGCGGCCAGCTGGAAGAAGAACGAGGGAGGATCACCAGCCCCAATTACCCACACAAGACAGGCGGCAAGAGCTCTTGTTTCTGGAGGTTCAAGGTAAGAATTTCAACAGAGTAGCAACAAGGATGACTTATTACCTCCTTACAGTGTGCAGGGAGAGTTTGTGACGGGGAAGTTATGGTTACCTTCTCGTCTCAGCTCATTCTCTCATTTCAGTTTACACCCTCATCTCATCTTAGCTCACTTAATTAGTCATCCTAGCTCACTCAATCACCCCAGCCCACTCCATCACCCTTAATCACTCAATCACCCTAGCTCACTCAATCACCCCAGCCCACTCAATCACCCTAAATCACTCAATCACCCTAACCCACTCCATCACCCTTAATCACTCAATCACCCTAGCTCACTCAATCACCCCAGCCCACTCCATCACCCTTAATCACTCAATCACCCTAACCCACTCCATCACCCCCAGCCCATTCTGTAACTTCAGCTTCATCACCCCGTCTCTCTCTCTCTCTCAGACCCCCGTCGGGAGCCACTGGAAGCTGGAATGTCAGGACTTCAGAATCCGAAAATCGCAGCAGTGTCGGCGTGATCATCTCGCCATCAGGATTAATGATGCAGACTGGTCCAGGTGTGTTTAGTGTTCTGTTCGTGTTTGTGTTTGTTCTAATTTGGTCTTGTTGTTTGTGTCCGATAATGTTTATATCTGGTAATGTTTATGTCTAGTAATGTTTGGTAGAGGGAGTTGAACGGGTGTCTGCCAAGGATCGCTAGAACACACGGACATATAACTAGTGCCTATATACAGTGAAATATAAAGGTAAGAAAGACATCTTTGACATACTTCTCCATTGCCAGGTACTGCGGCCGTGAGGGACCAAGCCTAGCTCTCACGTCCTCCCATGAAGCTTCCGTTGATGTGGTTCTCAACACCTTCAGGAACAAGTCTGCCAAAGTCTACTGCTCTTGGGAGACAACCAGAATCGGTAGGTGTAATTACAAGATTGTAAGGTAAGAGGAGGTACTGGTGATGATTGTTTATACCTGTCTACCTACACATTCCTCTAGTCCTCTCGTAAGTGTTGACGTTAAATCCCGGACTGTTCCTCAGGGGAGACCAGCGAGCAGTATCACAACTACGGGAGATACTGGAGCTACAACCTGACGCGCGCCACCACCACAACCACCACTACTACTACCACCACCACAACCACTCTGCCGCCACCCGTGGCCTCACAAACTAGGTTAGTGGACAATTCCTTGAGACAAACTGGTGGAGGATGTGGGAAACCGCTGCCAGGAGGTCCCTTTCTCTACGCCTGGCATCAACTACCACTAGAAATGACGTTAAGATAATAAAAAGCAACTAACTGTACCGCTGTCACGAAACATTTTATAAATGTATAGGATAATAGTGAACTAATAAATTAATGAAATCTTAGTAATCACGAATGTGTGTGTGTGTGTGTGTGTGTGTGTGTGTGTGTGTGTGTGTGGTGAAGAAATATTGCTGATGTACTGTTGCGTGAGGTAAGTGCAAATGGCACTACTTACTGAGCACGTTAAGACAATCGTGGTCTGTTGATATTTTTAACTTTATTTCATGAACAAAAATTCTGGTTATTTAACAGAGAACTTCTCCTTCTGTCTGTCGCTATTCATAAATAATTTATATTCTACTTGTTAACTTGACATGCATTTTCTCACCTGATTCTAGAACTACAGTTATTAATTTCTGTAACTCTCGTTTAAAGAAAGATCTATAAAAAGAGAAAAGTAACATCGAATTGATTTAATATTTCTGTGATTTTGTATTAAATATAGAACTTACTAAGGCCTATGACAGTTAACATACAGAAGGTATTGATGAGGCTACCTTGTCTTAACCTTCTTCTGCTCTCTAGAAACTCAGGCAGTGACCCCTCTCTTCTCAATACCTCTTTGTGGTAACTTCTCCCTGGTCCTCAAATGGTACGACCCCCTTACGACTCCTCCACTATTAAGACTACCTTACGCCTTCAGGTGGAGTTGCCGGGACTACACCCATCTCAGCTCGGACCACACCATGTGTCGGCCGACGCCCTCCACCTGCGCCATCTACCATGAGGGCATAACGAGAAGCGACAAAGCTGCCATTCTAGAGTCACACAATAGGTACCGCGCTAAGGTGGCCCGCGGAGAGGAAAGCGAGGGGCTGCCTGGGCCACAGTATTCCTCCTCTGACATGCAGCAGCTGGCGTGGAACGATGAGCTGGCACAGGTGGCTCAGGCTTGGGCCTCCGCCTGCCCCGACTACCACGACTGCCATGACTGTCGTCGTTTGGTCTCCAGTAAGACCATCTTATTTCTTAATATTCCCCATTGCCTTCCCTCCTACCTAGTAACTGCCCCCTTTTTTTACGGGGATTAGCCCACCCGGGCACAGGTCACTGACCCACATAAGGGCGTGGAGGGTGAAAATGTAATAATAATAATAATAATAATAATAATAATAATAATAATAATAATAATAATAATAATAATAATAATTAATAACAATAATAATAATAATAGTAATGATAATGATAATAATAATAATAATAATAATAATAATAATAATAATAATAATAATAATAATAATAATAATAATAATAATAATAATAATAATAATAATAATAATAATAATAATAATAATAATAATAATTAATAAAAATTAATAAAAATTATAATGAATAAAACAATAATAAAAGTATAAATAATAACAATAAATAATAGCCTACAAAAATAAAAATAAATCAAGAGTGAGAAACGACATACATTATGTACAGTATGTTGTGTTGTTAAAGTAAAAGAAACAATTGAGACCCTGCAATTGTGAGTAAATGAGGCAGAAAGTCAGATCAACAACCTGGGTCTTGGTCACAATTTTTGTGGTGCCATATGGCAGCAGGGTCTACCACTAGACAGTACATTATGCTTCCAATATCTTCCCAGGCGGTAGTACCTCCCCATTTGATAGCTGCCTACTGCCTATTTCTTGACCACATATACAGTCTTCTGTGAAAATGGAACACTCCAATACTCTTTAAGTCCAGTTATAACATGACTTGTACGTTATACAGTATATCTAGCCCTCTGTTAAAAGAGGGTGGATAATGCTATAGCAACATTGCCTCACCAGGAACTCGTCTTACTGTTCAGCACCACTCACTCCTCTTGTCTCCTGCAGGGGACTACTACGTGGGACAGAACATCTTTTATGAATGGAGCAGCAGCAACTCCGGCTCAGTGTGGGACACGGCCGTTAGGCTCTGGTACGAGGAGGTCAAGTATGTCCCTAACCACCTTATCAAAAGCTTTAGGTAAGTCAAGCCTCCACATCACACCTCTCACGTCTTATTCAGTTAATTGTGCAAAAAAGTTCCTGTTATTATTATGGAATTATATTATATAATATATTTTATATCACCAACAATATCTTAATCTTCCAGACTACAAACTGTCCCCACTCGTCCTGTTCTCATTAACTGATGATTTAGAGGACAAGTGACAATGATCTATATTAAAGCGACAGTAATATCGCCTAGTACACCAGGGGTAAGCAGGGATTTAGCTGGGTAGTGAGAAAGTGTTGAACGCCATTGATTCATGCATGTAAGTTATAGGTAGATGAAGAACCATGAAAAAAATATAAAAGTGAAAGAAGAAAATTCAACGCGGTGGTTCTTGAGTGTGAGTGGCATGATAAAGAATGGCGTGTGTTATGACTGGGGATGGAAAAGAAAGGGGGAATGATAGATGAGATCTCACTAACACACTGACCATAGAAACAGTGGCACAGAAAAAAAATGGGGGGGGGGGCAGATCATCTAGCATCAAGATGATATATGGAAGAAGTTATTGGGACTGGTCGTTGATGAGGAAAACAAAAATAATAACTAAAATTATGATGTAGTAAGTTATGAAGGAACCCGAAAAGTAGACCTACTTTTCTTACAGACATTTATTTGCAATATTTAAAAATATAGGGATTCAAAGAGTTTATTAGCTGTATGCAAAACTAAGGATGCTACGATACTGACTGATGTAATAGAGGCGCTACTGTATATAAAAGGAGACTGAAAAAAGATCTTGTTTTGTGAGTCAGTGAAAGCTTGTGTGTTTGGTGGTTTACAAAGATGAATGGGTCCTCCCATGTTGTGAACTCTTTAGGTGATCAACTGGGTGAGATGGGGCTGAACATGGACGATAGAGCGATAGTAGATAGCCTTTTGTGCTGCAGGTTAGTGTCATGGGCAAAGAAGGAAGAGAAGGACAAGAGTATGGGCATGAGTCTTTTAAAACACTTCATTGTTGAGAGGAAAATAATGCAAATGCCAACAGTCCGTGTCTTAATGGTTATAGCTGCCTAATACAATAATAATCGTTTCACATCTTTTGTCTGCCGAACACTTCTCCCAAACTGACATTCCACCTTTTAATATCTCCACAAACTATGCCGTCTTGTTTATCCTAGTGAATTGTTTATTTTTTACTGTACATGATTATCTTATTTGCCCAGCAGAAGGTGGTAGTGGCAGAGGGTCGGTAAGTACAGGAAGGTATAGAGAGGTATTTGCTATTTGCTAGAGTCTCGCCGTGAGAGATTTCTGGTTTCTCGCGCCACAAAATGGACAACAGTGCGCTTCCATGAACTTGACTTTCTGTCTTTTTCTTCCTCTTGAAACTCTTGAGCTCGTTCAGTATCTTAACATTAAAGATAATGAAGCAAGTCAGACCAATCCCTCCACTTCTGCAGAATGATGAACCACGCTGTCATCGGCCACTACACGCAGTTAGTGTGGGCCGATACCCGTGAGGTAGGCTGTGGCGCCACCTACCATGATTGCTCCAAGGTCTTCAAGGGCCGCTCATGGAAGCTTAAATGCAAGATCTATGTCTGCAACTACGGCCCCACGTTAGTATTACCTGTGTTCGTGAGTGTTTAAACATTGTCCTTCGAATTTTCCAGGTAACATATTGTCATTAGTAAAAAAAAATCATGGTAAAGAAAAAATCTATACCTTGATTGTAACTGTTATTTCTTTCTTAAAACTTTTATTAGAAACTGTCAAGGTAATAGTAACTATACCACCTATATAACGTACTACTATAGAAGATAAATACTTTCTTATCTCGTTAGTATACCAAAAAGTGTACGAGGAATACTGTACTTTGGGTGTAGTATTATTTTTTATTTTTTTTTTACGTGTGGAAGGTGAGGACGAGAAGCTTCCTTGTGTACTCCCTGTTAGTCTCTATATTCTATAATAAATCGTTCATAAAATGTACCAAACTAACCTAACCTAACCCAAAATAATATAGTTATCTTGAATTCTAATGTCATTAAAAGCAAAAAAAAACTTGCTAAGAGGCTGTCAAAAGTTTACTCACGGAAACCAAACCCTGGCGGACAGTGAGAGCTCATATTTTGCCTCCCTGGTGTATGTAAATACTGTATTCGTAAATGTGATATTAAGTAAAATATATTCCTCGTGCACATTTTGGTAAGAAAACATTTATCGTCTACGACTCTACGATGATAAGTTCTACCGTTATTAAATATTCTAGCATTTAAAAAAAAAAAAAAGAGAGACTCGCATTTACACAAGTTATGGTACACACTCGGTATCGTCCCCCAAAATGTTTCTTCACTCTCACCTCTTTTCGATTAACCCACGAATCAGCTTTAATTTGTGCATCCACGTCATTTGCCATTAGTCATTTTACCAATTTACAGAATTACATTTTTCAGGCAGACTTGCGCAACAATTCATTTCTCTTTACTCCCCATTTTTGTTATGGCTTAAAGTGTCCTATTTTACTTGCAGTGGTAACTACCTCAAGAAACCCATGTACAACATAGGACCAGCTGCCTCTGCTTGCCCAAGTGACTCTCGTCCCTCACAGGAGTACCCTGGCCTCTGTACCTCCCACTGATGAGCGTTTCGACTCAGGACTTCCACTCGCGACTGTACTTGTACTAACGATCGTCTGCTTAGCCCGTTTGAACACAGGTCTTCCAGTTTCTGCACTGCGACAATCCACATCCCTGCGGACATCCACCAGTGTGCTGGCGGGTGATGCGCGCAGCTAAACAACCACTACCTTTCTTCACCCTCCCTACAGACGCGAATTACTGACAGTGGCTTTCATGCCTTTCAGGTTGCACACTTAGATAAAGAACGGTGGCAGTATTTTCCCTGTGCATGGTTGCGGGTGTGTGTGCACTTTAAGCATGCACCGTGCACTGTATAAGGGAGAAATAGGAATTATATCAAAGTGTAAACTGTGACTCAATGACTGAAAAGCCAGGAGTGGTTTAACTAGTACTGTGTTTGTTATTAGGAAAAGACAGACTGAAAATGCTTGTTCTTATTTCACCGTATTTGTGTGAAACAGTCCGATCGCTGTACTACTTCCTTCAGGTTATGGCTGAAGTGTTCAATCCTGAGTGACAAGGTTATGGCTGAAGTGTTCTTTTACTGAGACAGTGTTGAAGTGATCACAGAACAGAGAAATATATTAGTAAAATATTGATATATTGAAAGTTCGAGAACTAAGAACTATTTGGTACTCTAGTCTTGTATCGTGTGGTTGTTGCTCAGTTACCTAAAGTGTTGGTAACTGGATGTTCGCTGACTGAAATGACTACAATATAAGTGATTAAGTAACTTAGCGAGAAAGTTACCCGAGACGTACTCTATTGTAGGAGAGATTAGTATTACGAAGATGTTCCCTCGCTGGGAAGCTCATTATTGATGTACTGACTGATCAGTGAGGTACAGTAAACACGTTACTCAACTGTATACCGACTGAAAAGGTTATTACTGAAGTGTTCCCTATTACAGATAACACATACTGCCGTTCTCTCTAACAGGTCGTGATCCTCCCCCCAGTGAATGGTATCTATCCCGCTCCCTCTCAGCAAAAAAATTATGAAAAAATACTTAGAAATAGCCAGGAGTTTATATTTATCTTAGGTGTATCGTGTGAACTCTTTAAGCTGATTGTAAGAGCGGCTTTCTATAAGTTATACGGCATCTAGTGCTTAAGGACGACAGTTTTGACACACTGGTTTAGTTGAAGCCTCGACCTGTGGCACGGGACGTCTGCGACTGTGATATTGTTTTTGTTTTGTTTTGTTTTTTTATGAAAAGAAGAAAAAACACAGCATGTTCTCCACCGCCGTGGTCGACTGGTCTTCTTGTGGCTCTATAGTGGTAAGGATTAATTACTCCTTAGCACCAAAACAAAATACAATATGAAAACATCCACCTCTTGTTTATTTATCAGATCAGCACAATCCAGTGTTAAAAAAAAGAAATATATATATATATATATATATATATATATATATATATATATATATATATATATATATATATATATATATATATATATACTGTATATATATTGTCGTTCCCTGGAGCTACAGATCACGACCTTACACCCTCAAGATATAATTGTTGTCCATTATCGCTGCCAGGAAGGCTGCTGGAGTGACGTAATGCAACACTGTAACACGTGTTCAAGCGCTCACGGAGACAGGTTCTCACACAATACTGTAAATACTTGATCAATTAACTAACTTTCACTCTATATGTTTCTTTCTTTCCACACAAGTTACACCACAATGAATTGTATCACCACTAGGAAATAAAAATTAAAACCATAACACACCTAATTGGTCTCATCAGAAAGAGAAGATTAACTTGTACAAATAATAAACATTAAAATAAACTGTATATAAAGATGTGGATTTATTAATCTTTTTAGACCTTATGATTTTTATTCATAACTTGAACCTAACTATACTAATTTAAGGAGTGACGACGACGACCATGTATAATATTATAGTGTAAGTGAACATAACACTGAGCTCTGGGTAGTGGGTGTTAATACTCGTGTTATCAACCTCACACAAGCGATTTACAGTGTTTCTTACATTTAAGAGTCTCTGTATTAGCCGCTATCAATTAATATTATATAAATATGAGCTAAGGACATATATTCATTATATACATTCTATCACCCAGACTATTGAGCATACAGCTACATTAAGCATTTGTTCTGTCACACCTCCGAGGGTGGACGGCCTATAAACATTTGTTGTGTCACACCTCAGGTATACAACCCATAAACTTACTCCTCAGCCCTCCGTGTGTGAGTAGGCCTGTTTAGATCCTATGTCCGTGTTGACGTATAGCTTACTCTCCAACAAACAGACTCAGAGAGGTCAGCCAGTTTCCCCAGTTCTCACGAGTTCACGGCCAGACACGATACCATAGAGACGTGTTGTGAGCCTAGCTCTCCAGGCTGTACCTCTCTCTAATTATATCAGCTAATTACAAGCTAATAGCTAATGCTCATTAGTCTGTCAACAATCAACCTTGTAAAAATCAGACTACCCAATATAACTAGAAAATCGCCACGTGTGTTTACATTAAACCAGGGAACAACAAGTGAAGATAACATAACTTGTGTAACTTACAAGCTAACATAATTACAAGTGCAACCCAGGGCGGCTGTGACGATTTCAACTATAAGTAATTAAATAATACATAAATTGAATGAGGGTGTAGTATTGTACTCAGGCGTGTTTGTACTGTAAAAAGTAATTACTATTAACCTCAGAATAACTCCTAATATCAAGTGGATATGCCTTCAAAATGTCCTCAAAATGCCCATGATATTGGTCAGATTAAAAAAAAAAAAATAATATATATATATATATATATATATATATATATATATATATATATATATATATATATATATATATATATATATATATATATATATATATATATATATATATATATATATATATAGCTGGTTGGGCTAGTTGTGCTTGCCTTGTTTCCCCATCCACAATTTCTTGGACCCCCTTTGATATTCCTGGATCCGCCCTGCGTGGATGTTTCAGTATGAGAACGTAAATTAAACTATTAACATCGATGTTTCGTGAGGATAATTAGCCAATGACAACCTAGGTTTATCTTTTCGTCCAATAAGAATGTTGCTTGCTATGTAACATTGTTTTTTTTCAGTATATTCTTGTTACAAATTATAAATAATTGCTCAAACCCTTGAATAAATGTAGATATGTTGAACGCTAATACTTAACGGAGAGTGAGAATCCAGTACAGAGCTTAGTAAGTAATAAATTAAATAGAAGACGGAAAATTAAACAGTGACTTCCGACCAATCTGAGCCGACATCTTGGCAAGACGGTCAGGGTCGAGGGAGGTCAGTCGAGCAGAAGTGTCCACGAGTGTACCTGGGATTCCCAACATGGCTTCGCAAGCAGGCGTTCATGTTTAACTAATCCATTAACATTCTTTTCAGCTGTTTTCGAATCAGCGGACGAGGGGCACGACTATGATGTGGTATATCTTGACTTTAGCAAAGCCTTCGACAGGGTCCCCCACGAAAGACTAATAAGAAAAGTGGAGGCTCAAGGCATTGGAGGAGATATTCTAAAATGGATTAGTGCGTGGTTACAGGACAGGAAACAGCGATTGCAGTAACGTCACAAGTGGAGTACCCCAAGGCTCAGTACTTGGACCATTATTATTTAGTATATACATGAACGACATAGATATCGGCATAGACAGCAACATTAGTAAATTTGCTGATGACACTAAAATAGGACGTGTAATTAAATCTGGCGAGGACTCCGCAAAACTACAGGAAGATCTGGACAAATTTTTCGAATGGTCTGAAAAATAGCAGATGAAATTCAATGTGGACAAATGTAAAGTACTCAGTATAGGAGATGTAAACAGACAAACCAGATATCAGATGACCAACGATGTTATAGAGAAATCCGAATGTGAGAAATATTTAGGAGTAATGATAAGTAGGATTCTTAAGCCAAGTAAACAATGTGTATTTGCTCGAAACAAGGCTAATAAAGTACTTGGGTACATACAAAGGAGTGTAAGTTAAAAAATACTGGAGAGGTCATCCTAAAACTATATCTTGCGCTTGTGAGACCTCACTTGGATTACGCAGTTCAATTCTGGTCACCGTATTACAGAATGGATATATAATCCATAGGAAGAATTCAGAGGAGAATGACAAGATTAATCCCGGGCATTAGGAACCTCGAGTGCAGAGACAGGTTAAAGCATCTTAATTTGCACTCCCTCGAGAGACGTAGAGTGAGGGGCGATATGATAGAGGTGTATAAATGGGAGTCATGGCTAAACAAAGGGGACATAACAAAGGTACTCAAACTATCCAACCAGGAGGGAACTCGTAACAATGGTTTTAAATTAGACAAATTTAGATTTAGGGGTGAAATAGGTAAACATTAGTTTGGAAATAGAGTAGTGGATGAATGGAACAAGTTACCAAACATCATTATTGACTCGAATACGATGGATAGCTTCAAACATAGGTTGGATGGATATATGAGCAATAGGGGTTGGGTGTAAATGGGACTGTTCAGTATGGGCCAATAGGCCCGCTGCAGTTTCCTCCATTCTTATGTTCTTAAATACACATACTGTACACAACAACACAAAAACCTGATAGAAATGGCAGTTCAGGTAGCAAGTCTCGGTTGCGATGGCCAACCACAAGGAACCAGGGATTAGCGCCGTAGTCCACTATCATCAAACCACCACAACACCACTGGCAGTTGTCCTTAATACATTTCGTCGTCCACACCCCGGGAGAAGGGAAACGCCGAAGAGTGCAGAGAAGCGACTCTCCGCCTGTATTATTAAACAACATCTTCCCTTGAAGAGGGTCGTCGTGTTTCAACCCGAGTTTAAAAAGAAAAAAAAAAGAATCCTGAAGGACACTGCAGTACAGTACTTGACGGGCTGATGTGGCGGTAAAATTAACTATTTCCAATATTATAAATTAATTTTATTGGAATTAATTAATTTTACCGCCACACCACCCCGTCAAGTACTGTACTGCGGTGTCCCTCGGGACTCCCTTTTTTTCCTTTTTAACTCGGGTTGAAACACGACGACCCTCTTCAACGGATGTTTAAAACTCCGGGCGTTGGCCTACCAGGAAGATACACTTGCCTGGATACCTCGGTCTCATAGTCAGATGGGAAACGGGTCTCATAGTCGGATAGGAAACTGGTTCTGAAACGGTGCTCACTGGGGTCGAGTAGCTTCGTGAAGCAGTTTTTTCTCCTGGTGTAAAGTTGGAGCAAGTGATGGTTATGGCGGTAGAGTGAGGAGGGGACAGAGTTGTCACAAGCTCAATACTTAGTACAGTTTACCAGTAACACAAAATATCATAATTCTCTGGTATCATTTTCCAGTGTCTATAATTTTAACTGTTAAGTCAGTAGATCTGAAGAGAGTATTATGAGCTATCCTCCTCTTGAGAGTCTTATAAAACATACCATCACTTGTTACTGTTGTATTAGTTGTGATGTCTCATCTGCTTCCAAATCGACTTGAAACATAGATATCGTTGGTGACAGAATCTCCGGGTCGGGCCACTAAGTTGTTTTTAGAATCTGAAAAGTGTATTATTATTCTTGCTAATAATAATAATAATATTATTATTATTATTATTATTATTATTATTATTATTATTATTATTATTATTATTATTATTATTATTATTATTATTATTATTATTATTATGATGATAGTGAAGATAAATACTGTACTAAGATAGGCATGTGCAGATGCCTTAACTTGTTTTTTCCCTGTTATCAGTGTGAGCTTTTTTGTACCATTCCTTTTGTTTTCGGGGAACTTTTATGATATGACAGTCAGTGGTGGACAGAGGTGACTGCCAGATGCCAGATTCTAAATTTCTCCCCAATTGGTGATGTGAAAACGTATCATCCTGGTTTATTTAATATCTAGGAAAACTATAGTGGTCTGAGTGCCATTAAAATTACACTAGCATTCTATCATCACCCGGTCTACGTTTTCCCATTCTTCGTTTCGAGATAAAAAAACAAAAACAAAAAGAAGTGCGCAAGAATCCGTGGTGATGCAAAAATTTGACTTACACTGAAACTCTACAAGCACATTGTTATAGCAAGAGAAAGAGACAAATGGTTCCAAAGAGAGAAACATGGTGAGCAGGTTATAGTTCATATATACACGAACTTCACAACAGGATGTAAATATTCTTACATTAACAGGAAGGCTCTGTCACGTGTTCTATTGATGTCACTCACTATCTCCAACTGTTATCATTGACTTTCCGCTTGACGGTGTTCGCTATCATCCTGCGTCTCTCTTGCTCTTTCTCTTTTCTCCTTCATCATGTCTATCTCTCTCGTTCTCATTCTACCCTTTGGCTCATTCTACCAAGTGGGTACAGCGCTCGCCTTCAGTCTTAAGAGTAGTTGGTTTCTTTCCCCTGATTATTCAGCTGCAAAACAGGCTAAGTGAAGATGGCCAAGTGTAGTGCCGGCCACACTGCCTTCTTGTGTACTGTACAAGTGTACTGTATCCACACGGTTTATGGGAACCTCTTTTATTTAAATCCTGCCCCTCCTCATGGCGTCATCATTATCCATTCTCATATTATCTTTCACTCAACCTCACCTCATGTTTCTCTCACATTACCTTTCTCTATATACTTTTCCCCCATCCAGATAGAACCACAGCCGACTACACACACCCCGCCCTTGTCACTATGTGTCATGGTAAAAAATAGGTAGACGGAGATGGGAAGGGAAGATTAGGAGGAGTTGGGGAGGTTAGGGGGAGAAGGAAAACATCTGGTTATGAATCACAACTTACGAGCTGGCTCAGAATAACCTAACTAACAGCCACTTTCACAGTTGCTTTATTTGTGAACACCAAAAGTACGGCTCAGGAAAGTTGTCAACGCCAGCGCAATGTTTTGATTGATATGTGTAATATAATCCCGATACTTGTATACAGAAAATTCAATCACCTTCCACAGATAGACTTACAGTAGACGGTCCTAATCACACGCATAAATACTACACATTGATGACGGTAACGTGCTTATCCCTCACCAGTGCGTCATGGTTTCTTTCCATAGAAATAAGAGACAACGTGAAGGCCAAAAATGTATATGTATTAATTGTTGTTGCTTTTGTCATGTGGCAAACCCTTAGTAAAATTTCATGTATTTATTTTCTACCTTTCTAGTGAACCAGTATTTTCATGTACGTCATATGAGTAACTTAGGTAAATTAAAAATGTTGTGTAGTTACAATTCATTTTATAATAATGTTATAAAAAAGGGATGGCAGTTGTTTGCCCACAGCGACCCCACAACCAGCACCACAGCACCCCCACCCCTCACACGCTCTTGATAAAAGGATCCGGCGGACGTGACAATATGTCAAACCGGAGCTGAAATGAACAGTACAGTACAGTACAGTACAGTACAGTACAGTACAGTACAGTGCAGTACAGTACAGTACAGTGCAGAAATATAACTTAAAGGAATTGGCTTAACTAGGGATTTCAAGTAATCCCTTTAAATGTTCTAGTAATCACTGCAATGGTCGGCTGACCTAACGTATACAACCTGATCATTAGCCAAGTTAGGTTAGGTTAGAATAAGTTAGCTGAGGGTTGCAACGATTACAAGAAATTTTTAAAATTTTTAGGGATTACATAAAATTCCTGAACATTAAGTTTGTATTACAATAGATATGTGCTGCCCACTTCTGACTGTTTGATTGCTAATTAATCCCTTCACTATGACGTGGATAAGATAAATCTTGATAAACTCGCACAGGAAAAGGGAAACAATGGAGCACCTTAGCTTTCGTCTTTTTATTCAAGACGAAAGCTAAGGTGCTCCATTGTTTCCCTTTTCCTGTGTGAGTTTATCAAGATATATATATATATATATATATATATATATATAGTATATATAACTTTGGGATTCCAAATAGGATATTTAGGTTAGGTAAGATTTGGGTTGGGTTAGGTTACGTTAAGTTAGGTTATTTGTTTTCCCCCAAAAATTATTATCACCACAAGAAACGGTCTAGACTCTGGAAAAGTCGCGTTTTACGCTAAAACCATCCGCCGGTGTCATTTGGATTGTTGCCTTATATATAGTTACACTTATACTTAGTAGCCACGTAAATCTGGCTGATACTCGTAAAAAGTACTGTGTTACAGACCAAACTCCTGACAGACAATGTTCATGGAGACCCTTCAGTTTCTCCCCAATTGGTAGTCCTGAAAACCATTCCTTTTTTCCCAGTGGTTCCCAGTGTTGTTGTTTAGGTTCCGCTTGATTTAGGGGACATAATAATACACTAAAGAAGATCTAAATACAAACTAAAGACAGAGTACACAGCGCAGCAAGAAACACCTGGGATTTGGGAATTGACACTAAATGCCTCAGCCTACTGCTGCCTCACGTTAACTCCCCCCACCCCCCTATAAGCCAGAGCCTCGTCCGACTTATGGGGGCTTTCGACTTACGGAAGTTCCGACTTTGAGAGGTCTTTACTACTATCAAAATTATGGGCACGAGATAACATTTATATATTTCCTACCACACTCCAAAGGGTTTTTTATATGCACCTTACAATGTGCATGAGGCAAATCATTTAATAATGTTGCACTTTTTAGTAGATCCTCTGGTGTAATTTTACATTTTGCTGGATCTTTGAACCCTTCAAAAGAATGTGAGTACAGTCAGTATAGCCACTACTGTGACTCGGGTGCAGGAGATACCATCAATTCGTCATAGGACTCATATACGTCGTTTTCAGTACACACTCCCTCATGAGTGTTGGCGGGAGGTTGTGTAGACGTGTCCCGGGAGATGAGTGAATGACCTGTGTAGAGGCCGATTATTATTATTATTATTATTATTATTATTATGACATGGCATAAATATTTTTTTTGTATCACTTATATACAAGCATCCTTTTGAAATAACTGTTCCTGAACTAGTACCAACACCTTTGCAACTAAATTAACAAAATGTAAAATGGAGATATAATTTAATTATTGTTTAGATTGTCATTGTGCAGCCTATAAGTTATTGTGTCAATAAGAATTTTTTATCTTTTAGCAACAAATGACTTTGAATATCTTAAAGAACATGTAAGATAAGGTGAGATACTAAATTATCTCCAAAAGTCTCTTGGTTAGAAAGAAAGATGACTAAGGTCAGTGAACAGGTCTTCGAACACTGTCACAACTCAGTTCTCAAGCAACACTTATAATGCTTAAAACAGCGTCAGTTATGGTGATATAAAAACTTTCTTCTCTTGATGCACCATGACTTTTAATCATACAAAGAAGCTTGACAAGCACACTCTTACACACACGAGAAATAGAGACATACAACGGAGGAGAAAGACACACAGTCCACAGATAAAGCACAAGAAAAAGAAAACAAAGAGTGATCACAGCTTTGTAATCAGTAGCATTTACATTTTAGACCTAGTCAATCTTCTATGCTCAACATCGAGGCGACAGTGACAGAAAGAAGGGCTAAGGGGAATGCTTGGTGGGTAGAGGAAGTTGGTGCAGAAGTTAATAACATTGCCTTGCCCGCCATGAAGTATATCTTCCACATGTGAAGGACAGGGTTGGGTTGGTTGTAAACGGGGCTCATTAGTATGGGCCAATTGTCCAGCTGCAGTTTCCTCTATTATTATGTTAAGACATAGGAAGTTTTTATTAAATATGTATAAGACGGTAATTAGAACTATCTCTGAGCGTCGGCGAGGAACACCACGATATCCAAAGTTGTCTTGATGAACAACCGAGGCTTCTGCATCAGTCTCGAAGCCCTTATATATACTAAAAAAATTATTGACAGTAAAGGCTAATACACTTCCTCTACACCTATGGCCTGATACTGACCATCCGTGAGGGAACTTCATACAGGTCCATCTCCACGCCTTATGTTTCTCTACAAGAGTGCAACTATAAAACATTGTACGCTCCTTTGTCCATCCAACAGCGGACAACAGTTCGCCTCCGTGTAGCGGCTTCATGGTGGGGAAAAAAAATCCTGAAGTTGAGATCTACTCACCCAAAGTGATCATGACAAAGCCAAACTTCCTGTCATATCATCTAACAACTTCAACTTCATACAAAAATAAATATAGAAATGAGCAACATCGCCAATAATCTAAAGTTAATCCCCCCAAAAATGAACAGGTCACCTCGTCACTACAACACCCTTAGCCACTCACTCAGTCTGAGAAGCTATTCATAGTTACCTACAGCAGCTAAAAATATCACTTCCTTAGTGAATAGAACCAGCAGTATGACGAAATGGCGGTGTTTATCTCAAAGTTTATCCACTTCCGTAAATTATCCTCTGTTACTTTCCGCCTGTCTTTTTCCACCCGTGTCTCACCATGTCTCTTACCTTGCATGTATCTCACACGTGTCTCTCACTCTACTGCTCATTCATACTGACTCCCGTACGCAAGAGAGTTTACTAACACACTAACTGTTAGATGCGGCGAATCGGAGAGCTCCCTCCAACACGATGCTATACTCTACTATCTTCTATTTAACATATCTTTCATCCTCTATATCCTCTATATCTCTTCCTACCCATCTCTCATACCGCTCACTCTTATTATGTCACTTTACATCGCAGTCGCCTGTCTTTCCCTAACTCTACATTTTCTTAATTTGTTAAGTTGGTGATCAATTGGTTCTCTAATTCTACCTTTTTATCATTAAGAAAGAATAAGCTCAGGCAAAGCATCTGATACATGACACGATAATTGATAACTTGATGCGACAGAAAACTTTGCCAACCTTTAAAATGACAAGATTCGAAGGTTTCACTTGACAAAGAAAGAGGAAGCGTATCAGCAGCAACAGAAAGTAGAGCAGCTGCAAGAACACCAGAAATAGTAACAGCAGCAGAAACAAAACGCCCGTGATGGCACGATGCCTCACCTGTTCGGTGGTCTGGTTGATTTATGTCATTTTGACCAGTGTTCCCATATCGCACCTGAGGGTACACAACCTCTCATTAATTAATGCGCTATGTGCTGTTTTGAAGATGAGAGTGAGACAGAAGACGGGCATAAACGATATATATATATATATATATATATATATATATATATATATATATATATATATATATATATATATATATATATATATATATATATATATATATATATATGTGTGTGTGTGTGTGTGTGTGTCTGTGTGTGTGTGTGTGTGTGTGTGTGTGTGTGTGTGTGTGTGTGTGTGTGTGTGTGTGTGTTTCTTCAATACAGCGCATGTGAGGGAGGAAGTGAGTTCAGGAAATAGAAACAGATAAATAAAGACGTTTCCCAGTCTCTCAGAGTTTCTGACGGGACATCCTCCACTCAGGCTGAACTAATAGCCCTCCTTGCTGCCCTTCTCGCTGAGGAAGAAGCAGATGGTTTCTGCCCCTTGCTTGTCTGCTGCGATTCCAGGTCTGCTCTCGACGGGATCGCATTTGGATCAGGGGAAAATAAGGACTTCATCCTCCTAATACGAGGGTTAACATCCACACTTCAGGATGCAGGCCGTCCTGTGATATTCCTATGGATACCCAGTCATGTCGGTATCTTGGGGAATGAGGCAGCAGATGGCCTTGCCAAGACTGGCTGCAACAAGGCCACACCTGACTACGTTGTTCCTCGAACACTTGTTCCTCGAGCTTAGGACCCAAATTCGCCGCAAACAGAGAGAAGCTCGGGAAGCAGCCATCCCCCTGGACTCCCCGCCCACCTGGTACGATGTCCTCCGCTTCCTCTATCAAGGAATAAACAATTGTAATTGAATTGAATTGACTTTTCCCTGTGTAAATTTCCTGGAGACATCAGCCACAACACAACGCCGCCCTGCTTACAGGAAGTAAGATACAGATACTGTATATGACAACTGAAATATCACGATGTGGGTCCTCTCTTTGTTGAGAAATATCACATGTACACGTTATAAAGCCTTGTGCAGACACAAAATATATAGTGGCAACACTTCCCTCTGTAGTTTTTGGATTTAGCATTGAAAGGCAAGAATTATAATTGCCAGACGCCTCCCGGCGACGAGCACATACTATAGTACAGTGTACAGTACAGTATATAGATTTAGACAATATTCGTTACATAAGAGAGTCTTTGTAAAGAACAGTATATTGTAAACAAACCAGGTGAGGATTAAGCACTTCAGTATATTTCACTTAATATTTAAAACACCCGCGCGCTACTTATGTTAAGTTAGCGTTAGGTTACCATGAGTTGATGTTAGGTTTGATTCGTGTTTGTTATGATGTATGTTGTTATGTGGTATGTTGTTATGTGTTGTGTTGTTATGCGTTGTGTTGTTATATGTTGTGTTGGTATGTGTTGTGTTACGTTTTGTTTTGTTAGGTTAGGTTAATATTAAAGGCGAAATGAGCTGGGGTGCCTTACCTTCACACACTCCCAGTAAACAATTAAATTGCAGCAGAGTGGAAACAGCTGGTGGGTGAAGTCTGGTGATAAGAATTCAAGAGTTACGCAAACAGTATACATATAATGATCCCCCTCACCTATCAATAAGGCACTTATCTGATGCCTCACCCTCACACCTCTCTATGAGCCTCTCCTGGTGACTCAAGTAGAGATGAAGACAATATCTAGAGACTTCAACAGATGTAGACTCAATTTGTGGAAGTGGTGAGGGAAATAAGAGTTAGACTCAGAGAGGGTCATAATATCCGGAGTCTTAAGATAAACAGAAAAACTCTCTTGAGTCTCACAGAAACTAAGGCAATACCTTGAGTCTCCGAGGGAGGTCGATGACGATAATGAAGAGGATGACGGCGATGGCGGCGAAGATGCCCAGGAAAATATTACTGAGAGTACAGTTGTGGCCACAGTTTATTGGTGGTGAGGATGTAAGGCCTGTTTGGGAGACACCGTCAAGTAAATTTAATGTGCCTGAATATATTTTTATACTGTATTTATATGATTCAGGTGACACACACACACACACCACCCCTCCCTCACCCCATGCTGTGTCCCTAGCCTCTCGCATTCTCTCAGTCCTAACCTTCTGTCGCTTCTGTCGTCTGTGAGAATTCTGGAGAGGTAATATCATCTGTACCTTTCTTCTTGTAGCTCTCGATGCACTGGGCGATATATAATGTTCCTGCCAAGTTCTCGGGAGAAAACTTGAGTGTCATTTCACCAGAGAGCGTCAAGTTGTCCAGGAGTTCCTCTCCAGACAGGATCTGTGCAACAAATTGCAATTCTGACTCGTTGTTGTGACAGATGATCATTATAATTAGATTTTCGCTGAGCTCATACTGGTGAAAAAAAAAATTTTAATTTAAATTTTTCTTGCTCACTTGCCGAAGCTATTTCCAAGTTCACACTCATGATTTATTATCAGGAAGCCGAAGCCAAGGCTTTAAGCCTTTAAGGGATACACCAAACTTTATCACCATTATTTATATAGTATACCGTATTACCTTACATGTTGATGGGAAAATACTGTATATGATATTCTAAGTTACAGTTAGAATTTGAGACAAACTGATTTTAAGCTGATTGTTCTTAGGGTAAGTTTACACAGCGTAGGACAAAAAGAGATTGCACACACACACACACACACACACACACACACACACACACACACACACACACACATATATATATATATATATATATATATATATATATATATATATATATATATATATATATATATATATATATATATATATATATATATATATATATATATCAACGCTATTATTAAACATACTACCTACCTTAACTGTGTCTTCCTCCGTATTCTTCATAAACTGGAGTTGGACGGGAGTGTTTCTGGTTAAGTTGCCACATTGCTGTCCTTCGTCTTGGTCCATCACTGTCACTCTCGAGTTGTTCAGACACAAAATCCTGTTAGCCTCTGACACTGAAAACTGTACCTTAGTGTCCTGGGTGGGTGTGAGTACCAGAGTCTCTCCTTCATTGCCAGAGGAGGGAATTTCTTGAGCACTTGCCAAGGCTTGACTCAATTCTCGATTCAGCCATCCTGAAAAAATATATATTTACCTTCTTTACTTAATGGCCACCCACTAGACGTAGCCATGCCGAGGGAAGGTGGCCAGTGGCAATGGGAAGGATACCTCCATTATTCTGGGCTGTTTAGAAGATCACTAATGTTTTCTATTCCACAGCTTGGTCTGGTAGACCGTTCTATAGGTCTACCACCCTCTGTGTGAAGAAGTATTTCGTAATGTTCATTCTGCACGATAACTTGGCATGTTATGTCCCCTCGTGTTGGTGGTGTGTAACACAGCAAAGAAATACCCAGGGCTCAAGTTTTCTATTCCTTTCAAGATTTGGAGATCTGCCCAATTGTGCCGTCTGAAGGGTTGTTAGTTCTAAGGCCCCAGTACATATAAAAACATATACAAACCATAAATTGAGCTAAAAAAACTAGCCCAACTCATCATTTACGTCACTAACGCGACAAAAGCCATTTACCTTACTTGACCCATTTGATCGATAAATATATACCCAAGACCAAATCCAGTGCTTCTAGGAATACGAGGGGATCCCTACACATGAACCATGCGGCGGTCGACAAAATTAAGAAGAAAACCCAGAAATTCAAGTCGTGGGTTGGGTCAAACGATGAGCAAGACAGGAGGATGTATGCAAGAGCCAGAAACCAAGCAAAGATAGAGTGTAGGAGGGCTGAAAAGGAGTTCCAGAGGCTGGTTGCAAGCGAGGTCAAGTCAAACCCAAATGCGTTTTACCGCTATGCAAAGTCGAAATTGAAAACGCGAGTAGGAGTATCAGACCTGAGGCTGGTGGATGGTAGTTACGCAGATTCTGACCAGGATAAAGCCGAGGCATTGAACAACTTCTTTTCCTCGGTGTTCACAAGAGAGGATGCAACTAACCTTTCTGCGTTTGAGGACAGACGGTTCGACACAGCACTGACCTACATTGTGTTCACAGAAGAGGGTATTAGAAATAAACTGTCAAAGCTAAAGGTCCATAAACGCCCCGGACCTGACATGGTGCATCCTAGAGTGCTAAGAGAGCTGTGCAACGAGCTTGCCGAGCCCCTGAAGATCCTGCTTTGTAAAGGCCTGGATGAACAAAAGGTCCCCAGTGAATGGATAGTGGCTTATGTGAGTCCTATCTTCAAGAAGGGCGATCGTCACTCCACGAAACACTATAGACCGGTGAGCCTGACCAGCATAATATGTAAAGTACTTGAGAATATTATCAGAGATGCCACAATGGAACATCTACTACGAAACAACCTTGTAAAGGATTGCCAACACGGTTTTATGCCGGGACGCTCCTGCTTAACACAATTGCTCAAGGTATTGGATATTTGGACCCATATTCTGGAACGGGGTGGTAATATCGACAATATTTACCTAGATTTTGCCAAGGCTTTCGACAGTGTACCCCACGAAAGGCTGAAAATCAAACTGGAAGGGTACGTAATTCGGGGAAATGTCCTAGCGTGGATAGAAGACTTTCTACATGGCCGCAAGCAGTGTGTGGTGATTAATGGCACGAAATCGTCAACTGTACCTGTCACAAGTGGGGTACCGCAGGGCAGTGTATTGGGCCCGCTGTTGTTTGTTTGTTTCATAAATGACATGCCTGACGTTGTACACTCCTCCATACAAATGTTTGCCGATGACACCAAGTTATTTCGAGAAATTAAGAACCAAGCGGATTGTGAAGAGCTGCAGAAGGACCTCTGTGGGCTCCAGGAATGGTCGAAGAAATGGCTGCTGAGATTCAATGTCACGAAGTGTAAGAGGATGCACCTGGGGCGTACCAACGGTAAGGAGGCGTATCATATGTCCCAACGGGATGAAGAAACTGCACTAGTTGAGACTGATTGTGAGAAGGACCTAGGTATGTATGTTGACAATGAGCTGAAGTTCTCGGGCCATTGCGAGAAGAAGGTAAATCAGGCAAATAAATTATTGGGTTTTATAAGAAGGTCGTTCAGATATCTAGACGGTTCGTCCCTCTTAACGATCTTCAGGAGTGAAGTGCTTCCCCATCTGGAGTACTGTCACCCCCATCTGGTCCCCGAGATATGCTAGGGACTGTCAGTTGGTTGAAAATGTTCAAAGGAGGGCCACCAGACTGGTGCCTGCACTTCGGCACCTCAGCTACCCTGAGAGATTGGAGCGCCTGAACTTGCATAGCTTATACTACAGACGGGCAAGGGGGGACCTAGTTGAGGTGTATAAGCATCTCAGGGGGCACTACTCAGTTGAGTGTCCTTACTTGGAGCTGGCGGACGCTCGCCCCACGAGGGGTCACAGCTCAAGATTGAAGAAGCCGCAAGTCCAGAAAACTGTGAGGGCCAACTTTTTCGGAGTGAGGGTTGTAAACTCTTGGAACAATCTACCAGAGAGTGTTGTGACGGCACCGAGTGTGAGCTCTTTCAAGACAAGACTTGACCAACACTGGAGCGGGTTCAGGTACATTCAGGAGCCGGTGCAATGCCCAGTATTTGCCAACAGTGCGTGACAGAGACGTGACCGATCGCTCAAGCGGCTAACGAGCCGATCAGTGGCGAAGAGGATAAAAGTAAAAAGTAAAGGTAAAAATATTAATTCAGAGGAAAAGTCATAGAGCAAACGCATTATTAACTCCAAATTTGAATCAATGAAGCTGAGCGTTGTAGAGATTGTAGAAACTATGTTCATAAAAGAAAATGCCATGTACATACAGAAGACTACTTACTGAAATAGCTACAAGGAGTCAACAACAGAATATAACGTTATAACAAAGTTCTTTCCTCTCTGAAGGGAATCTACCGAAGCATTCGCTTACACACGTTTAGTTCTATAAGGAAATTATCACCAAAAAAGAACAACAAACCGACTGATGAAATGGAAAAAAGTGGTCCAAAGTTGACGCAAATTGGTTCAAACTTTATCAATATTCCCGGAAACAATAACCAACACTGGCGCAGCCAATACGTGCCCAGCATTTGATAAGGTGCGTAAGAGACGTGACCGGCCGCCCATGAGATGAAGATGAATAAGTAAATAAAGCTAGTCTACTAAAGATAATACAGTTTATATATATATATATATATATATATATATATATATATATATATATATATATATATACAGTAAACACACATATTGGTCAGTGTTTACATTAACATTCATTTCATTATCCATTGTTTGTTTTAATATATTTCATTAAAAAAACTAACATTTCCAAGAGAATATTGTATCCGTGGAAGCAGTCAATTGATATACTGACCTCGAGTACATCCTAATACAATGCGAACTTCATTGTCAACAATGATTGTTTTCTTGGTTCCTTTTCTGATACTTGGTTTACCGGTAAATGATTCATTCCGGCCTTGAAGCTGCAGCTGTGGAAGACCGGTCATGTTCAGTACACCAGACATCCATTTATCTTTAGAAATATTTTTTATCGTGTGCTTATATTCCTCTCCGTCCTGCTGCACTGTCACTTCCACTTGTTTTTCTTCGCCACCTACGACGCTAAGATTGATGGAATCTTTAAATGTCTCAAGTTTCAAGCTGCTTCCCTTCTTAATGATACACTCTGAAATATTTCAGTTAACTTTAGAGTAAGTTAAAGATATGTTCTTATTCTATGTAAATTATCTCAATATTTTCTTTTTCTCCAAAGTTAATTTTAGGTCCTGTTAACTAGACTTACACCAGATACACTAAGCGAAAATAGTACAAGAATCCTATTATTTTACATATTATCTATACACCATTACTAGATATTTACTATAAAAACGAAGGGAAACAGGATGAAGCTCACATATCTTTGGTCAGCTATAAGTCATAACAGAAGTGGCCTTTAATCCAAAGTGATAGAACGAAAATAACAAATAAGAGCCATCTTGAAAAGTGTTTTAACTTTGGGAGTTGTCGAACACAAACCCTCGTGTTCTTCATCGTCACATTAGTGGTGAATATTCCTTGACAGAAGTTGTTCTACATCTTACTGAGTTGCTGCAGTAATAGTTTATCTAAAAAAATTACATAAGTCCTGAAGCTGATAAACTTAACACAAGCACGAATGGTCAGTGATTGTCTCCGAGGGGGCACTCGCCATCATATAAGGAGTGACAGTGACTGGGGACAGGACTTACTATCATCTACAGTAAGCAGGAGTACCAGTAACTAGAGAAGTACTTACCACCATACAGGTGAGTTGAGTCAGACACAGCCAGGCCCACCGCTACTTGAGTCACCATCAACACCACCACGACCACCCTCTTCATAATGGGCACCTCAATCCTGATGTAAACTTAAACCTTTATACCTTACGTTATAAAATGCTACAGAGAGTAATATATGGGCACGTATTATCTAATCAAATGTTCAATAGAATTAAAAAGATTTTATATGGCTTCTATTATAAAATGCTCACAATCACAGCTTACATTATACCTTCTATTTGCACACAAGCCAGCTGGAACATATCTTGACTTTGCTAATAAAAAGTCTAATTTATAGGATTTCTATTTAATTAGTGGTGCCAAATTGTTCGTCAGATATGTGAAAACTTAATAACACATTTTCCCCTTCCCCTAATTCACAAACTAGATCTGTTTCTAGAGCTGATGTCATTACATCTGAAGAAAAAATTTACAATTATAGCAAAATAAAAAAAATAAAAAAAACATGCCACATGACTCAGAGAAAATCATCCATCTTCTCCTAACCTTTTCTCCATTAGCAAGCTTTCGGGAAAAAATGCCTTATTTAAGTACCTGGTTCTTCCATCATCATAAGTTTTAGCTGGGGTTTTCAGGTTTAGTGCATCCAAGTCCTGTTCAAGCTTTTTCTGAGAAAGGTAACCACATAATTCATGTGTAATGTCAGTCCACAGTGCGGGATCCTCAGAAAATGTCACTGTTTGTCCTCCAAAAGACTCCCTCCTAAACGAAATGATTCCGGGACTTAGAAACCTTCCATATCAGGATAGGTTAAAGAAACTAAACTTGCATTCCCTAGAAAGACGAAGAGTGCGGGGAGATATGATAGAAGTATTTAAGTGGGTGAAAGGAATCAATAAAGGGGATATAGATAAAGTTCTTATAATATCCGAGCAGGATAGGACTCGTAACAACGGATTTAAGTTGGATAAGTTCAGGTTTAGGAGGGAGATAGGAAGGAACTGGTTCACAAATAGGGTGGTGGACGAGTGGAACAAGCTTAGCAACTTTGTAGTAAATGCTGGAACGCTGGAAAGTTTCAAAAGGAGGCTGGATAGATTCATGGATGATAGAGAGTGGTAGTAACTCTCGACAGGAGCTGCCATGCACAGGCCAACCGGCCTATTGCAGACTCCTTATTTTCTTATGTTCTTATGTTCTTAAAGGGAACACTTAGCTAGGTCTCATAAGGGGCGCAAAATTTTCACTGTACGACTTCAGAACATGTAATGCATATGCTGATAAAGTATACTATTTAGTTTGTAACCGTTATAATAATCCTCTTAGAATACATATTTCACAAAGGATTTCATCCATTTTTATACAGGCATATTTTCTGAGGGCCACGTTCATCACAGTAAATTCGGCCCTGATCGCGGGGCCCCTTGAGTCGCGGGGCCCTGGGCCATGGCCTTGCCTTAATCCGGCTCTGGCCACTAGACAACACATTATGATTCCAATATCTTCTCAGGTGGTAGTACCACCCTTTTTGACAGCTGCCTACTAATCAATCAGTCCAGTCCTACTTTACTTTACTTACATTTATCCTCTTCACCACTGATCAGCTCATTAGCCGCTTGGGCGTAGTGTAGTGTGAAACTCCGTTTCCCAGCTGAGAAGAGATCATACTAATACTCCGACCAAATCACGGGAAGCGCGCGAGGGCGCGGGGGTTGCCGTTTATCACTCAACTCTATGACGTCATTTTTCATCACGTTTTCTTTTGGTATTAATGGGCATTACAAAGCATGTATTTTAGGTATAACTATTGTAATGTCTTGACAAAATATATATATGCACATACAAAAACCCTACAATCAAATAACATTATAACATAACATGGGAAAATTAAACACTAATTGAACAAAAAATATCAAACACAAGTTAACATCCTCAGATTTGGCGTAAAATTTATACATCCACCCTGGAATTTCACAACCTCGGACAAGGCTATTAATGAATTAATAGAGGGAATTTGTAGAGCGTTTCTGGATTTTGTTTTCATTAAATTTAATTTATAAAATATTCTCTCTGCATCTGCATTGGATGTTGGAAGAGACAATACCTGCAAAGCAAATGTACAAAGGTCCTTAAATTGGGAAACACCTACACTGTCCTTAAGTTCCCCTAGTTTTGTATAAACGTCCATTATGTCATTTCTGTCCTTAATCTCGGGTGGTATAGCAATCACATCTAAGTCTCTCCATTGACCATCTAAAACTTGTATACTGCCACTGTATATATGGGGCACCGCCTTCACAAAGTCGTATAAGGATGGCATCTCCTTCCTGGATTTATTATCAAATACCCTATTTGATGACATAAATGAGCAGATCCATAAAAACCTACTCCCAAACTCAAATCTTTGACGGAATTGCACACAAAGGTTTATCATGAAGATACGACATCTGAATTGTACATCCTTGACCATATTCGGGAGTTCTCTATGGTGTTCACTTTGCAGAAGGCCATGTATTGTTGCTCCCACGTATATTTGGCCTATTGGGAGGTGATTTTCTTAATTTCTGGTGTAATGACCACGGTCATACACGCCAGTTTACGTAAAATCAGACGATTCATATTACGCTCAATAGCCCACAAAACATGTAGCTATGCCTTCTTATTAAAGTTACCCATCTGAGGAGTACGTTTTCTCATCGCTTCAAGACGCCCGAGTCCTTCGTTTTCTTTCAATCTTGAGTGTACCCGAGACTTCATTATTCCTTAGTAATGACAGAATTTTAAATTGCAACTGTGGTTGCAATTGGTGAGGCAACCTAGATATGTCTGTTTACAGTTGGAACTTTCAAGATCCATTGTGAGTGGTGTTGAAAGCTTCAACTGTCTTTATTGTTAGTAAAACTTGTCAAGTAAGTGAGTGTCGAGTTTGTCAGTTAGAGTGGCCTATTTTATGTCGTTCGTAGGGACATCCTGGATTTACGATCGCTACTGAAGTTATATTATTTTGTCGCCCAAACCTCAGGGAATCTGATGGTTGTAGTTTAGTTAGTGTCAGTTGTCTATTTTAGAAAGGCATTAATCTACTGAACAGTTTCTGTCAAACTCAAAATCTCCAAGACTTAACGGCTGTTTCGGCCTGGGCTGTGGTCTGCGGTCAGGCCAGTAGAGTTGTTAGTGTATATATAACTCTATTTCACCTCTTTCCTGACAAACTCATTCTCTGATTTGATCATAAAGATAGACGTAGAAAATTAGCCTGATCTGTGACACTGACGGTCACAGCTAGGTGTCCAGCGACCACTTTGAATAGAAGGTCTATTGTTAGTAAGATTAGTCTTTCTTGGAGGCATATGCCCCAGGCTCGTATATACTGTATACCGATGCACGAGAAAAATCACTCTCTTATGATTTCTCCTCAAACGCATCTCCAGGTATGTGTGATTGTTTCTCGCCGTCATGTTAATTCAGTTTAACTTAGTCGATTTTTGTGAATACCAGTGTTCATGTTTTAACCTATTAAAATATTCTGTGCCAAATAAGTCGAGTAACGTAGATATCGTCTGTACCGTTGCCAGACGTATGTTTTGTATAGTTGAAGTTAAACATTCACACCCTTGTGATTTCTCCTCGACGCATCTCCAGACGCTGTTTGTGAGTTGGCAACACTACTGAGGTTCGGGAGTCGCCTATGGGCAAGATGGCTCTCGAAGGATGTCTTTAAAGTGGCGAGATTAGAATCCCATGGCGAGATTAGAATCCCATGGCGAGATTCCTAGACAGACGCCAGGGCCGACCCACTGCCACGACAAGTCAACCCTCCCCGGGCCGGGCGCTCCTAGGAGCGAGCGAGCCTGTAAATAACTTTGGCCCCCTGACTCCGTCTTGTGATGGTGGTCCATCTAATGATCTTGGCTATATATATGGAGCCGTATTAATATCTATTGTTGGGGATGACTAGCAGAAATATAGTCATCCCAGGTTAAGTATTGAATCAATGAATGTTGGTGGTACCCGGGTTATTGTTATTCTCGGAGTTGAGTCCACCAAACCACTGAATACTATGGAAGTTAAAGTGTCACGTTAGTCATTCCGAAATAACATGTTATAAAGAATATTTTAATTCGGGATAGTGTCAAGTGTGTCATAATACCCATTTGCAGTGACAATTGAATAATATATTGATTGTTAAATATTGTAACCAAGAATTGAAGATGTAATTTGTTGCTTATAGAAAGTAAGACCTGAGGGTCCAGTGTTATCTGACCGTGTGTAGTAATTCCTGGATCTTACTTGTCAGAGAAATAATACAACAGTTGTCTAATGAAGAAATGAGTAATTGAAGTAGTTGACCTCCGTAATGTATAGCGGCGCTGGTTGACCCAGACCACGAGGCACACACTGTTGAATTCGCGGGGTCGTCTACTCAGCGACAAACAGCGTTTGTAGGGGAGAAATCCACTACAATACTCCCTCCTTCCCTCCAGGCGGTGTAGGAGACTTGTTGTCTGCAGGGTTGCATGGCACATGTGAGGCAGAACGGGCGGTGCATGCCTCATGTGAAACATAACGGCGATGGCGTGGATGAGCCGGCCGTTAGTGGAGGCAACTGTCTAGATACACAAGATCTGTGGGAGAAGAGAGGGAGAAAAAGGGTTGTGGAGGCGATGAATGTTGTGCTTCCCTCACGGCAGGTACAGAGTCGTCAGATGCGCCTGCTGGGGTGTGTGGGCCTGGGTCAGGAGCAGGGGCTGCATCAGCAGAAGCGGATGAGGGCTCGTGACAGCAGCTGGGTCCACGACAGCAGCAGGGTGCAGGACATTAGCAGGGAGTACCTGAGGGAGAAAAGAGGGGTGTGTGGGTCCGCACTCAGGAGCAGGGGCCGCGTCAGGAGAAGCGGCAGGGGGTACTGCTGGGCCGGGGCAGCGTCTGAGGCAAGACGGGTGTGTTGGGGTCGGTAGGACGTGGTGCTTGGGGCAGGAAGAGGAGCTGGTGTCTGCTTAGAGAAGCAGTGCTGCTCTAGGGTGTCTAACCTGCGGTGTAGAGACATTAGTTGTAGAGCCGATGAGAGCTGCTTCTGTGTGGATAAGCCAGTCTTCCAAGTTACTTGAAGACTGGGAGCGTGATCAGCTTCTCCTCCATCCTGTGTGAGTGCGAATCTCCGGGGGTCACCATTTGTGGGGTATGGGTTTGTGTTCACACTCAGGATGGGTTGGAGAAAGGAAACTCACAATGTGCTCTCTGTATACATGTTGTATTGGATGTACAATGCAGCTTGGTGCTGGGATGTGGCAGCATGGTTACAAGCGTGATGTAGAGAGAGCTGGTTGGTGAGGGTGCTCAGAGGAGGACAGCTTGTGGATCGCCATGCTCGCCGGCGGGAGCGAGGACCGCCAGGCAGGGGGAGGAGGAGGAGGTGTTGCTGGCTGGTTGGTGTAGGTAGAAAGAGCGAGATCACCACGAGGTCAGGTCTTAAATAGCAGGGGTAGGCGTGGCTTAGTAGTTGACCTCCGTAATGTATGGCGGCGCTGGTTGACCCAGACCACGAGGCATACACTGTGGAATTCGCGGGGTCGGCTACTCAGCGCAAACAGCGTTTGTAGGGGAGAAATCCACTACAGTAGCGTCTTTGCAGCCTCCGAAGCGCATAAGTGAATATAATGACAAATACATTTCAATATGGTTATACCAGGAATAGTGATACGTAGTCTGCTGCTCACAGAATTGTGTTCTCCCATAATGTTACTAGTGCCGTCAGCAGCAAAGCCAATCAGGTTCTCATGTGGAATTCGGTGTGTTTCTAATGTTTTCATAATTAAATTATACAAAATTTTCCCCTGTTGACCCTGTAGATGATTCATCACCATATACATTGATCACCTCTAATAACCCAGATTTAATGCTGTTTGTGGTTGAATCCTCAAATCTTACAAGAACAGAGGATGCTTTCACCGTACTAACGTCTGTTGTTTCGTCAACGATAATGGACAATTTATTTTCTCTAAGTTTATCTACTAATCCTCGGTGACACACCGTCCTAACGTCCTCACAACCTCTGTACATTTTGTTCTTTTCATGTTCATGCCTTGAGCAATTGCAGAATCAGGAAACATCCTCTTCATGAGGCCTACTAGATGATCAGCAGTGGTAAATGGCAAGTTGTGCTCGGCTATAAAGCAAGCAAAAAGAATTGTTGCTATGGCTACTCCATATGCTGCATAGTTCCCATGGTGGACCGGGATCCTCTCCTGCTGGACCTCCTGTGTTCCGAGGCCTCATAAACTGCATGCATCTTTGTCGCTGTGTGACGTTTGATGGCTGTCAACTCTGCACTCACTTCCCTCTTGCATATTTTGCAAAAGGCCCTAGATGGATTGTCTTCAACACGGGACAACCAGGGCTGGAAATCATTGTTCAGCCACGCATCTCTGAAGCTCCGCTTCGCAGCCATCACCACCTGCAATAGGAGATTTGATCAACTTTTGTGTAGGCTTTCCTGCAAACCCAAGGTATTATATGTCAAAGAGCATTGTAAAAAGTTTGATATTGATATTGAAAGTTTACTTAGCCAGAAAAATTACAGATACAGAGTCGATAATAATAGCAATATTAATATGGCTTAGCCAGTTGAGAGCCTGAGTTCTCCTGAAGGCACTTGATATACAGTACACTGTACATGTATCTCAAGTATTAGGTAACGTGAGGTCATTGGATTCAAGGTAGGTATCTACCTACCTTGATTGGATTAGGTTAGGGTAGGTTAGATTCGGTATCAGAAAATTATTAAAAAAAAATTACCGCGATACCCAACAATAAACCACTTGCTTTTGAAATAACTACTTCGCCATCCCATTACAAAACGCACTAAGCGTTATCTGTTTAGTTATAATGGAATTTTTATTGCACATTAATATTTATTTTATTATACTGTAGGTAGAGCGCCCTCACGCCTCCCGCCCGTCACTCACCGCTGCTTCACCTCAGCTGGTTGATAACATTTGAACGTCGCTCGTCTCAACAACACACATAAGGTATTAATGAAATAAAAGGATTGCATGCTTAATTCACTGTGCTTTTAAGGAACCTTTAGCACCTAATCAAAATAGTTTAAAGGTAAAATGAAACGGATATCAGTGGATTACTTAATATTACGCAGATAAACCATAAATACATTGGAAATAATACCAGGCTAACTTATCCTCTTTACCAGTGATCGGGGTCTTATAGATGATTAATTGATTTGGCAAGTATTGCAGTAGTGGACATGTACTAGTTCTAAAATGTTCTTGAATATGAGCCAGTTTTGTCAAGTGTTAAATGAACTCACGCGTGGCACTCTTTAAGGGGGTCTGCCCATTTCGTCACCTCGTTCACTCCCATCAATATATACACTAAAGAAACTGTTGCCTGGGATAGAAAATGGTAATTATATAGGACTAACCCGCAAGCGAAATTGATTGAAAACAATTATAAGAACCGGATTTTCATTGTTATATTACAGTGGACACTGTTGTAGTTTGTGGAAATATGTTAAAAAATTGATATTTTAAAAATAAATGCTACTTTACACTTGTGAGTGTGAAGAACATACCTAACCAACCTAAACCTACCTAACCTTACCTTAACTTCCCCTGGGTAAAGGTGTAGAAGAGGGTGACCACCAGAAGGAATTGTCCAACTTGGTTGAAATTTTTTCTACACACTAAAATGATATTAAACACCAAATGGAAACGACAATGCATAGAACCTACTAACACCTGACCTAACATACCCGTAGGTTGGGTGTGTTAGGTCAGGTTCTATGCATTATTGTTTCCAATTTGTGCTTAAATATCATATTAGTGTATTGAAAAATTTTCAATCAATTTGGACAATTCCTTCTGGTGGTCACCCTCTTCTACACCTTTACTCTTTCCTGGTATATTAAACGGAAAACTTACTATGATATGGTGAAATTTGAGGCATTTTCTGGACGTGAGATGATATGGCCCCATCGGTGTTATGCAGCCGGTTTTGAATTGAGCAATGTGTTTTTCCAATGGTTTGATGTGTTTTATCCAATTTTTATATTGATTTTTGTTGGAAATCACTTTTTTGGTAGTGGGAGGGCTATCTCAAAAACAAGTGATTGCCGACAAAACTCAATATCAAAATTGAATATAAAACATCAAAAACAATCGAAAAAACATTGTTCAAGATTCACATGGAAATTTACAGAAACAAAAATAGGTTTTCCTAGTCTATTATGTGTTTCAAGCGAATCATCCCTAATACGAATCTTTACCCATCCACTAGCTCAAGATGTGAACAATAGATTAAATTGTCTTTTTTTTCCTTTTCTTCTTACATCTGACCGTGCTATCGTATTATCATTTATGACTAAACTGATCTCTATATATGTTCAGTTTGGATCATCTCCCATAGGCTGTGTCATAACAGGAGGAAACTGTGGCGTAATACATTAGGACACCATCCATTAAGAACCAGCAGCTCTACAAAAATTTCCAATAAATATTTGGTAGTGTACATGAGAAGAAACTACTAAAATATTGATTTTATGTAGGGCGAGAGAGGGAAAGAAACTTGGTGGATGCGAGTACGGCAGCCGTATTGATCGTATAATTATTGGACTGTGTTTTTAATGGTTAGATTAGGTTACAGGGTTGGTGAGATTATGTTAGGTTTGTTTAGGATATGTTAGATTAGTCAGAGAGATGGCCATCTTAGTAATTATTTTTGTATAGTCTACCCACCACACAGTGCATTAGCTGGCGTACCAGTTGACATTGACGTTTCACATACGGCTGCCGTACCTCTATCCTGTGCCAAGAAAGAGAATACTTAACAGTAAAATTTTAGTTTCCATCATCCCTGTACTGTATTTAGATATCCAAACTACAGTACTATATATGTCAAAACACGTCAAAAGCCATTGGAAAAACATAGTTTGGATATCTAACCTAACCTAACCTAAGATTCCCCGGATGACCGAGACAACTTTATAGCATCTCCATTGGAAATTTATAGTTTTCAAGTTATTTTGACCTATTTCACTTTAAGAGAGTACAAGTTTGTGGGGATATACATTGTTTTACCTCTTACTCAGCCAATCAGCAGAAGCTCTGGAACTTGAATTGCGTACTGTCGAGCTGCAAGATGGAGTCTCTGTGAAGGTTGCTCATGAGGAGATTGGTGTGTAATTCAATGAATATTTGAGAATAAAGTCACAGCTGTTGACATCTTTAGATCTCATGGTTTTCTTCTTGGTTCAGTAAAGTGGCCAAGGTGTAATTTATATTTTTATCTTTTATTAAAAATTTTACAATTTACATTTACTGTATTCATAAATGTTACATATTAATATATTTGTCTGTGACTGTCTGTATTGTCAAGATCTTTCTCCATCTATTAATTAAGGTAAGTTTGGTAGGTAAAGTAAGCTTAGGTTAGGTTTACAGTGGGGTATGCTATAACGAATCTAATTGGTTCTAGAACCTTGTTCGTTATAGCATTCGTTTGTTATAGGATTAATCCGTTCCAGGCCCCCAAATACAACCACTTAACACTGAAAAATATAATATAAAATTGTAAAAAAGTGCATAAATATACATCTAAACCCCTGAAATAAAGAATATCATTAATACTTGTAATAAAAAAACAATAAATTAGTAAAAAAAATAAAAAAAAATAAAATTTTAAATAATGTTCGTTGTAGGAGTTTCGTTCGTTATAGCATTCTTAATTTTATAGGTAAAACCGTTCGTTATAGGAATATTCGTAGTAGGATCCGTTCGTTATAGCATACCCCACTGTACACACTGGGAGGTCCAAGGGGTGGAGACCTCCTCGGGTCCTTCTGATTGATTTCTTTGGTTAGGTGAAGTTAGATATGTATACAATACTGATATTTGAGTAATTTTTGCTTGTTATCTCCCCATAATGTTGGTAATTAGGGCAGGTCAGATCTGCATAACTGTTCATTTCTGACGGAAATGAAGGTCAAATTCGCGTGAAAAATGCGATAACAACCAATTTTCCATAGTACATATCTGTGCATGGTAACTACCAAACATTTACCAAAATCAAGGATGGATCCATGGGGGGTCCTGGAGTCCAGACCCCCTCCTCTCCCCCCTTTCATCAGAAAATCCCAATACTTTTTCTTTAATGTAGTATTGTACTTGGGCATTTTTGTATAGTAAAAGGTAATTAATGTTGACATCAGAATATCTCCTAATATCAAGTGCGCATGGGTTTAAATGGCTGGGTGGGCTCACTGTGCTCGCCATGTTTCCCCACCCACAACTTCTTGGACCCCCCTTTTGATATTCCTGGATCCGCCCCTGAAAATGGGTTTTCATGGTGTTACAATCGAATCTGACCTTCATTTATGTTGGAAATGAGCAGTTATGGAGATATGACCCCACCCTTCACTACAGTACAAGTACTGTACAGTACAGTACTTACAATTTGGGGTCCCTAGAAATGGGCAAAGTTTTGAAGTATGTAGAGGGAATTTGTGGGGTAAAAACATGCCTAACCTCACCTAACCTTGAAAATGTTAATTGTAGCAGCATTTATTTTCAAAAACACATTGAATGGCTTACCATTCTGACTGGGAACATCCTGGAAGACACCTTGTGAGTAACAAAATTTAAATTCAAAAGCTTGAGCATGCACAGGTGTAACCCGTGACGGCATAACTTCCACTGAAAGGTGGAACATCATCGCATAAGTAGAAGTCAACAATATACAGTAGTAGGTATTCCGCAAACTTATTTGAGCGAACTTAAATCCCTCCAAATTGTACTTTCATAAATACTGTAAATTTGAAATGACAAAATATAAATTTAAATTTGCAGTGTAAATGCTGTAAAGTATTATTATTATTATGTATTATTACTACTCTATCCCTCTATTAATCAATACAGTATGGAGTTGAGTTCAGGTACACTACATAATCTTAACCAATTCCTACACAGTATAGTGAGTATCATTTTATTCACAAGTTCCAAGTGCTGTACAGTGCAGTACTTTATATCACTTGCTTCAAATATTGGTGGTACAGAGGTAACATGTGTGCCTCTCAACTTGTGCCCCCAGTTTGATCCCTGGCCCACATCACCTCTGAGAGGGATTTTATCCAATGTGACCTTTCCAAACATATCAGGTTTGCTCTGGGTACTCCAGTTTTCTCTAGTACTGTACTAACACTGGACAAAAAAGTTTATAGCAAAGAACTTATGTACTGTATGACCTTAATGGCTAGTAAGCTGATGCAGTACAGTATCTGGTTGAAAGACAAGTTAAAATTTAATTACTCTTGTTTTTTCTTTTACTTTTTTTAATTTCTTGTGAAAGAAGGGTAAATTTAAATAATAGCTATTGTTTGTACTTTGATTTCAGAGTAAGCAAATCTGGATGGTGTGGGTAAACCTAGCATCATGATATCATGTGGAGACGCCCAAGAATATGTTCCTTTTGGGCGGGAATATCTCGGCTATCACCCAGGAGATGTGGGACTGCCTCCACCACGACCAAATCCAGCACCTCCACACATAGATCTTTTAAGACAGCTCGATACAGTCTCCATTAATGGCTCCAAGGTGCAGTATACTTGCCGTGTCTTTCAAAATTATTTAATTATTTTTTTTAATGTAAATCTGTTTATGGCCTATGAATTATGCGAGTGACTTCTTAAAGGGCTTTGTCTCTGTGATGGACACCTTCCTGTGTGGGTCTGTGAAAATGTTGCATAATATCACATGCCCAACTGATATAGTGGTTAGTGACTGATGAACATAAGCCATAATTCAATGGAGTTCTAAAAAACCTGCAAGCCAATAGAGTCATTGAAAAGAATCCTTTACTGATGAGACCACCCTGTCATTAATGTGGGTTTCTGAAGTTTCAATCCTTTGCATCTTTCTTCACCTACAAACACACAGGACAATTATTTCGTATTTTAAAACTTAATTCAAAAGAGACTGAATTTAATACAGAATATTTAACCCCATGACAGATCGTCATTATTATTGTCTGTGCTCTTTACACTTCAATATGTCATCAAATGCCACCATCCATGTTATCATTTCTATCATCATCTTTTTGAGAAATATGAATTTAGAATAGGCAAGGTCAGATGAAATTAGTCATTGAATGAGTTTATTAATGTTTTGAAAACCTGCAGTATGAGTCAATGAATTAAGTTAGTACAGTATTTCTAGTTTGCTTTGTGTGACTGCCTAATCCCACTTTGTGAGGTACAGTACCATCGGTGAACCAGAGGAGTTCTACTGTAGCTGGCATTGTATTGTAGTTTATGATAGCAGTCTAGGAGATACAGTATTACAGAACAATTGTAAAAATTCCATTACAGGTTTTCCTATTTATTTTGACAGAACCATACAGAACTATAATACCCCATACATGTTTTTGTTTTTTCTGGACTATTTTACCCATGATTATCCACACCCACATTAAGAGCTCTGTATGAGATAGTCAGATATCTAATGAATTAGAAAGTTTGTGTTTGAGAGAGAGAGAAATGGAAGATTGTGTATCAGTAAAATTACATTTTGCATAATGGAAAATACTAGTAATCCCAAAATTATTTCATACACATGAAAACATGTAAAGCGGGAGCGCGCATAGTGAGAACTGCTTGTAATTTGCATTTGTCTGTCTCCATTTATTTGAAAGATATATTCATTCTAATGCTGTAATTGAATTATCCAATGGTTACATTTCAGGATTGGTGGGAAATTCGTCACAGCACTGATGGCTTGACAGAAGAAGAGTTATATGTGTGCGGACCAACAGTAGTATGGTCACGAGGACAAGCTGGGAATGCAGGGTCTCGTCAGGTCATTAAGTGTATGACCTGTGATTCTTCAGTGCAGTATGTAATGTTTGCTACATTCTACACTTATCCTGACCAGCCTCCATTGCTTGGGGAACCTGTCCCAGAGGAGCCAACAGGTAAGAATGTATTTACTAATGTGAATTACAGTACACTGTACAGTTCTAGTTTTTGCTCTGCATTGGGGAGACAGTATATCCCTGGACTGTATTGATGAGTTCTGTTACAGTACTTAGGTGACGGGTGGAAGGGATGGTTGTAAAGATATAACTGCTTGAAAACATTAAATTTCAATATATGAGTGAAAAAAAAAGTTTGAAATAAAAAATATTTACTGTCAAAGCTACAAACAAATTCATGCTTTTGGAGAATACATTTAACACTTCTCCTTTCACTCATTCTTATGTACAGTACTTGTATATCAAGACAAAAGACACCAAACATATAAAGCAATGGATAATAATGACCTTTTGATAAATAGTAGAAATATTGTATACTGTATACAGTACTATAAATGTGTTGGAAATGTTTGGAATCTTTTTTTTTATCTTCACAACACCTGGTTTCTAAGTACAGTATATAATATTTCTATGTTACTCCCAAGGCCTCAGGTTGGCTTTTTAGGTCTGGCAATTCCCCTCTGTACTGTTTTGGTGGAAACAGTACTCATTTGGGTCAAGTTAGTATGAGATAATTGAGGTAGCCACAGCAGAAATTTTCTAGGCACAGTCTATGTTATTTATTTATTTAGAGTTTTAACATTATTTTATTTCATATTTTCTTTTTCAGAAAAATATTTTACAATACTTTTAACATGATGAATGTTTTTATTTTTATTTATTTGTTTTTATTATAAAAGGAACAATTCAGAAGGATCAAGGGGGTTTCAAAAACTCATTGCTGAAAGTGTGATCAGTCTACTGTTTTCAAGGCATTTGTGTATGGAGTCTACAATACAGTGCGTATAAGTATTGTTGTAATTCAAAGTGCAGTACAGTATCTGTTGTCAGGTATTTACTTATCCAAAGTGAGCTGATAGGGTAAACAGAATGCACCTGCATGGTTAGGAGTGGTTTGGGTTATCAGTACGTTAGTTGGTGAATTTTTTTAAGTTTGTCTATTGCTTACCTGATTGTCAAATTAATGTTAAGCAGTATCTTAGTCTCCATACTTTTTTCAGGTGAACTCTTACCTAGTATCTGTGTCGTGGAGAGTGACAGTTTGAATGTCTTTACTGAAGATGGGGATGACTACTCTGTGGCCTTGCCATTTCCGGTGAGTTGAGAAAACCTGAATTATTTTTTTCAATCTCTTTCTAGTAAAGAAAATATCTTTTTTGTTTCCCACAAAATCGAGCATTAAATAGGCTGCTAGCAAGGGAAATAGACCTACTTTAAACCAGCCTAGTTCGTCCCAGTCCAATTCATTGCAATTGATCCTGATCCAGCCCAAGATAAATTAACATAGCTAATCTCATATACCCAACTTTTACGAGGTACTGAAGGTGATACAACTCGGAATTCAGCTTTGAACAAAAATACTATAACTGGTCATTTTGGTGGCATTGACTGGTTGTATGATTCCATTGAAGGTAATAAATATTTTATGTTGCACAATATGCAGTGTTTTATTAGGTCTTTAGCTTCAGCTTTGAACTTTAGGCTTTAGGTTAAAAATCAAGGTAACACACACAAACACTCTGACATACCTCCCAAGATGATCTGGTAGAGTAATTATTTATATACTGTATTAATGTTACTCTGATTATATGATGATAAGGTAATGCGTATATATTTCAGGTTCGGAAAGTGTGGCCGGTAAAGTATGGGATACTTCTTGAACGTCAGGTTCCATCAGCTGAAATAGCGTCTCCAAAACCAGAAGGAGAGCGACTGCCAACATTCTACAGTTTACTGCATCCACTAGATGAAATAAATCCTCTTCTCTACAGAGCTGGTTAGACTGGAAAGCCCTTCCTTATTATCATAAACTTAAACTTTTGAGGATATGCGAAGAAAATTATGTAATGTCACTTACCAGTCATAGCTATAGTGTTTGTTAAAAAAATTCATCCAAACAACTTATCACATACTAAAACAAACTTACCAAGACACCACACCTAAACAATAGATTACAGTACAGTACTGTTCTTCACTTTTCTTTTTTTATGTCTCACCTCACTTCTGAGAGCTCTTGTTCAGGCATCAATCATTTATATCCAAGTGATATGATTACACTAACAACACCTCCTTCACCACAATAATCACACCTTCTCACTCTACATCACTTTCATGTTTTCTTGTTGCTCCTCACCACCTCATTTTTAACTATTACACCTCCATATAAAGAGATCCTCTTTTTCATACATAATAATATTCCACCATACTCACTTCCTTATTACCAGATCATTTCATTTTTGCATGTTTATTGTTTTTTGCTTCGACACTTTTTTTGGTTTATCAACATATTTTTTGCATCCACACTCTTCTTTAAATATTACAAGCACTTAAAGATATGTATAGTACTGTATTGGGTCATCTTTTCCTGATGTTACTTATACTGTACAGTACTTACTTCATTAAGCTGAAATATACTGATGCATCATTAAACATCTACAGGTTACAGTGGCACTGCTCGACCTGCCTACATGAGTGACTTGTCTCAACAAGCTGTGTTCATGTCAACAGATCCTTCCATATGTATTCTCTACAACTCCAACAACAACAGCCATACTATATGGAAAATACGTAGAGCAAAACTGGAGGTACAGTAATTATGATTGCTTTTGAGTTTATTTGAGGGAGAAATCTGTTATTCATTTATTATTAGGTACTTTTTTGGGTGATTCTTAATGCTGAAGATGAGTCAGGGATGTGTTAATCAGAGTAAAAGTATTTAAATCACTGATATACATTGTCAGCTAAATTAAATCAGTACGTGTAGTAAAAACCAGGTCGATCATTGACTTTCTGTGTGACACCCAGTTATATTGTGGACATTTTTTGGGGGGATATTTATCATTTCAATTGTGGTATTACCGGTAGATAAAATGCAAATGATAGAAGCCCCATACACCAAGTGAGAGTGAGAAAACTGTTCACTGTTTTGTTCTGTAAAAGGAGAAGTAAGCGAGGATATCATTAAACGTACAGTGCAATATGATTTCTGACTTTTCATATTTTTTCATCCTATTTTTATTTTGTTTGATTTTATTTTTTCTATCTATATTTCTCTCTCTCTCTTTTTCTCTTTTTATTTCTCTCTTTCGTTCTATCTTCCTCTCTCTTTGAATCATCTTCAACATTTGTTTTGCTTCCCAACTAAGGTTTGTGCTTATACCACTGAATAATGAAGTTTGACTCCAGCTCCACAGTCATGAAAAATGAGAATAATTTAGGTTTCTGCGTTATATTGAAAGCATAATACTGTATTGAATCTTGTTGTATATTGAGGATTTACTCCGGGTGTGTTTGTGTACGTGTGTAATTAAGATAGCCAAGATCTGTTTCAGAGAGTTTTCTGACCTCAGATTGTACAGTAAATATCCCTTTACCCTGGGAAGGTTCTATTAGTGAGTTACGAGTTGGCTGTGTCATAAGTCACTTCCTGACAGCTATAAAATGAGATTTCCTTTTTCTTTTTTTTTCTTTATTTTTAACCCATAATTCTCCAAAGTTGTTTAACATGGTTTTTCATTTCAGGAAAATAACTTGGTACTTCAAAGCAGTGTTCAAGCCAGTTTAAGTAATACTCCAGTGTCCTCTGTACTCTCCAACCCTGGGTCATTTGCACAACTGCATTCCTATTCACACAGTCATTCTCTTTCTCAAAGCCACTCCCATGTTACTTCTCCTGCTGCTCAAATATCTTCCCATTCACCAACTCCAACAAGTTCTCGTACAAGATCTAGCATATTCCCCAATATGCTGACCACGCCGAAGACACAGCATTCTCAGACACCCAGGAACCATATGGCAACCCTCAGGTAAGTCTACAAATATGATTTTTTTTTTGGCATGGATGGTTTACATTGCTTTGATATTGTACTAGAAAACTTACTGTATCACCCATGAGACTCCCTGGATAAGACTCTTGGAGTAGTTTCTTTAATTTATAATGTACTGTTCTAGAAGGCTTCAGGTTACAGTACATACAGGAGGTCCACGACTTACGAACGTCCGCTGATACAAACGGGGTTAAACTTGAAATTTACAGTATTTTATTTACTTGATGACTTATTTTTTACTTTCATTTACTGTATTTTGTCATTCTATTTCTTCTTTTGTCTTAAATTAATTGATTTTAGCTGTATATAAGGAGGAGCCTCTAAAAATTTGTAGAGGCTGTAATTCAGACAAGATTTAGCATATTCCCCAATATGCTTTCTGCTTATCTACACTACTACCTCCCATATTTTGTTTTACTTAATCATGTCACTTTACCCATCTGAGCTGAATAAAATCATCTGGCATTAGTCAAGTAAAATATTAAAAGTGCTTTCCCTGTAGTGAAGGGGTTAAGCTTGTGGATTAAAGATTAGACAGGAAAAGGTTATATGCCTTTGTGTGTGCATCAAATGTACTGTAAGTGTTGCTGTCTTCATTATTATATGTTTATTGCATTTTTAAATAATTTATTCTTCTTGAAATTTAGTTATTTTTGTGCATCCCTTTTTCCAGAAACACTTAATGTCATTATCAACAGTTTTACCATTTGTGGTGATCTCAGATATATAACCCCCGCAAATACCTCGGGTCTCTTGTACAAACGGTGTTGCAAAGTACCAAGATTAACTTAATTACCATTGAGAGAATGGTGAAGTTTTGTGTAGGGGCAGGCTGAGATGGTTTGGGCATATGGAGAGAATGGATGAGACCAATTGGGTCAAGAGGTTCATGAGTCTAAATGTAGAGGGGGAGGAGAGCCAAGGTTAGGCCAAGAATGGCATGGGAGAGGCTTTAAGAAATGACATGAGAGTTAAGAAACATAATTACAGGTAATTACAGCTTACCCATGCAATTGTGGAAAATGGCCGTGAAACATTGATGATGTAAGTTATTAAAGTAGGTAATAAAAACATAGATTTTATGAAACACTGGGAGTTGTTGGTTTTAAAAAATTAATATATTTCTTATATATTTTCAGCCGAACTCAGTCACCATCATTGTTTGGAGGACAGCATTTAAGGCTAGCTATGAGTCCTTCTCCAGCTCGATCACCTGGACCACGCACACCCCGAACATCACAGCATACTTTTCTTAATGAGACCTTAGTTGAGCCAGAACCCTTGGTGCCTGATATATGTTTAGATCACCTATGGACAGATCATTCACTTGCCCGAGCCACTAAGGCTTTCCTGACAGAGGACAGTGTTGGTCAAAGATATCTTTGTTTAATGCTGTCCCAGGCAGGAATGCTTCGCTGCATTAAATATGATTATACCAATGATCAATCTAGTTTGGTCTTTGGTTCTGTATGTTCTATACCTGCCAAAGATGCATTACCAATTAAAGCCCTCAAAATGATGATTGTTGTGGATGGAAGTAGCAGTCTATCCCTCTACACAGGTTCTGTCCATGTGAGTCGTATTAATCTTTGCGGATTACCAACCTTTAACTCCTCACTCTTCAAAGATTTTTCATCATTAAACATATCATCTAGGCTTCAGAGTCCAGCCACTACACCACTTCGTCGATCAAGTCTTCTCACGTCAAGCAGGCCAACTTCAGCTGCGGATGCAAAGTTTGAAATAGGTCTTTCTCCAGTTGTTACTGAAAGGTCCCACATGGATGGCTCCTTCAGTGATGATCCAAATTTACCAGTGTCTTCTGCCATTGTGTCCCTAAGAGATCCAACTGATACTCGGGTTACATTAGAGCATGCCAATGGAAATTTTTATAGAATAACTCTCCCTGACGTTACATCCTCTCCGGTGGTGAAGCAATCTTTAGCTGCACTCAAACATGTTCTTCCCCGAGATGCAGCTCTTCAGTTGGTCAACAAGTGGTATGCAACCAGGAATGCCCCAGGGTCTGGTGACTTTTCCCCTCAAGGGGAATGGACTATGTTTTCAATGATGCTGTTATCCATGATAGGCTATGACACAGACAAACTAGCTCTAACATGTCCAGTAGAAGCCTCTGACTCATGTAGTACTCTTGTGGCTACTAAGAAGTTTCGTGCTGCTGAGAGTGGTTCAGATAATGATTGGGAGTATATGTTATCTTCGTCATTTCACATGGCTGCTGGAAATAGTCTGAGTGAAGTTTTAGGTTTACAGAAAGTTGGTGTGATGCAAAAGCCAAAAGAAGTTAATAGGGGTACAGTACATACAAATGCACCTCTGTTTTCCCATTTCCCATCAATTCTTTTTGCTCTTCATTTGGTTTATGAAGACTTCAAGTTAAATACTTTACATTGGGAGTTTTGTAGTTTACTGGTTACATGTCTGGATCAACTAGCCTCAGATTTACGACTTAATCAGTATCTCCACCACTATTGGAGAGATTTTCCCACTGTGTGCCCTTTACATGGTCCACCCTCACAGGTACCACTGCAAGAGTCACAAAAGCTGACATACCCAGGTTACTTCACTGAGAACCCCCCTAATGTACTAGCTCACTTATACACAATAATGGGAAGCATTGAACCCGAGCCTTTTCCATTCATCCCACAAGTCTGCACTACAACCAAAAACTTGATTCTGCTATACTCAGTAGCAGCAGCAGATTGTGGCTTACAGAATATACCCTTGGAGCGATTTTTGAGGCACATCAACCCAAATAATCCAAAACCATTTGTGTCAGCTAATCTGACACTGAATTTTCAGTTTTGTTGTGAAGCTATTCCCAAAATTCATGAAAAGATTGTTCTCTTAACAGATCAACTTGGATTAACAGTCCGAGACATTCAACTACTCTCTCCCGGGGTATCATTAGTTCTAATGAATGCACAGCACATGTGTCGCACTTGTCCCCCACAGGACTGGCCTGCCTCAGCTTACCACCTTATCCACAGACCTGATCTTGTTGCTCACAGGGAAGAAGCTGCGAAAAACGAAAGTGTCAGTGGAAAAAAGTCAAGAGATCCATTTAATATAAAAGTGAGAATGCAAGAGGAAAAGAAAGTGTCACAGGCATCTAAAGAAGAAGAAGATGGAATGGAAACCTTGGATATGGACATGCTGGCACTTAGGTGGCGCGAAGATCAACGCATAACTGAAGTACAACGCATGTTTTGCTCGTCCCGTGCCGTTACGATTAACATTGTTCAGCGACCAGAAGTATCAGATCATGATTTCCTTGAAGAACAAGAAAGACATTTATATGCCCTCTGCATCAGGACAATGTCACTTCCTATTGGTCGAGGTATGTTCACTCTATTCACCTCTGCTCCAGTAATTACAGAAACTCTTCCAATACCTAAACTCAACCTATCTGGTAGAGCTCCACCAAGAGGAACAACCATTGATCTTTCTAATATTGAAGTGCCTCCAAACATGGATATGTGGCCACATTTCCACAATGGTGTTGCAGCTGGACTCAAAATTGCTCCTAACTGTGGAGAAATAGATTCAACTTGGATTGTATACAATAAACCTAAGGGATCTTTGGATAGCCCAACTGAACATGCAGGCTTTCTCATGGCCCTTGGACTGAATGGTCACCTTCGGAACCTTGCAACTGTTAATATGCACGATTACCTAGCTCGTGGACATGAAATGACTTGTGTTGGTCTTCTGCTTGGGATATCTGTAGCTAAACGAGGAACAATGGATATCCAAACTACAAAACTACTCAGTGTACACTTAGAATGTCTTTTGCCACCCACATCAACTGAGCTGGATGTTCCTCACACTGTTCAGGTGCGTCAGGTGTTTCAAGAAGTCATTTTTTATAATGTGGTATACTTTATCTACCTATATAGATGTTTTGAAAGTTTACATTTTGTATAGTATATTCTTATGATTTAAATTTTTTTCTCTGCTGGAAGCCTTAATATATTGTGAACATTGTATGTATGTGTGTGCGTGCGCAAAGGTACTCGCTGCTTAAAGTAAATCCAGTTTGGTTGATGTTCCTTCTTTTACTGTGACATTGGTGACATTATCTTAGATTTATTTAGAGTAGTGCCGTGTTTTGTTATAACATCATCTGCATGTAAGTCACTACTTTTTGATGGAGAGGGTGGGATGTGTGGAGTACTTAAGTGATGCTCCCACCTTGCCAGTGGTCCTGCTGTGTTAATTGTTTATATTATGGCTCCCTTACTACACTTATATTTTGGTCTGCAGATGACATTGCTCTGGTAGATAGCTTAGAAAAAAAATTAATTGTTAGTGAGTGAGTTTGGAAGATTGTGTATTAGGAGAAAATTAGTTGATTTTGAACAAAACTAAAGTTGTGAAAATAAATGAAGAGAGACTGGGAGAAATATATGATTCTTGAATAAAGATAGATAAGAAGAATGTTTCAGATATTTGGGAATGGATTTGTTATTGTGAAATGATTAGAAAAGAACCATGTAGCAATAAAACCTAGGACATAATACAAAGTCATTGATTGCTATCATGCATTATGCCAATTTCATGGAGGACATAATTCTTATGAATCAGGCCATTTTTTTTTGTTGATTATGAGGTGAACTGACCAGTGTATAGCTAAACTCTTGCAGAATGATAATCTGCTAAATAATCTCTGTGGTGTTGAATGATTTTTGGAGAAAGACATGGTGCTGATAGCCTTGTGATGCTGGCTTGTGTCAAACAATGGGTAAACTATTGTAGGTTTGCAGGCTTGTTGTGGAGGGGAAGTGACAAAACGGAATGGATCTATAACACTGTAGTGGTAACAATGATTGAATGTCATTTATTTTAGGAAAGGAGTAAGTGGATGTGTTTGTTTCTTATTATGGCAACCCTGCATTATAACAGGAAAAGGACTGAAAGAATTAGGAATAATTATACTAATTCAGACTCTTTTATATCCCTTTGCATTGTCTTATAGGTTGCAGCCATAATTGGAGTTGGTTTAGTCTACCAGGATACAGCTCATCGTCATATGGCAGAAGTTCTCTTGCAAGAAATTGGTCGCCCTCCCGGTCCTGAAATGGAAAATTCAAATGACCGAGAATCCTATTCCTTGGCAGCTGGGCTTGCACTTGGTTTAGTGCTATTTGGGAGAGGTGGGGAAGCTGCAGGGTTTACTGATCTGAACATTGCTGGAGAACTGTATCACTATATTGAAGGAGGGCATAAGAAACCACTTTTTGGCATCCACAAAGATAAATATAAATCACCAAGTTATCAAATAAAGGTGAGTTTGATATTAATGGATGAGTCATGTATACAGATGTGGGAAGGAAATTTTTTTGATAAATACAATAGAAAAACAGTAATGCTGTATTAATGGAAGCAAGTTCCCTACAACTTGTATGTGTTGGGGAGATTAAATCTTAAATACAGTAAAGCCTCCGATGACAACGGTTCGACCAACAACTTTTCATATTTAAAACCCTAGTTAATTTATGGCTCAATTCAATTTACGTCCTTATTTCAATCGTATATACGACCAAAATATAATAAAAGTAAAATAAAATTACATTTTCATATAAATAATACCCAAATCCTGATATGTATTATTAAAAAAAAATTACTCAAAAAAAATGAAGAGCGCCTTGCGCAAAGAAGCTGTCTTGTTAATGAGTGGTAAACAACAGTCGGAGCTTGGCGGGCCTTTTGTTTTCACGCATCTGGAACAGGAGAAAAACTTTCTCGGGTTTCTAACAGCTTTTTTGCATCCCTATTCAACATGAGCAAGTGATGGTAGTGTTGTTTCAAAAGCTAATAGAAAGTGTCTAAGCTTAGCCGAGAAACTAGATTTGTTAAAACGATATGAAAAAGGTGAGAGGTCTGTGGATATTATATGGAGTAAGCATTGAACATATTTTCTTAAGTGGATCCATTAACAGAACAAAGCATTAAAATTTAAGTAAATGCAAATGACCTCTACATAAAGATGTATAATGAGAAAAGAAAGCAGCTGGGCAAGGTTCTTTTGACACCTTTATTATTCGAAGGCTTAAACCATCAACTTCAGCTACACCATCAAATTCAGCATCATAAGCAGCCTCAACAACAACTTCAGGTTCAGTAACAGTTTCAGCAACAGCTTTATGGAAAGCTACAGCTTCAGCCAGAGTTGAACCTGATGACTTTGTCATCTGAGTAAAAACTCACAATATTCATTGGCTGTCCTTATGTTTTAGACTTTACCACCATTGGTGAATAGAATTTTAGTTTTACTTTGGTAAATATTATTTAAAACATATATGAACAGTAAATAAGTGTTGCTTTCATATTCATATGTAGAGAAATGACGATATGTTTTCACCTGTACTCACTTACTGTTCATCCGTTGGCGTTCCCAATCGTCTCGCCTTATTTCTTTACCATGAGTGGTTAGCTGCTTCTAGTGTTCCATTTATTAACATGAAATAGCATTACTTAAAACATACATACAGGTATTCATTTTTTTAAAATTAAGTTCACTACAGCTGCAACCAGGGTCTTATTTTCTTCAGTTTCTTATGTAGAACCATCGTCACTCATGAAAACAATGCTTTCTTGTCTCCTCTTGTATGTTTTAATATTCTACATATTATTAATGAATTGCATTATTCATTTCACATATATAAACATTAATTCAATCAAATACATATTCAGTAATAAACAATGATGAATCTTTTGTACATATTCTTAAGATAAATAACTATGTTTCCTTGAGTGCTCACGTATACATTGGGTGTAAACACTGACAACAACGTCATCTCTTATCCTCTTGTGTGTTTTAATATACTGTACTACGTATTAATGAATTGTATTGTTCATTTCGCATATTTAAAGATTAATTAAATCAAATACATATTCAGTAATAAACAATAATGAATCTTTTGTACATATTCTTAAGATAAATGACGTGGTATCCTTAAATGCGCACGTATATGATGGCGTTCCCAATCCATCTCTTTTTTTTTTCTTTGCCATTAGTGGTTAGCTACTTCGATTGTTCCATTTATTAACATTAAATAACATTACTTAAAACATATATATTAATTTTTTACATTAAATTTACTACAGCTACAACCAGGTTCTTAATTTTCTCGTGTAGAACTATCGTCCCGGACTCCCGGCTGTAAACACAAACGAAAACAGTGGCGTCCCATCTCCTTTTGTGTGACCATATTATTATTCATTTATATTATATAAAGTGCATTCAGAAACATTATTTAAAGAAAATAGTTTGCAATTGTCATTAATTACATTGTTTTGGGGGGAAAAGAGGGTAAAAAACTACACAAAAGATATGAAAAGGTCACACTTGGGAACGCATCTCATTATTATTGCTTTATTTTAATGGTAATTAATGATTCCCGATAAGACGATTCACCTTACACTGCAATATTGGAGGACACATTAACGTCGTTATTCGAGGCTTTACTGTACAGGATAAGGAAACAATTCTGTTCTTCACCTCAATGGGTAGGAGTAGTTACTGGTACTTGCAAAATATACCAGTTATATAAAATTTGTGCCGTTTAAAGTAGAAACAATTTATAAAGGATGAGGGGTAGCACATCCAACGACTTGCCTGAAGTCATAGAGTACTGTATTAGGAACTTGTACAATAATATGAAGTGTAAATGTTGTGTATAGTAATTTATTCTCCTTTCCACCAATAGGAAGGTGATTGTGTGAACATCGATGTTACTGCTCCAGGAGCCACCTTAGCTTTGGGGATGATATATTTTCAAAGTAATAATAAAGCCATTGCAGAATGGATGGTTTCACCGAGCACGCCCTACCTATTAGACCAGGTAAGTCTTGTACCTCTTTAGTTTGTAGTGATGATGTTTATTGTTACTTCACTACATTGGGTAACTAAGCAAATTAGAAGAGATATGTGTATTTTGATGAATTAGTGTACATCAGTTTACAATACAGTCCACAAGTTTTCTTAATTAAAATGGAGAGCAAAACAGTTTGTCAGTCATTTACTGTAGTGTAAAATTGCATCAATTCTTCCTGACATAGTGAGTTTATTTTTGTGTGGTATCTTATACTATATCTAAGTTGTATGTACCACTGATGAAGTATTCTAAGTAAGGTGTATTCTAAGCAACCTTATATATATATATATATATATATATCCTTCCATACTTATAATGTATCTCTCACTTCCTTCACTTTTCTCCCCGTAAATATTTTTCTTTCACTGGTTTTTTATTTTGCCTGTTACAGTACAGTATTAAAACTATTTGTCCTCTCCTGTATGAATTAAACTTAAAGTAGAGTGCCTCAAGTTTTTTAATAACATGATTACTGCGCTGTATTTAGAAAGACTTTTTCACTTAAGTGTGTTTATGAAAATTTTAAGAAGGTTTTTATGCTTGTACAGTATATCCAACCCCAGCAGTCCAGCTTTTGGGATGGGAAGTTTACTGTATATTGTACAGGCAGTCCCTGGTTTATGAACATAATGTGTTCCTGAAAATGCATTTGTAAACCACATCAATAAGTCTCATTGAAAAAAAAATATATATATATAAATAAATAATTGGTCACAAATGCAAGTGAAAACCATTTTTTTTAATAAAAACATTAATTAATACACATTTATGAAAACATGGTCTCTGGTACTGTACTTGCATTATGCTTATTGTGGTGTAATGATCAGCATGCTCGCCTCGCAAGCGAGTGGACCCAGGTTCAATCCCTGGACAGGGTGAAATTATGGAAAAGTTTCTTTATACCATTTGCCTCTGTCTACCCAGCAGTAATTGGGAACCTGCGGATTGTGTTCACGGTTAATACCACAAAATTGGAGAAATAGTGAGCAAAAATTGCGTTACAGCAAACAAGCGTTTGCGTTATACAATTATCGTTCCTCCATTCATAAATCGTGTTAGAGCCAATTAGCGTTGTCAAAACACGCGTTATAGCAGAACTCACTGTACTGTGCAGTGCCTTGTATTGTAGGGTTATGCAAGAAAATAGCTCTTCTCATCCATGTACCTGCTATAGTGCAGGATGGTGGAGTCGACATGAAGATGTACTCTGCCACAGTATAAATCACTGTCTTTAATTCTCCTTAACTACCTTGAATAGTTTAAGTATATAATTGAAGGTAATTTTTATCATTCTAGGTACGACCTGATTTCTTGCTCCTGCGCACAGTTGCTCTTGGCCTTATCATGTGGGATGCAGTGATGCCAACATCTCACTGGATTGAGAGCCATGTGCCTATGACTGTTCTTACTCATGTTCATCGAGGTGGAAATCACTCCACACCGGGAATAGATTATGAATCTATGCATCAGGTTTGTGTGACTACATGACTGCTCCACTCTCACTAGGCCAGCACATATAGTTTTCTTGAAGCTTTTCTGGAACAAATTATCTCTACTTTTGCAGTGATATAATATTCTATAATAATTTTTTAACAATTAGTTAAAGGAACTCTGTATTTTGATAGAGTATTGTTAGCAAATGAATGAACCAGGTCACCACTACATAAATTCAGAAATAGTATTGAGAAGATTGAGGACTGCCACAGTAGCCTTGGGTTATTTTGGAATTTATTTGTTTATTTATTTGATTTTTTTGTGGCTACCTCAGTTATTTAGATACATTTCCACTGAACTTTATCAGACTGACTTTACAGACAGACCCTTGATCTCAGGATGATGCCAATTTGTTGTCATCACATAGTCTCATTTTACTTTTATTACAATAGTAAATGCAGTTAAGAATGTGTCTGTTGAGATTGTGTCATATTTCTACTAGGCCTACTACAACATACTAGCTGGTGCTTGTATGGTCATAGGATTGAAGTTTGCTGGGTCTGGCAACAGTGAGGCTTTCCAAATTTTGTGGAAGTATACAAGAATGTTCACCAATTTCACTAAGAGGTAAGCCCCCCCCCAAAAAAAACTAAATGTTCTAGCATGATGTTAGGTACAGGGGTATATTGCATTCATGTTCCTTTGGGTTTTCTATAAGTGAATGTTTTTTAATTAGTCAACTTATGCTTTCATGCAGTTTTCATCTGAGTACTTAATCTTTATAATATTAAACTATTTTTTCATAGTTTTCATAATTATTATTTTTTAAATATATAATAAGTTTTGATAAAAAAATTGAAAATGAAACAATTCATGTTTCAAAAAGCATAATGTTAATACAGTATTTTTAATTCATTGTTTGTATTCAGCATATGACATCTTATCAACATTTTTCCTTTACTTTGACTTCCACTGATATTAAGATATTTCTTTATTAATGAAGTTCTCAAAATTATTTCTCCAGACACACTTTACTATAGACCAAGCAACTTCTTCCTCATTTTAGGAGTGTAGCAGAACTTGCGGGGAAATCAACCATAGAAACTTGTCTTAATGTGATTCTACTAAGCCTCTCCATGGTAATGGCTGGAACAGGGGACCTCGATGTACTTCGTATCATCCGGTACCTCCGCTCCAGGGTGGGGCCGTCTAACTCCACTGTTGGGTATGTAGGGGTCGATGTTGTATCAAGAGTGATGATGATTAATATTGTACAAAATAAACTGTATGAATCTAGAATTATTATTTATCAAAGTCTTTCAGAAATGACTGCCATTTTCTCAGATATATTAGCTATAAAGTGTATGTTCTGTATTTCTTCCTATTTGTTTTATAAGATGAATATTAGAGGAATAATCCTGAAGAAAGTGTTGTTGGTAATAGCAGAGGAGATTGTTAAAAGACAAGTATAGAAAGAGCTGAAACAGGTATCATAGACATAGACTTCCTGCACCCATGCTACCCTACCTTCTCAGTTTGCATACAATATATCAATATATTCATAGGGAATCTTTAACTGCCACATAGATTTACAATGCATCAGACCGATTCAATATGCGCACTAAATTATTGAGTAAATCTCTAGAATTGCTTTTCCAATTTTCTTAAACAATGATGGCAGCATTGTTAGGTTGAGCTTGTGTAGTCTCTGCTCATATTGGAATATACAAAAGGGTTCATGTGTAGTATACTGTTCTACACAAATTTACCTTCATTTTGGAGCATGCATTTCATAATAGTTTTTAATACCGTATATGTCGGCGTATAAGATGGAATTTGGGTATAAAATCCGAACCTCTACATCCTGTGGTTTAGTGTGTCACCAGTGGTGATGGAAAACATCGTAAAACACTCGCCTTAATCCCACGGTCCTACCACTAATTATTTTCTACTGAAACTTACGTTTGGGAAGCTGGATTAAAAATAAGATTACCGGAATATTAAAGTAATGAAAATGTATTATAAACCTGTCTAACATACTGTAAATACCAAGGTGAATTTAATAGCATCATGGTGAAAAGGTGAACTAAAAATGATTAGGGAGGAAGAAAGGAGATTGAAATTTGGACAGGATAATGACTTTTTTTCCCTTTTACCTCATTCTTTCTGCAGGTGTCATGCAAAGTGTAGTTAGTGTACAGTATATTGTTGAACCTATTACTATTTGTTCTGATATGTATAATAAACAACAGACCCATTTAGATTATATATGTATTAATGTTATTTGTTGCAGATATGGTTCCCACTTGACAATCCATATGGCATTAGGCTTCCTGTTTCTGGGTGGCGGTCGCTTCTCCTTAGGAACTTCTAACATGGCCATTGCTGCTCTCCTCATTGCGTGTTTTCCCAAATTCCCAACACATTCAAATGATAATCGTTATCATTTACAAGTAAGTTTACGTATACTGTACAGTGTATTATTGTGTAAATCCAGTATGGGGTGAAGAAATTATGAAAGTACAAAGTTTTATATTTTTATACAAAGTTTTATGTAGCCATGCTGATATCGTCATATCAACTCTTCCCTTACGTACAGTAGGGTAGCGTATGCAAAATATTTTAAAGATATTTGAGGTACAGGAGACCCTCGATAAAGTGAAAGAATGGGACTGAGAACCGTCGAGCAATAACAAATCTTTCTTTGTATTTTAACATGAAGTACAGAATAGGGTACAGTAGGACTGCAACCCCCCAAAACATACACCAAAAACTTCCTTTAAAACATCAGTTTTTCTTACATTAACACTAATTCCGTTATTTCAAAACACTTTCTAGGACAATATAATTCTCCTTGAGTCTGAACAAATCAACACTGCACTGCATTATATATTGTCAATATGTAAAATAAATTTCAAAATGACCAATAATTTGCTTGGAAACACAGAAAAAAAGCATTTAGTTGAAGAGAGTCTCAAGCAAGATGTTACCTCCAGTGAAAAGAGAGAGAGACTAACGCCTGTTTCTTGTGTTGCCAGGCTGGATGGCATGCCAGAAACTAGTTTCTTTACCTTCAATTATGTTCAATAATTGTTAAAATGACTAAAAAATTTAATATTAAACTTTTAAAATTATTGAATAGTATAAACTTCTTGATATTTACTAAAATGGTAAGGAATATAAGCCTTAGAACCGATTACTGTATTGGCAGACTAATACTACAGCTGGTGGACCGCCAAATGCAAGCGAAAAAATGTTGAGGTCGGCTCGTAAGAAACTCGTTAATCGAGGGATTGCTCGTTAACCGAAGTTAAGAATCTTATGGAAGGTAACTCGTTAACCGAATTCTCGTTAACCGAGGCGCTCGTTAACCGAGGGACCACTGTATATAGAAAATCTAAAATGGGCGTCTCTTTTTCTTCTCAGCACCACGAGAACTCTCACTTTTACGCTTGCCAGTCATTTTAAAGGGAATTACAAACAAAAATTTTGTCAGTACACAGCGCGATCACTAACGTCGGGACTCGAAAATACGCAATTTGAAAAATATTTTATACGACTGCGGCGGTCGTATGCCCTGGTGGTCGTAAGTGGAGGAGTACCTGTACTTCACTTTATGCAGTGTCATTACAGACATGCTTCTAAAAAAAAATTTTTTTACCTGTGCTTATTTTATTCATTGTAACAATAATACTATTTCTGCTAGTGGCTTATTGTGAATGTAGTATAAAAGAAAACCCACGAATTTATTATATACTGGTAGTGTGTCACTCTTCATATTTTTAGGCTCTGAGGCACCTCTATGTTTTAGCAGCCGAGCCAAGGCTACTGATGCCTGTTGATGTAGATACTGGAAGACTCTGCCAAGTTAATGTTACAGTCAGGTGAGGTCATTGTTTTGTTTTTGCTTCTTATCATTTCACAGTTGGATAAAAATAGATAGTTATATACAGTGCCAGTGATGTAGTTGAGACCATGAAAGAGGCCATTTGCAAATATAACTTTTAAATACTACCTGAAGATTAGCACCCCCCCCCCCCTCTCCTACAGACATTTTTGGGGTGGTAAAATTTCAGGCTGGATAAACTGAAGGGTGAAACTTCAAGTGAAAGTTTTGGGGGACTGATCTTAGGGTGTTTCTAAAAAGCTAAAATTGCAAAGGGTCTTGTTGACATCACTGCTACAGTATGTACGTTTAGGTCTATCAGGTGATTTTATTTATATTTGCTTTACTGTCCTTAAAGATAAGGAATCACAACCCTGAAATACACTTGTCAAATTCCAGATTTTTTTTCATGCAAATGTCTGACTAAAATAGTTTGAAGTTAACAAAGCATTTTAAGAAGTAAGCTCTTGATGTCTTAAATAATTTGATGCCTGAATTGATAATCCTTTCTCCATTATCTAGGTTCAGTGACACGCATCAGTACAAGAATCAATCATATGATGCCATGGCTCCAATTATGTTACCAGAATTATCAAAACTGTCTCAAGTTATCATAGAAGGTGACACCAGTAGCCATCGTTATTGGCCCGTCAGGTATGGGTAATTTACAGTACTGTACTGTATGTTAATTTTGATTGTTTTTATTTCTTACCTGAAGATTAGACACCCCAGCTTATTTCACATGATTAAACTTCCTAATGCTTACCTAACCTAAACTATTAACCAAATCAAACTTGACCTAATATGTATAACAATGGCTAACCAAACCAAATCTACTTTAACCTAGCCTGGTTACAGGGTTTCAAGATCAGTCCTCTAATTTTTACTTTTGTTGGCAGCAGCTTAGATGACCCAGTTTAAAAGACTACTAAAGCCTTCTATCATTTTTTTGTCTTTCTTTCTTTCCTCATTCTACCTCAAATGAGCAGTAGATGTGAATTATATCATCATTTCAATTCATTATTTTAATTTTGTTTATTTGATTATTTTTTTCTCTCTAAGGTTTTCTGCACATAATAGAACCTGGTCTGTCCTGGAAACAATATTATGTTCGGGGGAAGGCTTAGCAGTTAAGTTAAAAGATGGTCGTTACCCATACGGTGATGCTCCTTCAGGCTTCCAAGTTCAGCTGGCCCACCTGCTCACACAAGACAAGTCTGCTCGTTGGACAATTAAGGTAAATGGCCTGACATCTTATTTGTATTATCATTTGTAGAAATAAAATGTTGGTAAGTGGTCATAGATAAGAACTAATGCAGGGTTTTTATGTAAAGATTGTTTTTGTTTATTTAATATTGTGTCCCAGGATATGCATGTCTTTGTTATCTTTGCATTTTGAAAGCAGTTGAATATTTACCAGACTCAACACATCCCAAGTCAAGGCATACTGGGTGTCATTCTGATTTAAAGCTAGTCCTCTGTTTTCTTCTCAGTGTTTGGTTGACAGCCTGAACACTGTTGCAGCTGATGGACTGGTTGACAGTCTGAACACTGTTGCAGCAGATGGACAACACCTGTTTTGCCTGCATTTTGCAAAAGATAAATATCAGCTAATTTAGACACTTTAGGTATCTGTTGACTTGAGTTACCGCAGTCTGGGTCATAATGTTAAAGTGGATAGCCTTAGCACTGTCATTTATTGATTAATTCGTACAAATACCTTACTTCAGTCCAGCTTATGGTGAGTAAATTAATATTTATTAAAAGAATAATCCTCCCACACAATTCGTTACTGTTTCATCACCCAAGAGTAAGTACAGTAACTACGAAAATGTAACTTTTATACAGTACAGTATACAGGTATACCCTGTAGGTGCTGTAATAAAAAAATGCCCATTGGACATAATAATGGTGCCAAATTCATTCACTAATCATATTCAACATCAGATGCATACACAATTGAGCAGACACCGTCTGTCCTTGACCCGTGTGTGCGTGTGCGTTAATTCACCTACCCTCACAAATATATTGACCCAGTATTAATGGGAAAATTACATGAGATGAAATTTTTTTATGTTATCTCACTCAGGGGTCACTGCTGGAGGAGGTGAGTGGGTGTTCAGCAAGACTTGTTCGCACCCTGGTTGGTGGTTCTTCTCCTGTGCCATCCTCCTCTTCCACTACCTCCTCCTCCTCTCCTACCTCTTCATCATCCAAGGTTTCTTCTACTTTGTCAACTGCTGCCCCAGCATCATCTACCAGACCAGATGAGGGAGAGGCAGCATTTACTCAGGCATTAGTTACAATTATATATGAGTATCTGTCTGTAGGCAAGCCTCAAGCTATCACCAACTGGCTAGCAGCTCTACAGGTGAGAATGTGTTCTGTATTATTCTGTAAGTTCGAATGTGCCATATTTCTGTTATACATATGGAACTGATCCTCCATTGTCTTAATGGTTCTAGGTGTGAATTCATAATGACCTATTAATAGTCCTGTATGGTAATTTTCATCCATTAATTATAAGAAATGAAAAATAGGAATAATTCTTCATGTTAAAATTCACTTAACAAGCTAGCATGTGCAATCATGCTCACACAGTACTGTACTGTATATGCATTACTGGGTCACTGGAGAAGGTTATCCTTACATTCATTATACTGTAAATGTATAAATAATTTGTCTGCTGATTTTGGCATGCCTTGTCATTGCAGGGTGTTAGGCGAGTGTCAGTTCTTAGTCAAAGAGCAGGACTGTTACTGTGGCAAGTTAAATTAATAGCCCGTGCTGCTCATTTCCTTCATTGCCTCTCTCGCATATCAACGGAAACATCTCCATCAATTGAGGAGAACAATAGCGGAGAACCCAGTCCTCTGGTGTCAGCAGAGCAAGCATTATCACTTAATAAGCGGCTAGAGTTACTTACTGATACCTGGCTTGAAGGTAAGTTTTGCAGGGTTTATAAAGTTCCCATTTTATTGAAGTACATTACTCGTATGAGATGATAATGGTCAGTGGTTGTACTGATAGTACACGCATTTACATTATTGTGCAGTACAGTATACAGTATTATACAATCTAGAGCTAACAAAATTTACAACCAGTTATACTTTGTCTCCCTCAGTACAGTATACTTATTTTTGAACTACTATATAATACAAATGTATTCATTTCTGAACTACAGGTTGACAACCCTTTTTACGAAATCCCGAAAACCTCTGAAAACCGAAAGTTTTTTTTTTTCTTCAGGGATTAGCCCACCCGGGCATAGATCACTGACCCACATCAGGGCCTGGGGGGGTGAATGTAATAGTAATAATAATTATAATAATAATAATTATTCATAGTAAATAAAATTTTTAATAAAAATACACCAAAATAAAATAATATAACATTAATAATAATAATAATAATAAAATATAATAATAAAATTAATAAAAATAACTAATACAGGAGTACTGTAATAGTAAGATAATAATAACAAAGAAATACAAGAATGAAAAAAGATCAAAAATGAGAAACACAACCTAGACCTATGAATTATTATTATTATTATTATTATTATTATATTTTTTATTATATTTTCGCCCCTCAGGCCCTGACGTGGGTCAGTGATCTATGCCCGGGTGGGCTAATACACATTAAAAAACTAACCATTCTGAAAACCGAAAAATTACGAAATGCCTCTGGTCCCAAGGATTTCGGATAACGGATTGTCAACCTGTACTATACTGTACTATATAATACAAATGTATTCTTATTTAGTTATCATTTAACCTAAGTGTAACCAACATCTTGGGATAGATTTTAGATACTGGTATGTATAAGTATAGCTCTGCAAATATGTATCTAAGATAAGCACTTTTTTTTTATCCCAGTATAATTATAGTAAAACCTTGCTAGTCCAGATTAAATGTGGGGTAGTCGGAGTCTGAATTTTAGCCCAAATTCCAGACTATCCAGCCTACTGTAAAGTACTGTACTGTATTTATAAAATAATGCATTACACATGTAAATGAAGCACAAGAAATCTGTAAAATCCAAAATTAATGCCACAACCACCCACTGCTGTCAACAAAACTAGGATTACCTAAATGTTTAGCGAGACTTTTGGTTGCAAACCGAAGCTCAACACCGCTTGAACGATGATACATATATACTGTACAGTACCTGTACCAATTGTAACTACCTTCTTTCAGTTGTGGATTAGTCATTTGTTTCAGTCATTCTTGTTGACACAGTAATGTTCCTGTACTACCAGCACTGACATCAAACTATAGTACACCCACCTCTCGTTTTAGGTAGGGGGTTACGTTCTTCAAAAACACTGCTTAATTAAAAAACGCGTAAATTAAACATAATTTTCCCATAAGAATACATGTAAATGGTACAGGTTAGGGGAACCATCATATACCGCACAGGGTCTGAACAGTGCTCTCACTTAACCAGGCACGCGGCCAACCTACGACACACGCTCTCCTCTCTGAAGGCGGGTGATCACATTTAATTTTACGTCCATTGCGATTGTTTTTCGTGCCTTTTTAGCTTTAGGCGCCCCAGAGGAGGCAGATGGGTATTTTCCAGACATGCTTAATGGGGAAAACGATGTTTAACATTAAAAAGGTACGTGATAAACACACAATGCAAATAAGAGCACAGAAAAAATAGTGCTGGTGTGAACTGAGAAATCAATACGCGGGAAGCTTGCTGGACGTGGTCACAGTTATGGAAAGAATACTTCATTATCATCATTATCTTCATCATTAGTAGTAATAATCTTTATTGTTACATTATAATATTTATTATTACCTGGGGTAATAATAATATTAAAATCGTTGATGTTGATATGACTGCAACTTTATAGTAATAACTTACAAGCACCTCACCAGGCATCACACTTAACTCCACTGCCAGGCGAATACGCGTGGCAAATTTAAACTGTCTTGAACGCGTTATTTAAAAAATAGGTGCGCGTAAATAAGCTTTTGGTGTTAATTGAACAATCGCGTTATTCCAAAAAATGCTTAAATCAAACTCGCGTAAAATGCGAGTTATCTGTACTGTATAATGTAAACTGTTTTTCATAATATCAGACTACAGTTTGTTAGATATGCCATACTCCTTCGTGATCTTTTCTCCACCCACTTCTTTCAGCTTTCTTTATTATTTTTCACTTTTCTGCAACAGTTATGGAGACATGTTTCTTTTCTATCTATAGACCCACCTTTAAACATTGTATTGGGTACTAAAACTTAGAAAAAAAAGAAAAGGTTTATAATACAGTTTCTCAAACCTGTACAGCCTCCATGGATAAACACTAACACTATGTGGTTATGCCAGGTTGGAGGCTCCAGCATCATTTTCTTTTAAAACTGGGTCTTCTTAAGGCATGAGCATTAATAGCATTGGGCTCAATCTTCATTTTCCCTTAAAATGGGTTTTTATTAGAACATGAGGCCCAGCCCCACATCTTAATGGGAACCAAACTTGATACCACACACACAAAGATTACATATTGGTATCAAGACCAAGGTTCTCAAAAACTCTCTCTCTCTCTTGCCACCAGATAGGGTTTACTGTACGGTACTGTCAATGATGACTGACAGTTTCTCATTAGAATTCATGTAAGGTAAGCTAACTTGCAACAACAGCAGTATGGAATCAGTTGAACATTATAGGAATTGTGTCAGGATAGATTTAAGGGTTTTTAAATTAACATCACTATGAATAAACATTAATGTTGCAGAAATAGTATGTGATGTGCTGTGTAACAAGGGTACAGTATTGTATTTGAATACAGTATACTGTACTGTACACTGGACCCTCACTGAAGAATGATACAGGTATTGAATTCTTGAAAAACCTTGATCATTTGCAATATGTCCTTTATCACACTTTACTTTTTATGGGAAATAGGGGGTTAAGTTCTTGAACAGGCACAACTTGACCCTTTTCACCTGTACAGTATTTACAAAAAAGAAGGGATAAGATGAGAAGGGGAAACACAAAGACAGAACCATTTATTTTCCTCCTTCACCCTTAGCAACTACTGCATTCATATACAAATTAATTTTCTCTCAGTTTTAGGTAAAATCCAAATTTTAACATGCCTCACACAGAACTAAAAATCAAGTTTTTCAGAAAATATGAACAAGCATTCTCATTTCAGAAGTATGTGAAGAAATTGTGCGTTACCTGCGAGGAGATACAGAAAAGCAGTATTCAGCAAAATGTGCATTTACACTTGTAATGCGAGATCTTCCCTCTCCTGTTAATATTCAAGGGATTGAAGGTAAGGAATATACCCTACGGTAATTATTTATCTGATTGTACAGTTGCAGAAATGTGTTTCTATGCCCCCTGTGGTCACTCATGTCTCCAAAAGGCAACGCTGCAGTAGTAGCATCATTGTATATGAATGATTGGGTATTGGTTGTGTAACAATGGATGTGATTGGTAGATAGGTTTCCAATAGGTCAAGCATGGGCAACTTTTCCTCAGTCATGGGTTGTATTCTGATTGAGGAATTTTTCTGCAGGCTTACCCACCAAAATTTATATCCTATCTAACCCAAAAGTAATGTTAATATTGTATTAACACGGACAGTGGAACAGTTTATCGTCCATTCACCTTACAATATTTTCAGTCTACAATCGCAGTCTTCTTCCCATTTATGAAACAAATCAATCATAATAATTTTTTAAGTCATATGTTAATGTTTCTAGGCACTCAACAGAAGATGAGTGAAACATTCTATGAATATTAGATTTTTTCTACAGTTACAGCATTTTTCATACTTATGTGACACACCCACCAGAAAAATGCCAATGTTAATCTTGGCATACGAGGAACTACAATGAAACAACCTATAGGCACATCTATCTCTCTCTTTTCTCAATTTAACGAACTAATACAGTCTCTCCTCGACTTACAACGGGGTTCCGTCCCGACAACCAGGTCGTAAGTCGAAAATATGAAAATAATACATAGAAATTCTAAAATGGGTGTCTCTGTTTCTTGTCAGCACCACGAGAACTCTCACTTTTACGCTTGCCAGCCATTTTAAAGGGAATTATAAATGAAAATTTTGTCAGTACAGGAAAGGAGTTGTTCGTACAGTACAGGTACTCATCGACTTAAGACATACTCGACTTACGACAACCCAGACATAGGACGGCCATGGTCGTATAAAATATTTTTCACATTAAGTATTTTCGAGTCCCGACATTAGTGATCGTGCTGTGTACTGACAAAATTTTCGTTTGTAATTCCCTTTAAAATGGCTGGCAAGCGTAAAAGTGAGAGTTCTCGTGGTGCTGACAAGAAAAAGAGAAACCCATTTTAGAATTTCTATGTATTATTTTCGCCTTTTCGACTTACGACTTGGTCATCGGGACGGAACCCCGTCGTAAGTCGAGGAGAGACTGTACTTTCTTTTGATTGTTTTATCATTTAAAAAGGTTAAAAATTATTTTTGGAAAACTTTTGATTTTTCTCAATTTACCCCCGTGTGGGGGAACACGGCCAGCGGCACCCTAGCCCGGGGTGTAGGGGTTAAAGTAAACCATGGATAATATTTCTAATGGTTCTATGTGCATATTATGTGTCTGAAGTGTCTCTTTAGGTGTGAATGTATTAACGGAATTAATCTCAATTTGGCGAACTAGTTCACGAAATTGGGCTAAAAATAATGGAAAAAACTCCTTCCGCTAAATCGATAGTTTGTTACATTGGGTTCTGTTAAATCAAGAGTATACTGAACATACTGATTCTGAATCTATGATTCACGGTTCGATTGCAGGGAAATTAGTGGTCATAATGAGGCTTGGAAGATTTTAATTACATTATTTCAGTGTTAATTACTCGCCAACTATGGGTTTCCGAGGTGCAGTCTTGGTGTTATTCTGGAAGGATTTAATTCGTTAAACCCTTTAAATTCCAATTTCAAGAGAAAAATATATTTTGGTCAAAATATTACCAAGACATAGGGCTTAATATTTTGGCGGTTTTGGCCAAAAATTAGATCTCGTTGAAAATCTCATTATAGGTACTCCTGAGCATGCTGATTACGAATCTATGGTCCACGATTCGATCGCGGGGTAATTAATGGTCATAATGATGCTTGGGTGATTTTAATTACATTATATCAATGTTAATTAATCACCAACTATGAGTGAACAAATCCTAGCTCATTTAGAAATTTTTATTTTAGCATTACAGTAGTTTCTAATGTGTCCAAGCAAAAAAGAAAAGTTACCGATACTCTCTCATTAATCCCTTGGTTGGTTTTCCTGTCAATAAGAAAATGTGAGGATTGATATTTGGAAACCAGGTTTAAGACCAAGAGGTTTGAGTAAAGCAAAATAGTTTGTCTCGGTGTATCTGTTGGTTTGCTCATTTTGAAGTATGGTAACCATGGAGATGGGATTGGAGCTTACTTCACAAACTCTTGTTTGGTTGGGAATCAGTTGTTCATATAGTATTAACACTACTCTTAGCAGGACAGTATCCCCATCTCCAGAATACAGATATCCCAGTAAATGAGGCAGGCTCTGCCAGTGTTGTTTGGGCTGGGTATTCACATACAGTTTGTCACTTAGTCTCGTTCTTAGAATGGGATTTCATAGGCAATTCTTTACTTTGGGAGAGGGTTTTATTGAATCCTGGATTCCAACAGAAAAAGAATTAGCATCAATCACTTCCATTCATGTAGTCCTTGTTTTGGCAGGTGACTGGCTCAACTTAAAGAGCCTGTAGAAAAACATTCACAGAAAGTTTTTATTTTTACTCCGGCATTATCATATTATGTCAACATTTTGACTATTTTTAAAGGTACTAATTAGAGCATTTTGGAAAGATATTACAATACAGTATTATACTAATTATGCCAATACTTTCAGTACTGTACTGTATTATTTTTTACTTACAAAAAATATAGATTGTTAGACAGTCAGAATTTGTATTCCGATACACCATCAGCTTATAAAATATGACATAGCAGTTGTATGTTAGTGGTATTGAATCACCTTTAATGACACTCAGTATAATATTTCTGTCGTGACCATTTGTATCATACTAATTTATTCATGTTTATCCATAGGATGCTCAGATCCACTGTCTTTACTTGGCATTTTGCACAAAGCCAAGGTACCAGCTGTTGCAATATCTGCACTTGCAAAGATACTCTTCCAGTCTTGTACGTAATCTTCATTTCAGTAAGTGTAACATATTTTATTTTGTGATGTATCATTTTATTCTAAAATTTTATAAAATCAGTAATAACATCACTGACATTAATTGATAAGTCAAAACAGTGGTTGATACACCAATTAAGCTCTCTTGTTATTATGCTTCATAGTTTATAAAGTATATACTGTACTGTAGTATTGTACCTTCATTATACATTACTGTAGTGTGAAGGTACAGTATTACAGTTCAAAGAATAAACTTCAAGGCATAAGCTCATTGATAAATGGAGACATTTTAAGCATTGTGAGATGTAATTTCACAGATTTATTGCAAAGAAGTATTAAAAAATAACTTTAAAAAAGCCATTTTGTCATTAACTGAGGTTTAAAAAAAAAGTACAGTATAATGTAAAATTTTGAATAAGTTTAAGACCATTTGGTGTGTAATGTAAAATATGTTTACATTACATTGTTGAATTGCTTATACAGGTATTAAATGTGAGATGCTGTTATAATTTTCTATACTTTTTATAATTAAATGCTAATTTAAATAATTCATTTTTATAAACCCAAGTCTATTAACTTGATTTTTAAAAATCTACATCTCCAAAATAATGTAGATCACATTAGCCCACCTTCTGCTAAGAATACCCAAACTTCCCTTTGATGAACAAGTACTGTATCCTTATAAAAGGTTGGAATAGCACAGTTGCTCCAGCACCAAATTTCAAATTTCCTGCTGTGCCTAGGTTGGTGAGTTTTAGGAAACACAAGTGATAAACCCATTAGCCAGAACAACTGGTGCAAAGTTCTTCTGGAGATGAGAGATTTCTGGGTAACGAGACAACAATTCTCTTAAACCTGGAAAAATCCCACATCACCAGAATTTTTCCAGTTACAGTATCCTGTACTGGGGAAAGTTTTCTGGAATTTTCCAGAAATTGCACATTATTTCATCCTTGGAATTTGCTTCCAGACCCTGGGAAAATATTGGAGTGTTATAAGAATTTTATCTCCTCAGAATTTCCTGCCTGCTCCCCACCCACACAAAAAAAAATTGAGCTAGTTTCTGGAATTTTCCCAGAATTGTTCAGAATTAGCATACACATTACAGTATTTCATCCTTGGAATTTGCTCTGGTATTTTATTCATTAAAAATATTTATCTTCAATCTTCATTATAAAAAAAAAGGTTCTAAAGTAAAGTATTATAAAACATGAAAAAGCATCATACAGAATTTAACAATTTATTTAACCATTTTGTTAACATTATGCAATATTTATCCTCATAAGTTATTTCTATAACTAAATTTCTGAAAGGTTACAGAAATGTATATCAATTTCTGGATTTTTGAAGAACATGATGCCAAATAAAAAATAAAAAAGCATTATTGTACAAATAAAAAATTATCACCAATCCATCTCTTAAGCTGAAGGAATGAAAGCAGGGGCTTAAAAGGAAAAGAGAAGAGAAAGATGAGTATGAAGTAGATAAAAAAAGATTACAGTAAACCCTCGATAACTCGGCACATATGGGGCTCTAGCGTTGCCGAGTTATCCCAAATGCCGACTTATTGAGCCACTTACCCCCTCCTACAAAAATACAATTAAAAATTCTCAACCCATGTACAGTGAACCCTCACTTTACGCGGTCAATTGAACCCACGGCGGCCCGCGTAAAGTGAGAAACGCGTAAAGTGAACAACATAACATATGGGATTAATTGAAATAGAGACCGGGCCGACCCCCAAACTCCACTTTTTCAGACACAATACCTACGTTGTAGTAAAAATAACTTCTTAATTTTATGATGGTATGCACACACAATTAATAATTAAGAGAAATATCAATAATATTAGGTTTTTTAACACTTACATTAGTAGAAAAGATGGCTGGGCACACGGGGATGGGGGAGGTTGGTTCCGAGGCAGAGGGCAGATTATTGGCCCTCACCTGTATCACTTGTATCAATTGTATCACTATCCACCACAGAGGCTTGCAGGGCCTCTTTGTCAAACCATTCAAAGTCCATATAAGTCCATATCCTCACTATCATTATCTCTATCACTGACTTGGGCTGGCTGTGGTGGGTGGCGGGTGAAGACCTCGGTAATGTTTTGATGACTGGGCGACCTTGTGCGCACCCTGCTCGCGCCGCTCTCAGCGTAAAAGGGTACACACACCGCGGAAAGTGAGCATTCCGTGTTCGGCAGGGTACCGCGTAAACGCGTAAAGTGGGACCGCGTAAAGCGAGGGCTGACTGTATGTGTACAATGAAAGACAAAAGTCGTGTCGTGAAATTTGGTGAAAACATATGCCGAAGGGCTAAACTTTTGGTGCGCTCTGCCTTGTGGTAGGGGGCTCTCATAATGTTTCACGAGTTGTATTTAATCTTCGGACAAAATTGCAACACGACTTTTGTCTTTAATTGTACATGCAATTACTAAATGTAAAAAGGTAACTTATCAGCACTGCAGGTAAAGAATGTAGCATCATAGTAGGAGACACAGATGCATGGTAGGTGACACAGACGCTGGTAGGTGATGCAGAGGACCACATATGCCGAGATTTTCCCAGATAATTTTATATATATCCGCATTTCCAGAGTTATACTAATACATTCTGAGACCGTATCCATGCTGAGTTATATGAAATTCTAAGTTATCGAGGGTTTACTGTAAATGGAAGAGGGAATATGTAAGGTAGGAAAAGATTATTTGGAAGAAGAAAAATAAAGAGGGTTGAAGGAAAGGTAAAAGATTATGAGAAGAAAAAAAAGGAAAGGCACAGACTTTAAGCTTGAAGAGAGATGAGGAGGATAAGCACAAAGATGAAAACCAAATTAGAAAGATGGTTTACAAATGGAAAGCCGTATGGAAAATAATTAAGGAAATGTCAAAGAAGCAAGGCAAAAAAATTTAGAAGTCGTGGTAAACATAAAAAGATGGGAAAGGGAATGTCATCAAGGAAGGGGTAGATAACAACTTAAAAGAAACTCCATCAATCTTTTGGGTTAAGAGAGCATGTTTTAACTAACAACTGTCACTTATCTCAACTGAATTAAGAGAGCTTGTTTAGACAGTTATGATAGAAGAATCAGCTATATCTCACATACATTCCCTGCATAATTATGTCATTGTGACACTACAAAGGAGCATTAATTGTATTAATTATTTCTAAGATATGTGTATAACATTTAATAACACAATGAGAAGGCTTACCTAAGCACAAAAATCTAACATATGACTTACTCAAATAAAGTAAGTATAAAAATTATACAATAGTGACTTTTGAGACTCAAATAATGAGTATGATATAGTGAATATATATACTGTATTTATATAATAAGTTTATACAAAAGAATATAAAGTACCCATTAACTTACTAATATGACCAGCAAAAGACAGGGATGTACAACCCGATTCCAAAATTATTAACATGAAATTGACAAAAAGTTGCGAAAAATCTATGATACATAAAGATAAAAGAAGGCATGTTGTGAAGAATTCATTATCAAGTATAAGAAACACAATCTATTATTTGTTCTGGTTAACATTACATGCCACATCTCATGTGTTAACTGTATGTGACCACTGAGGGGTTGAGCTGCCTCATTTGGTAAGGTTTTAAATGATAGGATAAAGTTCTAACTGATGTTTGCTCTTTCTAAAGTAATTGTAATTTATAAGAGTAAACATTTTTGAGGATATCCAAATACCAAACTTTAGTATAACAGCCATTGACATGAGGATCTATCTCTCTCTCTATCATAAATGCCAATGATAGTGGTTTGCCTTTTTTGACACATCAACTGCAATACATATGCTAACTTATCTTCCTTTATACAGAATTGGGTTTCTTGTCAGATGAACTTTTACAATTCACATTGATTAACAAGCATTTACCTCAACTGTTCAACAACTCTTAATCAAGTCTGAATAAATTTAGCAATCTGCACCATTACATTCTCCATACCAGGCACACCTCATTTAGTGATCATCCATGATACAACCTGATAATATACAATTACATTATTCTATTCACATTTACATTACAAGAGTACTAAGATGCACATGTGATATTAGACAAAATCCTCATGCATTATTATTATTTTCTAAACTGATAAAAGTATTTGTTGGCGAGATGCATATTTTAAGGCTCAAATCTAAATTTCACAATCAGTCCTTATCACTGCTAATATTTCTTCAGAGTTTAAAGAACAGCATTTAATAAAAAAAATAAAATAAATACAAAATTCCATAATATGTTGGAATAAAAAGAAAAAAAATTAAAATACAACAATTATGAGCAGTGGTGAGAAACTCTTAAATTACAGCAAAACTATCCGTCAGCATTTAGAAGAGTCATTTACCTATTCACTGTGCTTGTAGAGGACCCAATTACCCAACTTGGATCAGGTAAGAGTATCACCCTGCTCAATATTTTCTGGCTTATCACAATAATACAACAGAGCAACTATGTACACAGTACTAGATATCTGTTGCAAGGTCTGCACATCAGCAAGAAGCCAGGAAATAGCAGTAATATTGTGCAATGATACACAAGACAGCAAAATTACTCAATTATACATTGTGATACAAATTTATCCCATATGTGTCACTAAAAAGATTGTTTTTGCATATTTAGGGGAAATGAAATGAGTTAATAATACTGATTCATAACAATGTCAAAATAAATTATTTGTATTATTGCAGTTCAATTACAACAAAATAAAAGAACATTTCATAGCATATGATACAACCATATTAATTTTATCTGTTGAATCAAAGCCTTATATCTGATGAAACGAATCAAAACATTATAGCAAAGGAATTACAAGTTACTATTCAATATCAAGACTCTTCAGAACAATAAAGTAAGAAAAAAAAAGTGTTCGCAGACACCAGGCACCATCACTGGTGCACAGCTTGCTTCCTGCAACCTATGCTCTTTTCAAACATATACTGTATATACAAACACTCACATTTTTCATTCACACCACTATTTCTGCATCAAGAAATTCTACAAAATAAATACTAAATGACACAAAGAAGCCTAGGGATGAGCATTTCATGGCCTCTCACACTGGGCCACACAGGTTATTGTTTTGATCCCTCAGCATTTGGAATTATTGCACACTGGCATTATTAATACATAAAATATCCAATCAGTCAATGAAACTTTGTTACTATAAAATCAAAGCAATGAAAGGTAAATTAATCAAAGCTGAAAGTCATTTTAGTACTCTTCTAACCCAAATTCTTCAGATCAAAAAGATTAATTAATAATGCACACTCTAAACATACCATTTCACATGGTAATCAACCTTATTTGACTGACTGGATAAATACATAACAGCCTGAAAGATAAGGTAATATATGCTATATTACTACAGCATATTATATTTACATCACATTTGGAATGTTGCTTTTGTAAAATAAAGACGTTCATGATTCATGCTCAAAAAAGAAAAAAAAATATTATTCAATAGCTCATAAACATTGGACCTATAAAAATAAGGATATTTGTTAACCTTGATTAATACAGCTGATCTCAGCTACTGACAAGTTAACAATTATGGTCTATTCAATGTCAGTACAATGGTCTAGGCAGTTAAGGGGATATGGTTCTTGGAATTCTGTAAGTTTTTGCCCTCCAGCAGCTACTGGCCAATCACCAAGAGAAAGAAAAAATAAGGAAGACTAGAACAGGAGTCATACAAAAATATGCTAGAATTGGCTCTGTAATCAATAGGAGTGACAGTTGCATCTAGAAACACCAATTCTATTAAGTACACTTACTAATAATGAGCTCATTGCTCACATACACCAACCAACAATGCTTAACATGACTTGGACTTCTCTTTGCTCTGGGCAAAACCATCTATCTGTACAGATTTGTGACCTTTAAAACAATATGATTCTATGTATAACCACAGGGTTAACTTTTGTATTTTCAACTTTTAATATGGTTGACCTATCAAATGACTCTATGTAACTCTATTATTATTACTCCAATATACCAATATGTATATACATATATTAATAACCAAGCTCTGAGTGTGAAGCCCCTAACACCGAACTTGTACTTATAGCAGCCCCTCATTGTACTCTGGACTGTCAAGAGTGATGGGCCGTGACCGTGAAGTCTCCAGCTTGGGTAATGTTGGAGAAATCGGTGCTGAGTAAGTTTTGGCTTGTGAGGTGAATTCCTGCGTGAAACTAAAGTCCTGAAGTGTGGTGGACAGGTCCTGTGAGGACATGTCCAAAGGTGAAGAGAAGTTCTGTGAAGTTGTGAGGTCCATTGAGTTGGAAAATTCTCTTGGAGAGCTTCTTGGAGTGGAGGAATGTTCTCTTGGGGAAGACAGAGAATCATCTCCATCAACATGGATCATGATCTTATTAGGATCCTTAGAACCAGTGGAGATGAATTTGAGTTCCTCAACAGGAGGAGACTTTGGGACTTGAGTTTTAGGTGTTAATGTTTCTGTGTTCCCTGAGTATGGTACAAAGATTCTCACAGTATCAGGTGTCTCTGTTGCCTTTGGAGTGGCAGGCTCAGATAGTAGGGCCTCTTTGTCCTGCAATGTGGTCTGACTAACAGACAGACAGGACGGTCGTGGAGTGGAGGGGCTGTGGGATGGGCTGCCCAATATACCGTTATGCACAATCTCACCTTCACTCTGGATTGATCGTGTATCACCATGTACATCACCATTAGTCTGATGTGGGAGTGACTGTGATGGTGAATGACTATTAGAGTGTCTGAACTTCTCTGTTGGTGACCTTGGTGATCGTACCGATTGTACAGAGCGGGTATCTGGAGAGATGAGTGAACGGCCGGATTGTATGGAAGCTGCATCTATATCCCCACGTCTGGCCAACGTAACAGAGGAAAGTGTGGATAGATCCGCAGCTGAGGTAAGAGATGTGTTGGCAAGGGAGGCTCGGGAACCTCCAACTCCACCTAGGCTGCTTACTTCATCAATGCTGCACTCCAGTGAATACCTTGACCCTGTAGCCACAGCCATCACATGATCAGAACATTTATGTGCACATGATTGGATTATCATATATAATTTAATACAATGAAAATCAAGGTATGATAAACAATAAAAAAAAAAAAAAAGTATAACCTCAGAAAACCAGAAATCAGATTTCCTCACGTCTCAGAAAAGTGGCCCCTTCAAAAGTATTAATAGCAAAAATATCTATTTGGCACCCAATGTAGTAAACAACACACTGGTTTGAATGTCCAGCTGCCATTGACATTTTATTTTCCCATGACTGATGTAAGCCGTCCTCAATGGGTTTGTGTGTGACAAAGCTTTCTAATTTTGTGGACTTGTATTACATAAAAATTTAAAAAAATTACCAAAGAATTACACCAAAGGAAGTAAAATTGTCAAATTTTCAATCAGGAGAAACATCCACTATTCCCCAATCCTCTGTAGTCACACAAAACATTTATTGGTTTGCAACTGTGAGAGTTGGTTCCTATGAAACAATCTACAGTATTTAATTTACTTTAACAAACACTGAAAATTTCAGATGCTCAAAAATCTGAATACAGTAATATCTCCGTTAGCTGGAATCCCTCAAACCAAGAAATCTTTGATTGCTAGAATTCAAATTTTCTGAGGGGCACATTTTCCTGAAATTCCGAGAAAATTTCCAGGGATGGGGGTTGTTTTTCCGGGTTCAAGAGATGATGTAATGGGCAATTTCTGGAACTTCCGAGAAAATTTTTCCGATACCCAGAAAATTCTGGGGAAATCTCTCATTCCCGGAAGTACTCTGCACCGATTGTTCCGGCTAATGGAGACATCACTATATTATTAACTCGTAAAATTTTAATAATTTAGATGAATAAACAGATATGTTTTAGTCATCATATACTTTGCTGGATAATAATTTAAAAATGAGTTCATTGTGAACTGCATACAGTATTGCATAAATGTTAAACAGAGATAAATTAAAACAAATGCCAATGTTATAATGAGCACTAAGAAGTCAATCACCTTCTTGCCAAAATAATAAATTTATGGAAGTATGGCCAAGAAATGATAAGGTACATGGCCTCAGTGTAATGTTTCAAGAGCTTCATCATCAAAATACTTAGTGGTTTTAAAGGGAGTGGGGAGCAGAGTATGTGACCTTGAATAAGCTTAAAAAATCACAAATCTGGGATACTATTCATCTTAAGAGTTCTGGATTTCTGTGGTCATACTGTAATGTTCTAGAAATAATAATGCAGTAAGGAAAATTTAAACTATAATGAATGAATGATGAAATTGTGAAACAAAATAACTGGAAACAGTGTAATTGAAGATTTTTTTAAATAATAATATTTTATATGTGGATGGATGTTATAAATTTATTGCATTAATAAACAAAATAAAACTTTAAAAGAAAATAAAGACAAAATATATCTTACAGAACATTATACTTACATTATATTCACGTGAAAATAAATTTCCACATTTTTACTTAACAACTGTACATACATGCATTTAATTATCTAAACAAATTATTTACCGAAAACAATTACTGTATATAAAACATAACCAAATTCTCATGATAAAATATTCACACATGCCTATGCTAAGATAGTAATCAATATATCCCTATTTGATTACATAATAAATATAATTTAGTCCACTCTGCAAAGTTCAAGTCTCCTGATTATATCCACATACTTCAAACAAATACACTATTGTAATAACATTTGGTAATGCAAGCTCATTCCAAGAACTCCCAACTAAAGTTGCATATAAAAGTAAAGGAACATATCTTTCCATGCCCTACAGTTTTGAATATACAGTATTACTGTAATAACAGAAGTAAAGGAGACATTGATGTGTCATCAACATCATAGTCTAAACAGACATTGTGTATTAGTACCTGTAATCACTTCGTGCAGTTTAAATGAAAATTTCCATTATGATGAGATATAAATCTCCTTATGATATATTACCTGGTTTGTGTTTCCAAGAAATATATTTTTTGAAAAGTAAATATTGAACAAATATAATTTTATTTTCTTGGATAGGGGGGTAATTTCACATGTGCAAATTTCTCCCCTTAAGTTGTGTGATCCAGATCACATAATTTTCACTGAACAGTAATTAAAAACCAAATGGGTATATCTTAAAAACAGAAGCTGCACAGTATAACCACATACTGCATATGATTGGCTTACACACAATATGGGAAGCAATGACAGCTAAATATATACAAGTGCCTTTGAAGACAAAAGTAAAAGCCTTTTAATACTGTCCTTGCTAAAACAAACTAAGATGCTGCTCTAGTATTAGACAAATTGTTATTCCAAAAAATTAATATGAGGAAATCAATAGAAGCTGAAAAAAAATATTGGCATAGTTAAATGAATATAAGCTTAGAAATCCTTCAAACAAAACTCATACTGTCTATTAAAAAAATCCCCCAGGGACCCTACCAAGAAGCTTACAATAATGGTATTGTACTTAGCTGTGAAAGCATATTTCAGGAAGTCCAACCTAGAGTCTACAATACTGCAGAGCCTGACAGAAAACTATCCTCCTCCATTCCTTCCAACTCAAACCCTGAGAAGGAGAAAGGGCCATTCAAACCCAATGGAGGAGAGGAAATCCTATTCTGATTTACTGCTGAGGGAGCTAATCACTAAGTATTCTTCCTAAACCTTTTCAGGCTCCTGAAACCAATTATCATTCAGGGAAGGATCTACAGTCTAACTCTAAAATAGGACTCACCCCAACATGTACACTAATGCCCCCCCCACCCCAAAAGGCCTTAACAAACTGGAGGTGGCATCAAAGTCTCCTCTGTAAAGTTGAGTAATATTATCTAAAATCCTGTAACAAATCTGACAGTACTTTGGACGAAATGAGTTCAAAGCACATCAATGATCATGGACACAACTTGTGGCTGCAAATCACTTGAAAAAAACACTAAGTCACCTAAAACCATTTAACTAAAAATCTCAGTGACTAAGATATCAATACAGTATTCCATTTTGACAATGTAAACTCAGTGAGAAATCAAACAACCCAAATTCATTCATGTTGCAAAAGGAATAAACTAACAGCCTATTTGATTTACTGAAAACAATATAACTTTGAGAAAACTGTCCTTGACCTACATTTTCCCTTCTTGGTGCACTGCCTGTGGAAAGGGCCTTTGAGTGAACCATATAGTAAATAGTATGGATTGTTTGGTTAAAATGCTTTTTACTGGAGAGCATAACTCAATCTTGTGGTGATGGGTCATATTAATGATTATATCACACTCATCATAGCTACTCCATGCCAATTTTCATTCGCGTTTCCATAAACAATTCGTTGCCTAACATTCTCATGTAATAATCCAACTGAAAAATTAGTCCCGAAAAGGATTTTCTTGTGCTCCACTGCAAAACATAATAATAATAATAGTTGCCCCTTATGTTTGAGGGCTGGCCCTAGGTCCACCTTGGTGTGAATTTATATGAGAACCTGTAATGTATACAGGTTAAAATATTGTGCAAAGGTGTGAATTTGTTTAAAGTGTAGATGTTGTCACCAACACAACAACCACACCATAAGTTAATGAGCTACATGACCCAGTGTCAAGGAATACTAAAATCCAAAAAGATCGGATAATTTGCCAACTGTACTGGCTCACCATTACCCTGGAATGTGATCCTCAAATCGATTAACATCCAGGTTCCCCATTACTGCTAGATATACGCAGGCAAATGGCATAAAGAAACTTGACCATAGTTTCACCCTACCCTGGGATCAAACCCAATGATCACTCACTTGTGAGGCAAGCATGCTGACCATTACACCATAGATTAATAGAAATAATAGTTGGTCTTTTGTTTCTCAAAAGTGCAAGTTCTTCATCTGTGAAGACCTATGACCAACTTTGATTTAGGCATTCTCCTCTTTCTCTTGGGACAATACAGGTAGTGTATACAGTATATGTTATATATAGTTTCTTTAAAATATTTGCAAGAGTTAAGCTCCAAACAGGAAAAAGTTTATGCACCTCCAGATACGCTGACACACAATTAGATGGATAAATAAACAGACTCATAAGTCATAACTTTCTCAGCCATATTTTCAAATTGAGAAAATAAAAAAAATAAATTACCCTCTTCACTTAGCCCATCATTATATTAACTCTTACGCTGGCCGCTCGTGCGGTCCAAATCTCACCCATAGACCAGCCGATGACACTATCTGCATCATCCAAAATGCGTAGACTTTTCATTTAATTTATTTTTAATTTATCAGCCACAGGTATAATTATGCAAATTTCTTTTTTATTGACATAAAAAGATAAACTATTATATCTGATTAAGTGATAAAATAACAATATAGTTGTATAAATAATATGGGATGGCTGAAAATGAGTGTGGAAAGATAATATCTTACACACCGGATCCGCACGCGGGTGGTCTAGCCAGTGTGAGTGCCGAAGGTCACGGGAGACATCTAGCTCCCTTCAGCCCGCGAAGTGACACAAATAGTGTCATTGGCCAGTTCCAGAGAAAATTATACTTCATTAAGGGATGGAAAAAATGTCTGAAGCATGCTTGTTTTCTCTTGTATAGGTGTTGTCACTAACAGCAATATCTCCCACCTCAGTTCCTCTCATCCCATTGTGAAAAACTCTTAAATGACATAATTATTGGCACATGATGCACATATACAGTAATGACTAGCACATTCACATATGCTGCTGTATAACTTCTCATACCCAGTGTAAGCTTGATATCAACAATTCAAGTTTCTGTTTTTAAGATACAGTTTGATTTTTCCTTGATATTGAAAAGGCTCCTATGATCAGGCCAATAAGTGATGAAGACTGGATATAATTAGGAAACCAACTCTGCACCATCATATACTGTACCTACATTTCTTCCTAAGTTGATAATTGTTGTAGAAAATTAATACTGAAAAGATATAAATTAGTATTCTTTTGTTACAGTTGAATTGATGATATGTCTTACCATTACAGTCAAGTTATTTGAAAAATATGAAGACTGTTCTACTAAATGCATTAAGGCTTTATCACAACAATCTTTGAGCACTTAGAAAATATTTGACACAATAATCTAAATTACAGGTGATATACTTACACTGTACTTTCATAAGGAAATGCTCACTTAATTTTTAAAATCAACTACCCCTACTCAAAACAACAAATGTTAGACAAATGAGCACATAACACTCCTATATAAAAAGGAATTAGTTGAAATGCCATCTGTCAACTCTATTTCACCCCTACCTTAACATGATACAACAGATGCACTAACTTAGGAAGCTTTCAGCATCTTCATACCTTTTAGATACCTCCTATAACATGCAAGGGATGCAGATGATCTATTCCATGAGGCCAGACCTACAAAGCATGTCTTAAGATGCCTACAAGTGTGTGTACACTTCCAAATTAATAACAATAAGCAGGGAGTTGTTTAAAACAGTAACTAAAGCAGTAATGAAATCAAGAAGCAATCCTAAGCTTTGTACTTCTGGAAGTATAGTACTATACAGTACTAGAAAACATCATATAATATATATATATAAATATATATGTATGTATGTATGTATGTATGTATGTATGTAATACTGTAATAATAATAAAACTAAACGGTTTATTAATAGAGATGAAGTCGGTGGCTGAAAATATACAGACTTACATTTGATTTAGACATAATGATATAATATGCATTGAATACATCATTTACAGGGCTGTACAGTACATAAATCAGGAGTTGTTTATTATTTTAACAATATATATATATATATATATATATATATATATATATATATATATATATATATATATATATATATATATATATATATATATATATATATAACTGACTTCTAGAACGCCTGAACCTGGCAGCTTGACTGAGAGCGTAACGCTGGACCACCAGGATACTAAGCAGTCTAGACTTTCTGTTATATTTCACACACTTCAACAAGCTTATGGCGCCGTGAACCTCAAGTGGGACTACCCGGTATCGTAGGTGGTCAAATAGCGTTTTTACCAAATCGGCAAACACGAGGATCCATATATATTTCATTAGCCCAATAAACAAGTGAAATTTCATACAATCAACACTCAACCGCCAGGATTACCTGACCTGAGCACATGACTGTGACCGGTCACAGTCATGTATATATATATATATATATATATATATATATATATATATATATATATATATATATATATATATATATATATATATATATATATATATATATATATATATATTACAGTATATATACACACACACACACACACACACACACACAGCTCCTCCCCGACTTACGACGGGGCTAAGGACCCAAATCAAGGTTGTAAGTCGAAAATGCTTAAATAATACATAGAAAATCTAAAATGGGTGTCTCTTTTTCTTCTCAGCACTACAAAACTTTCACTTTTAAGCTTGACAGCCATTTTAAAGTGAAGTACACATGAAAAATTTTGTCTGTGTACTGACATTGGGACTCGAAAATACGTAATTTGACAAAATTTTGGTACGACTGAGGCAGGTCGTAAGTGCGGGTTGGTCGTAAGTCAAGTAGGTCGTAAGTAAGAGTGTGTGTGTGTGTGTGTGTGTGTGTGTGTGTGTGTGTGTGTGTGCGTGTGTGTGTAAGGAGGAACAGAAACCAGCTAAAAAATATACATATTACCTAAGAAATGCCATTCATGAAAACACACAGCAAATTAGTTAACAAAACAAATTCTAGTAGAAATCAAAGAAAAATCAGCTATAAAATGCAGCAATGCAGGATAACAAAAATACACACAAAATGAGCGAAACGTCAAGACCAGGAGGGTGTACTAGGCAACCTACGGATACATGTGACACAGCAGACGTAACAATTATCACACGACACTTGTAGTTTTGCAGTCCTTGGGATTCAGGGGCATAAATATTGGGAAAACTTAAATTACCTTTCTTTCCTATGAGATGCCAAGTAGGGAGGGTATAGAGAATTCAGTTTCAAATATATAATAAGTAAGTGATTTTCAAATGAGATATAATAATTATAATATATTAATAAAATGTGTAACTACTTTTTTCTTTTTAACATGATACTCTCAAAGATCGTGATCTAACCGACAGATGTCTATGGCACCCACCTAAGACTACAGCTGAACATATAATTCAACAGAAAATAAATACAGGTAGTAAGAGAAACACACAATACCTTTATAAGCATGGAACTAAAAGCATTCTGGCCATGCTGCAGCACAGTTGCCTTATTTTAAATTGTTCAATGACTCGAACTATCATCAGTGCTTCAATCAGATGAGAGGCCACCAAGCAAAGCTATAATCTACAAGAACCATCTGAAGACAACATCCACCCTCTCTCCTGACCAATAGATTGGACAGAAAGATATAAACTCATCAGAGCAAAACTATCATAACACATGCACATCATCCATCCACATACACCATCTGTCCCAAGTGGCATGAATTCCTATTGAAAACGTTGAAAACTGAACACACACACAAACCCATACTCTGACAAACATCTCTATATTCCCATGCCCAGGGAAGAGCAGACAATAAAGGTGAAGAAGAATGGTTATCCTCATTAGATCTGATTAGCTCTTTCTTTGTAATAGAATTTATCATATTTGACTTTTGAAGTTTTTCTTCTTGGGGTAATTTTTACATGCATAATGCAGCAAAAAAGAGGAGTGATGTAAAACTATGGCAATATAACAGATGAAGATATGACACAAAAACTCAGATCCTGTAATTGTTGATATATAAAAATTATGCAAAACAGAATGGTCCAGGATAGAACCAAGAAACAAAATAGAGTACACTAAGATATTTATGTTTCCAAACATTGATGAAACAACCTTTTCTTAGACCATCATGTAAGTATAGTTTGGGTGGCCATTAGGTGAATAAAGGTACAATTGATCATATATACAGAGGAGTGAAGAAACTCATTATTTGCAAAACCAGAAATACAATCCAGTGCAAATGCTTCATGTAAGATTCAAGTTTCAAAATGTGATGCAGAAACTGAACTTTCTTTTATATAAACAATACAAGGGCAAATTAACCAGTGTTGTACTGCATTATCTTCCCCATCTTGGTCACTGTTTTATGACCATTTTCCACACATTCATGAGATAGCCATGATTACTCTACCTGATGGCATGGTGTCCCATTTGCCGTCAGATAAATTTGAAGCAAGTTTTATAGATTGACGCACTTCCAATCACAAACCTACTTTTACAGAGTGGGAACTAGGCTTTATAGTGGGATTTCCAAGTTTCCTCTTAGCTGGTAAGACAGGGTTGCAACTTAGTGTGAAGCAAAGATAAAAATTACTAAAATGTTCGTAATTTGTTAATTACTGTACTGCAGAGTACATTTTACTGTTGATTTTGTTTTCGAAAGAAAGGAAGCAAAACTGATTATGATACAAAAATACTGCAGCCAAGACGATATCATTCACAAAGAATTTGTTTCCTCATACAGTACATCATTTTCCAAGAGAGTAAACTTTACAAAAAATATACAGTACGTATCTGAATTATCAGAGCAGTACAGTACCTAAAGACCGGGGAATACATTCTAGGACAAATGACCTAAGGTGTGAATACATTTACAAACTGACTTGAGAAGTGAATGCATTAACAACAAAGCAAAGGGTTAGTGTGAAGTGTAATGCAAGATTTTTTCTCTCACAAAAAAGCACAGCATCATACCAAAGCATGAGTTATAACCTGAAGAAAGTTAGTCAAAATGTCAAGGATAAAAAAAGTTTCGTCCATGGATAAAAATATCATCCTGAAACATCACAGTGACCATGTACGGTACTCTAATAACAAGGGAGGTGTGCTCCATGATGAACCAAATCAATTAATGCACTGTTGAGATAGGGGATAAATTCTCTAAATGGCCACCATGGTACACCATTAATACAAAGAATTACAGCACACTTTATTATGCAAAATGGTTAAAGTACTGTCAAGTTATTGTACAGAAATAATGACCTCTCTTACAAAAATAGAACTAGTTCCACATGCAGTGACAATGGTAGAGCACTGCCTTTTAATAGCGTAGTGCATCATACTGTATAAGGTAAATGTAGAATTCTTGACAAAATATGTTCGCTTTAGATGCAACCACAATAAAGTATACCATAAAATTCTAAAGTCTTTGAATTCCAAATCTGCAACAAATCAGATTAAATGCAAAAAAGTTTCCCTGAAAAGAATGACCACTCAAAAAGAAAAACAATCTCAACCTATTCAGATACTATCTAGAGATGAACAAAAACAAAAGAGGGAGAACCAATTCATAAAGCATCTCTGACTGATATATGTTTAACTTTAGCTAAAAAAATTTATGAACTAGCCATGGATAAACTGGGGAAGGCAACCCTTTATATCTTATCTAAATTTGGGTAAAAATTGATGTAGATCCTTAAATATTCCTCAATTATCCAGTCATAAGAACTAAAAGCCAACATAGTAGAGAAACAAAGTCCATACCATTGATCACCATAATGCTCAGTGGGTGGTTGTCAATCTGAATGAAGCTCTGATACCATGTCTATCCATTAGATTATTTTGTGATGTGGTGGGAAGGCAGCTGTGCATGCCCTTTGTCTCATGTTCTCTTAGTCCACATATGCAAATAGTACAAATTTCCTCTTATGCCAGTCCTTTATATGAGGTCTGCTCAAAATGTTCCAGGGCAGAATTATTTTTTGGAAAGCTTAAGGTCATATAGTTAATGAAATTTATAACCAAGCAGTGACTCCAGTGGCCCTGCCAATTAAAGTACCTCTGGTACTTTTCTTTCAAGATGGCATTACATTCCCACACGGCATTTCCCTTGATCTGTGGTACATACTGAAATCTCTTTTCTTTTAAGGTCTTTTAATTTTAAGAACTTAAGACAACTAGACCCCAGTTACATTTATGCAAGCTATTAATGATAATGTCTGGTATTGTATGTTTTCTTAGAAACCATTACAAAAAATGACTAAATTTGTGATTAATGATAATTTGTTGAAAAGTTTAAAATTTAGGTGTGTGTGTGTGTGTGTGTGAATAAGTTGGGTGTGTTGATGTATCTGACAAAATGTGGTTGTCCAATGAACCATTTGAATTGGGATATGTTCCTGAATTACATTTATAAATTTATTCTAGTACACGTAGTTATTTTTGTGGCCTAACTATTCTTAGAAAATTTTCTAGGCAGATAAAATTGGAAAAAATTTTAACATGGGGAGTTTAAAATATAGCAAAACTGCTTTTCTACTTTTCTATCAGTCATCCTAAGAACATGTTATGTCCTGATTTCCAAATAATAAGTGATAATTGATGATTTAATTTAATTTGTATTTGATTAAATGTTGCTATTTCCTCTCCTGTATAAGTTGCAGCATGCTGCATAATGTCTGACAAATTAAACAAGATCCATGCTAGTGGCTCTGCCAAGCAGAAAAAGAGCGCAGAGCTTGAGAGCAAAGTTGTCAAAAGTCACGTATTTTGGGGGGTAAAAGTACAGTCACCTGAAAGACAAGACAGTGACATTGAAACTGAGGCTACTGCCAGCAATGATACAACTCATACCAGCACCAATACACTACCCCGGACTTTGTCATTACATATAATTTGGAAAGGGGGCATAAGGGGTTAAAATTAATTTTGCACAATGGCCCTTAAGTGGAGTATGGCCACAACTGCAAATATTAAGTCTCACTCGATGATCAAATGATTCAGGACTCTCTTGACCAATAACTAAATCATACTGAATTTCTAGTTAAAAGGAATCACACTGTGAAACAATTACAAGCTATGGACAGATCACATATGTACACATATAAACTGTACACATACACTGAATTATTGTAAACAATGAAGAAAGCTGCAAAATATTATACAGTACTTTGTTAATAATAAATTATGATAGTCAACAGTGTCCTTTTTTTAAGCTTTCACTGTTATACAGTATAAAGGAAACATTGTGAAATATATCTACTTTACATAAATTGCCAAAAGCATGATAAATTTGAAGCCTTGAATGCTCAATCATCATTTCACTTATATCCTGGACTGTAAGGGCATGTACTAGGTACAGTATATATGTAATACCAGTACAGTAATATATATCCTTACAGAATTATTTAGAAGATAATGTGACTGAGAATTCGTTGCAAATGATGTGCTTAAGTACGTGATCATGCTTGTACTGTAGCCTGAAGACAAACATTATTCAATAGCTTGATGACTCAGGTTCACAATTATAAAATGTACAATAAAAACTGCTCCAGATTTGCCGATCTTATTTCTGGAGAGCATTACGATTAATCTATACAACAATATTACCAGTAGGAATATCTCAATAATATATACTGTAATTGTGTATCTGAGGTTCATCACAAAAAATTAAGCTCTGAAGTCAACTAAAAAAATGATAAACTCTTTGACTAACCGCGGTCAACAGAGAGATGAGACCCATTGAGCCCAATAGTTTCTGTCCGCTTCATCAATTTCTCGGTAATCATGCGCTCCTCATCTGTGAAATCCCGACGAATTCCAGATTCCTTCTCAATTGTAGGTTCTATAAACATTCCTGTTGAGTTAGAGAAGCAATGAATCAGTAATAAGAGCATGATCCAAGCAAAAAAAAAAAAAAAAAAAAAAAAAAAAAAAAAAATATATATATATATATATATATATATATATATATATATATATATATATATATATATATATATATATATATATATATATATATATATATATATATATATATATATATATATATATATATATATATTGATTGATAAAATCACACAGGAAAAGGGAAACAACGGAGCACCTTAGCTTTCGTCTTTATGCAAGACATCTTCAGAGGCAACTGAAGATGTGATTTTATCAAGATTTATCTTATCCACATTTTCATTGTGGATCTATATGAATATTATATATATATATATATATATATATATATATATATATATATATATATATATATATATATATATATATATATATATATATATATATATATATATATATATATATATATATATATATATACACACACACACACACACACAGTAATATCTCCGTTAACCAGAACAATTGGTACAGAGCACTTCCGGGAATGGGAGATTTCAGGGTAACAAAACGACTCTCAAAGCCAGAAAAATCCCTCATCCCTGGAATTTTCCGGGTAACGGAAAAATTTTCTTGGAAGTTCCAGAAATTGTGAATTACATCATCTTTTCATCTCTTGAACTCAGAAAAATATTCCCATCCCCAGAATTTTCTGGAATTTTTCCGGGTATCGGAAAAATTTTCTCGGAATTTCCGGAACATGTGCCTGATTTTCATCTCTCAAACCTGGAGAAAAACTCCCCCATCCCTGGAAATTTCCATACTGGGAAAATTTTCTCAGAATTTCCCAGAAAATTTCAATTCTGGCTATTGGAGAGTTCCGGGTTTGAGGGATATGGCTAACGGAGATATTACTGATACTTCTGTGCAATTTACGCCAATTAATTATTCTCAACAGTACAGGAGGTAGAACGTCCGCCTATTCCCACAACCGTTTTTTTTAAGTTGATTTTTTCTCAATTTATCCGCGGTGGGGGTTACTGCCAGCAGCACCCTAACCCGGGGCTTAAGAGCTAAGGATGTTTTGTCTTTATCAAAGTTAATAAATTGTATGATAAACTAAACTAATACTGACAATACTGAAAATAAACCAGGAATCTTAACTGGTGAGGAACATCTTTACTACTGAAATAATAGCTGTAGAACTGTGTGACCCAACACAAGGTCAGTCCCAGAATATTATGGATCAGATAAAAATGAAGTAGCTATGAAATAAAATCCTGTGACACATGGGAGGAGGAAAGAGAGATGCTTTAGGAACTAAGAATCACTGAGAAAGATCAAAACAACCCAATTTTTCCCACAAAATAACCTGGTTTATAGTAAGCCAGCTAAGAGTCTTCTCAAGTCTAATACACAATATTCAAATGGAAAATGAAGAGCGAGACCTAATCTTTACTTGCTATTATTTTACTTTTTTCCAACATTTATCTTTTACATAAATTTTTAAATTTCTGCAATTTCCAAGAATTATTGATGAAAAACTCACTTGACATGCATCAACTTAGTACCTAACTCTTTCAGCCCCTATAAATATCACAAAATAAACTGTGTTAGATTTTTGAGACCATTATTCACAACTACTACTTCTACGCCAACCTAAATCAATAGTTGTCACAAGTTTTGCTATAAAACAAAAAAGGAATCTTGTCAAGAGACCTAGTACTTCTACTTACCAAAAGGTTGCTGTGGTAATTCCCCATCTGGTGGTGCTCCAGGATGATCTAATTTGGCTTTCTTTAACTCATCCATTGACTTTTCCAAACTCTCTATCACATAGTCATCTTCATAACCAAAATTTTTCTCCAACCTGCAACAATAAGAAGAAATGTAATACCTGTATGAAATATCTTGACCATGGAAACAGGTTATCTGTTCTGAGTTTGATACAGTCCCTTTTCCTCTAGTCCTAAGATGAGGGTGAGTAACCTCACTGCCTTGTAGTTGATCACTGATATGAAAAAAGGAACAAGAAGAGTGGGTATGAGAGAGATTCTAAAATGGAAAGATATGAAAAGTTGCAAGGAAATCATTAGATGACATATAGTGATAGTAATGGAAGATTTGAATGCAAGAGTTGATGATAAGTAACAAAGCATTATGGAAAACTATAGTCCCAAAAATTAATGGAAATAGAGACATTAAAAACAAAAATTGAGAGAGAAGAGATATAGTGGACAGAAGAATTAAATATAAACAGATTCATGTGAATGTACTTCATGGTGTGACAAACACAGTTTCTGACCATTACTCCTGTACTTGGTAGAAACATGATTAATTGTAAATGGGACTTCAGGTTGAAAGAAATTCTAAGCAGTGAGAAACTGATCAGCAGGAAAAAAGTAGCAAAAATATTTCAAGAAATTATCAAGACAAGAAAGATACAAATAAGAAGAATGGAAATGGTTCAAGAGTGCAGTCAGAGAAAGTGGAGCTTAAGTGTGTGAGTACAAGGAAATTGTATGGAAAACAAGAAAGAATGGTTAAACGATAGATTGGCTGCACTCATTAAAGAAAAGAGGGGGCATCTGAACACCAGCTGCAAGGAGTGACATAAGATAGGTGGAGTACTGTACAGAGAGATTAGAAGGAAAGTAAAGAGTGGTGAAAGAACAGAAAAGTGGAAGATTAAAAGTAGGAAAGGATGTCACAAAGTTTAAAAGAAAAAGAAGCCATTCTGGATTAACAAAATAGGGAGAGAAACCTAAGAGAACAAATGAAAGTGACAGTTCGTGTAAAATGATATCAGCCATCAATGAGAATGCTGGATAAGAACATAGGTGACCATATTTAATAGTAGAATTTATATTAAACTGAAATACTAACTTTTTCTGCAGATAGTCTAAAATCTGGTCCATATCTAGACGGGCTATTTGACGACGATGTAGCTTGAGGACAGTATAGGCAAAGGCAATTAGGAGGTGCTCTCCTACCATCAAAAAGATGTCCCACAGCCGCAGGGTTAAAGTGAATGGAACCTGTGGGCAAGATGGAAAAACCATTAGTGGCCATTTACACATCACTTCTCTACCTGTACTGTGTAATTTTCATGTTCATTTCTCATACTGAGCATGCAACTAGAAATGACTCATGTCAATACCATGTGCATGTGTGTGTGTGTGTGTGCGTGTGTGTGCGCGCGCTATTGGGTTAGTGTACTAGATGAACAAGGGTATAAGACACACCAAAACTAATCCAAATATATATATATATATATATATATATATATATATATATATATATATATATAGTATATATATATATATATATATATATATATATATATATATATATATATATATATATATATATATATATATATATATATATATATATATATATATATATACTGTATATATATATATATAATATATATACAGTATATTATACTGTACAGTATACTGTGTGTACATAATAAAGTATATCATAGATTAATTTTGGATTTTGAAGGGGACCCACCCTATCAAGAAAACACTGAAAGAACCACTTGAGGGTGTAGAGTCCAGAATCTATGCAATTCCTTTCCAAGTGCTTTTTAAGCTTGGGGAGGAATTTTTCAAGTATTTTGTCATGGTGCTGTTGATATCGCAAAAGTTTTGGAAAGCCAGGTATGAAGAAGCCTGAAAAGACAAAAATAATAGTACATCAAAATAAATTCATGACAATACATACTGATTTCAGAGTTAAAAATATAATAAGTAAAACAGTACTAAAGCAGCATATAATATAAAAGTTGGAATACTCTGGTCTGAGTGAATAATAAACATAAAACACCCTGCAACATTGTTGCTACATTTGGTGAGCAGCTACAGAAATGAAGAGTTGGAATATGAAATCCCACTCTACACTCAAGGGGAAGATACAAATGACATGCATGATAAAAGCCAATAAAATAGTGAACAAGGGAATAAGTGAATTTGAATAAAAAAAATTTAAATAATTAATTAGAGCAACATTGCAAAATACTAATTATTATATAAACATTATCAAGATATTAGGTTCATGAGTCAACCTGTAGTTCAATGCAAAGAGTGATTTTTTAAAAAATAGGTGAAGTCTAGTTCCACCAAAGGCTAACAGGCCTAGACCTGACAATCATACAGTGTCCCAGACTGTGTAATATGACTTGTGGAGTACCTCAGATTTATGCCTAAGCTAAATGGCATAACCCCAATACCTTTTCAAAAGGGCACAGCACTAATCAAACCTCATTTATCCAACCTATTCTTAACCTGCTGTGTACAGTGTCCTCTCTGTGCTGAATAAAATCATCTGACATTAACCAAATAAAATATCAATAGTGGCATCCCTGTAGTGAAGGGCTTAAGAGTCACTTGAAGAGTTTACAGACGTTTAATCATGAAGATCAAAGGTACGAACATATAATTAGAGAAATCATCTTAAAATTTACTTTTCATAACAAAACTTTCCATGAAACAACGTGGCATGGCAGATCATGCATATTGTGCTTCAATCAAAGTTATTAGTTTTTACACTTATGCATTAATATTACTGGGTATTCTATGTTTAAATTAATTTTAGTCATCCAATACACTTGACCATCAAACATCCAGCTCAAGGAGCATCAAAACACCAATCCAAATCCATTCCTTCACAAATCTTGAATTTGAAAATTAGCAGATAGGTTTATGTATAAAAATCATATGCTTCACATCATATCTGTATAAAAGGCCCATAATAAGAAACAACTGGGCGTTCTTGCACAGAAAACAGCAGCCCTGTAACAAGAAAAAAAAAAGAAAAAGAAAAAAGACCCTGAAATCCCTTTTTATAATAAAGCATTGATCAGGAGACTTATGTACAGTACTGTGTCAATAAGCTTGAAGGCAGATGCCCCAGCAGACCCAGGACATATCAACGTACAAGTGGAAGCACAGTACATTATAGCCTTACCTCACAAGTGTGACTAAGTTTATATAGTAATTGTATTCTGGATATACAGTTAAGTGAAAAATTTGAAAGAGGAGATTGAGCCTAAAATCCTATTCTATAAACAAGTTATGACAGAGCTTCTTTGTATAATTAACAACTCCAGAGGTCATAAGACCAGGGACCCAGCATGTGACTAGGATTTAAAACCAAATAAATATGATTAATAGATTGTCAAAATATCAAATACTAATCACAAATAATCAAACTGTCTTGTCAGTATGATATTCTCTTATATGCACAACAGAAATTATTAACAAGAAAAATAATATAAAAGTTAAGACACTAAATACAATTTATATTTCTTAATTAAACATCAAAATCCTTATCTTATTGAGCTCACCGTGCATAGAATATTTAGGCGAGGACATAAGGGCAGAGAGCGCCCAAAAAGCATCCTCTTCATTCAGGTACATGAGTAACAAAGCAGCAATCTGGGACATTCCTTGGCAGTAACCCACTTCTTGGTTGTACATAGAGTAGGCAACTGAAAAAGAATAATAATAATAATAATAATAATAATAATAATAATAATAATAATAATAATAATAATAATAATAATAATAATAATAATAATAATAATAATAATAATAGTACCAATCTAGGCAGCATCAACCTAACACTTCACTAGTGATATACAGTACAGTATTTCAATGCATTTCAGTTGTTCCTCAGATCTGGCATAAACTATATATTAAAACTGATGATACGTAACAATAGGGGTCAGACAATTGTACAGTAGTTATTACATCTATTTACCAAGATGTTCTCTTTACAAAGACTGAAGGTAGTTGAAGCAAAAATTTTTAAACTGTTAAGAGGTTGTATGATATGTAAATTAGAAAATAATATAATGTAAATACTCAAATATAGTTCAAGTTTTTATGATAAAATTTTTAAGCAAAAAGTAAGTCGAACTGTATATGCATAGTATCATTGAGGGGTTAAAATTCATGCATTTCCACGGGTCAGTTACGGTGAACAATAGCTACCTGGGCCATGCTCGCGGTAAGCTAACCTTACCGAGCTGTGAGGTGCTATGGTTATTTTACAACTCATAATTTTGAGTAAATATTCGTACCCTGTACGAATACCCTGTAAACATTTCTTTGTGCATGAGTTAGGAGACTGAGCTGGGGAAGTGGGAGGGAGCTGAGGGGAGAGGGTCCAGTTGTTGTCGAGTTGGCAGAGGCAGAGTCCCAGCCCAGGTAGGCTGTATTGCTATGGGCACTGGCGAGTGTTGAGATGGTCAAGTAGCCAGCATCTATGCAAATGGCGGTTGTGTTAAACTTTCATTTAGTTTTCCTTAATGGTTTTAACTGCATTTTTTTAACCACAATTTCTACAGTTTAGAAGAGTCAACATTCAGATGATCAATTAATTAACCAAGCACCAACTCATTTATTAGTACAACTAGCAAAGGTTATCTGTAAGAGATACTTTAGTTCTCACCAAGAACATGGAAGAGCTGCTGTTGCTTCTCATCATATCTCTTACGAAACATAGTATGGTCCCTATATGTTCTATTTACATCCAAGTCAATCTGTCGGACATCTGTAGACCACTTGCATCCAAGTCTCTTCATTTCCTGTTCATTAAAATAAAAAAGCATTATACATTTATATATATACTGTAGTTCCCATACATAACATCATTTCTACCTGAGACAACAAAAGAAATAGATTACATATCAAACTCATGAAATTAATTTTTCTAATTCACTATTAACATGAAATCTTCAACAAAGGGATTAGTGAATGCAATATTACAAAATAAGTGTAATAACGACACAACTACTGTTGGACAACAATCACAGCAATAGTTTCAAAAAATTACCAAAAACTATATTATTAACTTATATGTTTAATAATTCATTCCTCCCAGAGCTTGAATGTAACAGCACTAAGAATGTTGCACAAACCTCTCAACATGATCAAACTTCTAAATGTTAAAACTTTGATTTAACTCTTAGACACATCTGATAATGAATTCTATATATTGCTTTGGCCCTCATGTGATTGAAGTCATCACTGCTTGTTTACTTATCACGTAAGCAAAGCACAGAATACTTGTTTAGCCAAATAAGTACCTGTAAAGTATTAAAGTACAGGAGGTCCCCGACTTACGAACAACCACCGATACAAATGGGGTCTAACTTGAAATTTACAGTATTTTATTTACATGATGACTTATTTTTTATTTTCATTTTCTGTATTTTGTCATTCAATTTCTTCTTTTGTCTTAAATTAAGTGATTTTAGATGTATATAAGGACTTAGACTATGATATAGTGGGATTTTAAATATTGTTATGTAAGTACGGTATGCACACAGCATGTGTTCCGACTTACGTACAAATCCGACTTATGAACATCCTCAAGAACAGAACCTGTTTATAACCTGGGGACCCCCTGTAGTGTTTACCTGTTTAGCCACTACATAAGTGAGGAACTTAAGTATTTGGCCATCACTTAAGTGAAACAATGACATCTTGCTTAACTGTAACTGAAGCAGTTTATACCAGTTAGCTTTAAGTGAAATACTCATTACTTGCTTTGCCAAAACATACCGTAAGTGAATATTCATTACTTGTTTACCAATCACATACGTAAAGAAATAACTATTTGTTTACCTTTCACATAAAACACAGTCACAAATTAATCAGCCGTCTCATACCGGGTAAGTGAAGCAGGTCCAGCACAGTACTGTTGCTTATATATCATAGGAGTGAAGCAAGTCACTACTGTACTTGTTAAGGCTTAACACAAGTACAGTGACCCCTCGTTTAACGAAATTTCGGTTAACGAACTGCCTTCCATAAGGATCTTCAATTCGGTTAACGAATTTCTTACGAACCGACCTCAACATGTTTTCGCTTGCACTGACCGGGCAACCAGCTTTAGTATCAGTCCGCCAATGCATTAATCGGTTCTAGGGCTTAAATTCCTTACTATTTTAGTAAATATCAAGAAGTTTATACTATTCAATAATTTTAAAAGTTTAATATTCAATTTTTTAGTCATTTTAACAATTATTGAACATAATTGAAGGTAAAGTGACTAGTTTAATGCGCGGCATCCAGCCTCTTAACACAGCAAACAGGCGTTAGTCTCTCTCTGTTTTCACTGGAGGTAACATCTTGCTTGAGAGTCTCTTCAACTAAATGCTTTTTTCTGTGTTTCTAAGCAAATTATTGGTCATTTTGAAATATATTTTACATATTGACAATATATAATGCAGTGCAGTGTTGATTTAAAGAAAATAATCTTGAAATACACCAAGAGAACTAAAATTTTATGGATGAAATGGTGCCATAGGGTGACTTCTCTTCCACCCCAATGCCTTCTCTTCTCCCTTCTCCTCCACCCCCATTCTAATCCCCATCATCATCATCCAGGAGCCTTCTACATACACACCTCAAAGTAAGTGAACTTTTCTACCATTTTTGTTGAATTTAGGCAATTTTCGGTGAGCTGGAACCAATTACCCAAAAACCCATTGAAACAATGGTTTCGGTTAACGAACGACCTTCTGGAACGGATTGAGTTCGTTAACCGAGGGGTCACTGTACTGCAGTCAATAAATGTTTTAGCCAAAACATAAAAGAAGCAATTACACAATCATCACCCTGAACAGAAAAGAGAGAAACAAACCAGACAGTCACTAAAAGTGGAGATCACATGCTCATGCTGACAACAAAAAATATGAGCGCTGCCACGCAGTCACCTGGTGCACTACTGTACCAAACTATATTCTATGGTGATGCCACATTGCCGCAAACATGTACTTCAACGATTATCAATCAGTATTGGTGTTGCTACTTTCATGTGTTTTTTGTTTACCTTACAGAGAGAGGACATCACTAACTCTCACACTGTGCTCTGTTTTGGTGACTGTGAAGTGATTTTGGCTATGTTTTTTGTGACTGTAAAGTGCTTTGTCTCTTGTTGTCAACATGTGAGCAGTGGTGGCTGCTATCATTGATCTTATGTTATCATTGTTTGCTTCATGTTTGTGACAAGTGCTTTAGCTCTGTTTTATGACTGTGAAGTAAGCAGTGTTCTTGTTTAATTGTTTTATGTATATTATTAGTGTATGATTTTTGTTTAAGGTGATGATACATGCTGGTGTTGGACTGGCTGGGAATGTATTCCATCAAACCCCATGTTATAATGGTCCCAATCTACAATATTTCAGCTAGCAATGGGTTTTCAGGAACCTAACTCCATTGTATAAAAGGGGAATACCAGTACAGTGTACCGGTAACCTGTTACAAGTACTTAAAAAATGCGACCTTCTTAAATAACAGCAATTTCCTATACAGTCTCTCCTTGACTTACGAAATATGTGACTTACAACAACCCAGACTTACGATGTTCATTTACGTTATATTACAGTAAAATATTTTTCATTATTTTCGCGTCCAGAAGTCTGGTCATAATGTCTAACGACCCTGTACGACAACTTTGGCTGGCACCCTGCCGCGTGGTGTACAGCATCCACGTAGTATCCCGCTCAGTTTGTGTGTTAAAAAGTAAAAGTTTTACAATTATTACAGTAGGGTTGGGATGTATAGCGAGATAGGGTCCAAGAATGTTCGCTATGTACTAAATCGTGATATATAATTACATGTAATCAATGGGGAAAATAGGGTTAGGTTCTGGAGGCCAATAAAAGTGACTAAACTTAACATAAACTGGCACAGACTAAAGTTAGCAGAATATAAATTGCACTGCTGGAATCCTTGCAAGACAGCGAATAATTTGAATATAGACATCAAATATTTTACACAAGAGGTAATTTTTTTAGTCTTTTAGAGTATACTGTACTGTACTGTACTGTACATTTAGGTACTGTACAGTTTTTCAACTCGTATTTTGGGGGCAATTTAGGGGATTTTTAGGAGTTTCTGATTTCATACGGTTTTTGGTTTTATGTGAGATCCCAGGAACACAACCCAGAGCAAGTTGTGAGTCTTCTGTAAATAAAATTATCACTATATATAGGAAAATGTCGATAATTTTGGAAGCAGCATATAATTTTTGTTTTATATATATACCTGTAAAGTCTCTATATATCCCGACCCTAATGTACTACGTATTATTTTCGTCGGTTCGACTTACGACCTGGTAGTCGGAACGGAACCCAGTCATAAGTGGAGGAGAGACTGCACTGTATCTGGCTCAAGAGCTGGTCCCATGGTTGCCACATGTATGAGTTTCAACCTGTATTAGTATGTTCTCATTTGTATTATTATTAATACTATTATCAATACCCCAATGAAGCCCTCATATACTATATAAGAAATGCCAGAAACACTGTTGGGAATGCCTCTCCATACCTAGAATGGCATTAAAGACCCTTTTAACATAAACTTGATTAACACTCACTTATTCATGAACACATCCTGAGCTAAGTGAGGTATCAGTGTACAGTATGTCATTCCCCTGACATTGGATACTAAATTAATATCCATTCATAAACATTACCATATGGAAATCACATTCAGACTTAGCACAGTACACAATATTTAATATACAATACAGTATTTTCTCCATACAGTACAGTACTTCCTCCATACAGTACAGTACTTTCTCCATTCCTGTAACCCACATGGATCCCATATCTACAGCATGTGTAAAAAATGCAAAGTAATAGTTCATACATGTACAAGAGCAAGATAATTAGCAACAAATTACAGTAATTTTAGTCAGTAGCTTTGTACTTGAAAATATATAAAGTCTAACCACAAAACAGAAGCAAACTTTATCAGCTATCCTTACCTCATATTTTCCTCTTTGTTCTTCTTTTATTTGTTCCAAGAGAAGTAATTTTGCCCAAACTACACCCCGAAACCTATCTGGAATGCCTTTGTATATTCTTTTGATGAATTTGTCTTTGTCCCAGTATTTATCCCAGCTTTTGATCATCTTCAACCACTTTGGGATCCGGGAAAGCTCAATTTCCAATCTTTTTTCCTCTTCCTTTGAGCGAGACTGGGGTAATCTTGTGTCACTGGTAAAAGTATTGCAAGACATAAATTGAGGCTATTTCAATAATAAAATAACTTAATAAATACATTCATGATTTAACAGAGATGAATGATCTTTTTTGTAGTGAATGAAAAGGAGAATGTCCCATTCCAGATTTTATTTATTTTTTAATGAGACTAAAACAAAAACATTGTTCAGAAAATCCACTACAGTAGTATACAATATTCAATTGTATTCATATGAACTATTGTAGCAAAAATCTATACCAAACCAAAAATGCATTCAATGTACTGTACAGTAGATTCATTCAACAAGACTCACTGTATAAAGCCGTATCTGTCTGTGGAATGATAAACCTCGAATTCTGGGTCTTCCCATGGGTCTATGATAGCTCCTTCTTCGCGGCCGAGTTCGTATCGTCCAACAATAGTTGCACGTTCTTCCCGTGCCCGGATGAGCAGCTCCTCCTCGCTCAATCCTGCAATATAATCATTTCTATAATAAAAAAAAATACCGACAGTTAAAAATACACACTGTATTGATAATTGTATATAAACACTCACACATACCCGGTACATATAACATACTGAACCTTCATCAGCAAGGCTTGAACTCAGATTTACAGCATGTTAACTCTCTTAAATGTAAGGTGCATGAAATCTGTGAAGGCCAAAGAACTTCAAACTTTCATCCCTATAGTACAAGAAAAATCTGAAGAGTAAGTTTATATGCAAAATAATTCTTTTCATATTACAGTAAATATAATCGATCTAAGTGTTTTTTTATGATTAAAAGCCTGTTAATATATTGTACAGGATAATTTTTTTTAAATTACTGTATAACTCCCACTTATTCAATTTTATAAATCTAATATACTGTACAGTCTGTACCTCTATTATTTGCCAAACAAAATTCTGTTCAAAGACATATAATGCAAACCTAATCTGTCAAGAGAAACTATTAATTGTAAAAATGAAATTTATAATCTAACTTCTACTGACAGCAAACTATTTTCTTCTTAACCTCTAGGAGAAAATAGTATGTGGTTTCTGCTCTAGTTATGAACAGAGAAAAAGGCTTTAACCATTTCACAGAGACCTTTACAGCTCCTGAGGTCTCTTATACAGTGAATCTAACTGCTAATTGACTAGACATTTTATAATCTGTCTACTAAACTAACAAGAAATTAAACACATTCAGCGTATGTACACATTTATCATGTGTATATTTTAGTAAAGTGTATGTACAACTATACCTATGCAGAATTCAAAATAAAAAAGGCAGTATCATGCATAATTAATAAACAGCATTTTGAACACTTAAAACTCTCTCACAAGTAAGTATGTTTACACTGGTCAGGTCCACCTCAGTTAAGTTTTTAAAAATAAAAATGAAGGGTCAAAACACAATATCCAATTTTATTGCTTTAGGGAACAAACACAATGTCCTAGGAGATCCACACCATCAAAACACTGCCTGCCAGAGCCTATCAATACCTGAGGGCTCTGACAATCTTTGCAGTGGGATTCATCTTCCAGAAAAACAGCTCACTGTGCTGCAAAACAGCTCCTCACCCAGCAAATCCAGGGTCATATCATTATTTCAAATGCCCAACCACTGACAAGGCTCTGTGCTTCAGTCCTCTCAGTTCCTGCCAATTTTGAACAATTAAAGAAAGAAAGAAAGAAAGGGAGGAAACTTGGATACTAGTTTCTTCCACTCACTAACAAAAACCAGACTCACAAGTAAATACAGTCCAGTATTTTAATTTGTATTACCATTTTTTTATACTGAACTAAGGTTTATATGTGTGCAGATGCACATAATGCTTTTCACCTTTCCCATATGTAAAGCATTAGGGGAAAACATCTTGTGTACCAGAGCATCTGGGGTTTGTTGTGTAAAGACAATTGCTAGGATTTCTGAAAATTAAATACCAGATACTTATGTGCAGCATAAAGCAGAGACTGTCATTTTGCAGTAACACATAGCTACTCAGTGGTATTTGTGTGTACTGTAATATAAAGATACACAAATAAATGCCAGAATACATAAAATGTAAAAACTCATAATAAGTGTTTTCTTATGAGGTACTGAACGAGATTAAAGGTATTTGATTGATCATTAACAGGTCACCACTATGCATTGTATTTCACATTTATTTAAAAAATCTGGTTAATTGTTTGGCCTTCTCAATTGAAAAAGGAAGCCAAAAATAGGCACCCCATCACTTCTTAAGCCATTAATATACCACTGTGTCCAGCTCTGTTGACCCTGCTTCATGCAATGATTTATGCTTGGCCATGCTCTTGTTTATTTCACTGCCAGCATAGAACTAATTTCTTTTCATGCTGCCTCTTGATATCATAAACTTGTGTTCCCAACATCATGCTGTTCATTGTGTACTGAAACACCTTAGCCTAGTTTCTTTAATATTTCAGCTTTCTGCCTAATATTATGAGTTATGTGCTTCTATTGCTATTCAAAGCATCACTAACCCATGGTCTTTTTGGGAACCTATTGTTTAGAATGGCCGAATTCAAGAAACAAATTACAGTCACAGTCACGGAGAACATTATGATGCAAGACAACAACTGCTTGGGTGAAGGGAGTCCAAAGGGTTTATTGCAGCTAAACTCCCCCCAAAAATGCTCAAATCTTGATGCACACTTTAAATCTGAAACTGTGCAGATTTTTTAATTTTGGATTTTTAAGTTTTGGCTATAATGGCTCCTCCAACATCTTTAAGTTCTTCTACAAGTGAAGAAGCCAAAAATTATATTAATACAGTACAGTACTACACTAGAAACTAAATTGGAGATATTGAGAAGTCTTGAAAGAGTTTAGCATACATACTGGAATTATATTCATGCACTATGATTATTCAGTACACTAACCCCAGGAACTGATCACAGTGTTATTAGCAGCCTTTTATTTTATTCAATTGTTACATTCTGGGAGTGACAAAATTTAAATTTAGTTCCAGCAATAAGTTGGATCCTGGGACCAGGGCTTCACCCCTTAGCCTTGTCTGGTTATACAGTTACCCGAGACTTACATTAAGTTACAAAAATTAAGCAATGAGGAGGCCAGCAAGATTTTGTAAGGACGGTGAACATATTTTAAGCATCATTAACATCTATATGGCTGAATTTGGGGGAATAAATTCATCTACTATGCAGGCATCATGTTATGCTGAAGTAACTGCTCTCTATTGGCAATGCTTGACTGGTAGTAAGAAGCCCGGCATAAAAATTTAAACATAACAAGAACAGAATCACTTCTTAATTCATATGAATGATGCATGAACACACACTGCCTTCAATTTCTTTTTATCATTTGGGCTGCAAAACTCTAAGCAATGAAAAACATAAAATTAATTCCCACATACTGTACTGTATAATGAAGCTTACAAGATGACCTGGATGATGAAAGAAATTCTCAAAGAGTGGTTTGATATCATTTTGTACGGAGATGAAGAACAAATTTTCAATACTTTAATGTATTTAGTCAATATCTTATACCTGTATACTCTTATGTTTCTTAAGTTTTAAGATGACCCACTACACGGCAGCAATTACCTCAAAAAATTATTATCTACAAGATGCCAGTGTACTGTAGATACTATTAATAAAAATTCCATTAAATTTGAAACTACTACTTCAAAAGAAAATATCCTTTACAAGATTTGATGCTACACATTTTAATGACAAAAAGGTCAAGGCTGAAATGTTCAAATGATCAAACTGGACATTTTCAAATGTGAAGGTACAGTATACTAACATAACATTAGGTTACACTCATTCTCCTCTAACTTAGCTGCTGAGTTATCTTAATGACTCCCAGGTGTATGCAAGTTGCATAAAAATTAGTTATACAGTACAATCAATTATAGTACAGGTACTGTATGATATAAATAATTTCAAGTTTGGATGCCAATGTGGAGTTACCAATTACACTATAGCATATTTCCTCAAGACCATAAACATGCAACACCCACGTGACATCATACACAACTTATCACACTAATTCAATTGAGGCAGAGTTATGGTGTTGGAAATCTTGACATTGAAAGAATTTATTTAACAAAACAAAATGAACTGAACCTGATCAGCAGATTTACAAAAGAACTTTGAAGAATTGTTTTAACTCATATGTTTACTCTATCTGGCTAACTTCACTTTTGGGTTAACATGCACAAGGAACTCTGGGGAATGAAGCAATACAACCTTCACTTCTTATTACTGGAGAACTGAGTTGGATCAACTTCTACCGTCAAATAATATCACCATTACAAGTTCCAATGTACAGGGGTAAACTCAATAATCTGACACCTGGCATATAACCCTTGCTCATATCCTAAACTTGGTAGATTCCGACTGGGCACTTTTCATAAAAATTGGCAAAAGCAAATTTCCTTTTCAAAAGATTACCAGATTTTTCATCTCTGCATTTTCCTAAAAGATGATATAATGCTTATGCACATACAGTAACAGATACTGCATGTATTGATGGAGATATACATTTACTGTATAATTAAAGAATAAAATACATAAACATGTCCTGTAAAACATTGTTATGCAATTTACTGTACTACTGTACATAAAAAGGTTATTTTCATTTTCTTAACTACTGTGACAACTCTTCATTTCCACTTCCAAAATAAGATGCATAGAATAACTGATATCTAATTATACATAGGAAAAAGATAAAGGTTTGTGTTTTGCAAGCTGTGCACTTTTGATATCACTTACTTGGCCTTTGGAAAGCATCATGATAATAGCCGAGAGCAACACTCTCCAGCACCCCAAGTGGATGTGACACAATTAGCTGCCAAACAGCCACCCATAAATGTTTATACCAATTTAAGATTTTTAAAGTCATTTGCAAGTATTGATAAAAAAATATATATATACAGTATATGATTGTTCTACAATACTGTACAGTACATCAGGTACTCTAGTACAGGAATTAATAAAAACAATCTTTTTGTTTGTTTGTACTCGTCCTTGGAAGGTTGACATGAGTCTAAAACCAAACAGGCACCAAAAGAGCCAAAAATGAATTCTTAGTGAATTTACTAAAGTAGATAAAAAAAAATTATGACATCAACTGATCACCTCACCATAACTAATGGAGCAGTGACAGTAAAATAATCCTGGAGTCTTCCCAGTTTTCTTGGAAATTCTGGATTAATGAGAAGAGTTTACAAAAGAAAAATTAGCTAGTTTTCAAGAAGAGCCAGGTTTTTTAAATACCAGATTATTGAGTTTATGCAATTAATGGAAATGTCCTAATACTGAAGTAATAAAATATGCGCAACGTTTAAATGAAAGGTCACTTATACAGAGAAACATTCATCAAAGTAGACGTATTTCACATATATATACACCGTACAGGCAGACTATGATTTACGAGAGGGTTACCTCTCTGAAAAACCACTCGCAAGTAAATTTTTCATAAATCAATGCATATTTTCCTATTGATTCTCATTAGATTATTAGATATGATCTCTACGAGAAAAAACAAACCCCCCTCAAGCCCTAATTCATCATCTTTGATTTACATGGCACAAACACTGTGGTCACAGACACTTGAGCTATGACCGACACTTCAAGGAGTCTTGGTTCCTCCCGGTTGTGCTTTCACAAAGCCCTCAAATACAAAAGTAATAAAACTGAGTTTAACAGAGCTGAAAAGAAACATAAAGTGCTAAGTGTAAAAAAAATAAAAGTGGATATTCTATGAAAACTGAAGCAAAGACAATATATGAGCAAGGTGCCTAGATAAAGTGTTTTACGAATATTTTAAGCAACGAAATGTCTGCAAAGAGGCGTAAAATATTACGTACGCCAGCTAGCATTCCCGTCCGGCCGCTCCCACCCTCCTACCAGCCAGCCAGCTACACATCTGACTCGGCTCAGCTGACGCTCCGCTCCTCGTGCGTTGTCAGCGTTCTCCATACCTTCAAACATCTCTCTTCATTTCCAAATTCCACACTTTCTCTTACAATTCTAGACCTTTATTGTACATAATTAGCAAATAAAATTCAAATACAGAATGATTTTCTTTTATCAGTACTGTATCTAATTTTCCACATACAGTATTACATGAGAGAAAATTAGGAGAAATTGTACAGTCAGCTAACTGGCTCAGTGACTGTGTGTGGGGCAGTGAGAGTGAAAATTCACTTGTCTTCAAGTGAAAGAGGAGTAAGTTATACATTGATTGTAGGAGAATGATGACACACTGAAAGCTTATTTGAAGACTTAGTAACACTGCAAGTGGTAGAGAATAATGAAAAAATTTAGTGAAATAAATAAGCATAGTACTGTACAGTACTATGCATTATTTTACCATATAATCATAATTAAATTTTGTCCTCATAATTTCAGGGTTTTTTACTCGCAAATCAAATTGTGGGACAATTTTTCTTCCGAAATAGCAAATTTTCATAAATCAAATCTGCATTAATTGGGGTCTGCCTGTATACAGCATTTCATTTTCTTTTAAAAAATGATAAGAGCATGTCTACCTATTATCAGATGTTTAATGACAAATTTTGATAACTGGACTTTGTTCAATTAAGTTCTCACTTCCTTAGGGTTAAGAAAATCTGTGGAAAAGTCGTCAACTTCCATCTTTGTGAAGTGAGAGAGTTTAGCAGCATAATTTACAATCCTAGATATTCAAATAACAGCTGTGAAGGAAAATGGAGAGTTGATCCCAAAATCCTGTAAACCAAGACTGGATCAAGTAACTCTGTATGTCAGCAAGTCAGTAGGTCAAAATCCCTGGCCCCAGAGCCTTGACTTATACAACCCAGAAACCCTGCATCTGTAAAAGTCCAGTAAAATCAGAGAATTAGAGATGCAATCTCTCATAGATCAACTGGTCAACTGCAGCCTCTATACACAGTACAGTATAGGGGTTATCCAGGGAGAACCAATTGTATTAGCTGACAGCAGAGAGCCTACACCACCATAGTACCGAGCATGTGTTCATGTGATTCTATACGAGATGTTCAAGCAACCTTACTTTCCAGCTCAATCCAGCATCCTTAAGCAGGGGGGCAAGATCTGAATCACTCAATCCATACTCATGATAAAATGAGGTTTTAGGATCAATCCTTCATTTATAACTAACACATTAGATCTGGTGACTCATATATGCTCAAGTCAGTTGGTACTGATTGGAAGGATTGAGACAAATTAAAAGAAACAGCAAAACTTATATCCTTCATCCCAGTCAGCAGATTCAAAAGCATCAAATGTTCCCAGGTGTCATGGAGACCCAATCAAAGGGATCACTACTGTGTGAAAGGGTAGATCATACTTTGAAGGGATTAGGTTACATAACTTTAGAAGATAACCTAAAGTGCTCCCACTGAATGGCCAAGCTCCTCTAAATCATTTCAGTGCTGTATGCTCAACAAAGCGCATAAAACAACTTAAGCAAGAAACCTTATAAGTGCATTTTCATGTTAGAATCCCTGAAGCAGGGATATCTCATAAGATATTCAGAGTGGAACATTCCTGGAATTTCACACCAAATACACTCCTCCTCAGTAACAGGATCACCTCTAACTAGCCTTGGGCAAACACCTAACCTGGTACACATACATCTTATAAAAAATAAGCTAATCTATAAACAGCCTCAGTGCACTGACCCCATAGCAAGTCTAGTATCAAACTCTCCACTAAGTCGTCAAGCAAACACACTGTAAAGTGTTTGTATGAATAAAAGTAAAACCTAAGGCTGTGTGGCTGACAATGCACCCTCTTTTTAAGTGCCAAAAAATATAAAGAACACTTCAATTTCTCTGAAGTCAAAGCAGGAATTAAATATCCACACGTTACAACAGGTGACCGAAATCTGAAGAGGTCAATCCAGATTGAGTGTTCTGTAGTCAACGTAAATAAACAAATTAAATATATCAGTGTACGCATCTTGTTATGCCCAAGAGCAAAACACTAAAGTCTTCTCCGTTTCTAGAATGCCTTTGTACCAAGTGGTTGCCCTTTGGGAGCCTGGTATGAATGATATCTGTATTTTCAAAGTTATTAAATTTTTAGTCGCCTAGACTTGCTGACTACAGAGTTTTTTCATCCTCATGTAATGATGTAAAATTGTTTGAGAAGTTAAAATAATCATCTTAAAAGGGTGACAGCAACTAGTCAGAAGGCACATGTGGTAATCAGGTAGTCACAAACACAAACCAGTTGACTGAGTTTATCTGATCTTAGGAGTCAATCTCTGAGGATGTCATAATAACAACTGTATATGGGGCACAATTAGCAATAATGCAAAAGATTATTTTTCACTTTTATAACAACTTTCTCCTATGGGAAAAGTAAAGTCTTCTGAACAGTGAATTCAATAAGGTTAATGGAGAATTTAGTACAGGTATAGGCCCTCAAATCCAGAACACTTGGGACCAAGACAACTGTTTTGAACATCATCCAGTTTTCTCAATCTTAGGTCATCCATGTTACCATCAACCCACCAGTGGAATATATCAAGTTTTGATTCCACACACACTATTACAAATGCGGTTGAATTTTGTTTTACTTCTTAAATAACAAAATAAGGAAAATATCGCTGTATGCATACTGTACTTTAAATAAAATAAAAAATATATTAGATATCGTTTTTTTAGAAGTACCCTATACTGTACTGTACAGGGCTGCAGCGGTAGGCCTACATCACACTGTATCTTGGGTTTGTTTATGCCTGACTCCCAGAAGCTCATGTGTCTAGCGAGACATTTTCAGTAAATAGAGAGTTTATAAACAAATATTTTCTAATTGAATAAACTACCCAATACAGTACGTACCTTGATTTTCTTTATCTATATTTATTTGTATTACAGTAATAAAATATCCTTTATGTTTTCATATACTGTACAGTCTCTCCTGGACTTATGACAACCTGGACATACGACGGCCATAGTCGTATAAAATATTTTTCAAATTACGTATTTTCGAGTCCCGACGTTAGTGATCGCGCTGTGTACTGACAAAATTTTCATTTGTAATTCCCTTTAAAATGGCTGGCAAGCGTAACAGTGAGAGTTCTCGTGGTGCTGAGAAGAAAAAGAGACACCCATTTTAGAATTTCTATGTATTGTATTATTTTTGCCTTTTCGACTTACGACCAGGTCGTCGAGATGGAACCCAGTCGTAAGTCGATGAGAGACTGTACTGTGCCTTTAAAAAAATAATATTGATCAAATTAAACCAAAGACTTGAGGTAACTTATGCCAGACACTGCCTGTTCTCACACAGGCCATGTGAGAAAAAGGAAGAAAATTTAACCTAACCCAGGGAAGGAAATAACCGACTTTCGAGGCTTTCTCGTTTTCTGAGATCCGGTTTCGAGGGTCTGTACCTGTAGTCTAAACTTGCATCTGACTTTTCTGACAAATAATCTCAAGGGATTTGGGATACTTTCTTTTTATCCAATCATCTTTGAGGAACACTTAATAATTAGGGTGGGAAATTCTTCTTGGCTTAGATGGCAGGAAATCAATTATCATGGTCTACAGTATTAACATTCAGTTGCTTCAATCATGAAACTCTGCCATTCTTTCAGTACTAAAATGTGCAGTCTGTTCATACTCTCATAAAACTTAAACTCTCTATGGAAATCACACTTTAAAACTACTTCCTCCTTATCAGTTAAAATGTTATCCCATTATAATCACCTCTTAAAAAAAATTGAATATCTCGTAGAATATCAACTGGACTTCTCCCTTACCAAACAATTCATGCATTTGGAGATTCTTCAGGGAAATAATAATTTAAAGATGACCAACCATAAAACCACTGTGTTAATTCAGAAGGACAGTATTTGCTTGTAAAACTACTGTATATACTACTGTATCCCTCTTTGAGACAATTAGATACATTTGTTTGAAGATTAACTATGATGCCTGGTTGTGTATAACTATTACTGGAAAAGAGGCATTCTCATGAAATAAAAGGAAGATTTGTATACTGTATAGACGACCATGTTCCCATAGGTATTTAGTTAATAGCCAATTGAGGTATTAAGTGTTTCATATACTGTACATGCTAATGATCCTCTTTTAAAGGTGCACATTATAATTATATCTTTCACTAAGAGCATATAACTTCATCAGAGGGCTATCATAATAAAACTACTCATTAAGAAATGCATAAATTATTAGCAATCTCAATTATTCAAATTACAAAACAAATTTTCATATTCCAACATAAAAGTACCTCAAACTTTAAATTTAAAATCAATTTAGGCAGTCAGAATATGCACTACGTATTTATCTTTCCATGAGGACAGGAACACAACACAAAATACTGTACAATACAACATTCCATCTTTATCAGACAACTAATGGAAACACAAGCAAAACAACCAACTGTACACAACATGTGCATGTCCATGATTAATACCTGAAATGAAAGGCATAAACAGCAGTAACGGTGTATAAAGTAAAGCACTTTAAGGGTTGGTGGATAAAATAAACTTTAAGGGGATATGTTCACAATAAGACTTTTCAAGGAAGTAAATGGAAGCAGGGACAGAGAGATAAAAGTTTACCCATGAGAGACCGGGAGTCTGGGTTCAGCATCTTCCGAATGTCCTGATTTCTGCGAGCTAGGGGGAGGTGAAGTTATTATTCAACCATTTATGAAGGGTATAAAATTCTCTTCCTTTACATGCAAATACTTTTTTTTATATTGGTATATCTTATCCCTTAGGCCCCGGGTGACGTTCCAGAACGTCCTCCTATTTTCCCGCCATTTTTTTTATTTATTTAATTTTTTTTTAAGTTTATTTTTTTCTTGATTTATCCCCGCGGGGGTACTGTCAGCAGCACCCTAACCCGGGGCTTAAGGGTAAAATGCCATCTGCAAACTGCAGGAAATCCTTAAAGATAATTAACATATGCTGAACAATGATGGATTCTTAGATAATTATATAAAAGATTATTTTACTCAAGCTTTAGTTTATTCTTAAGTATAAGCAGCATTAATGGGTACATATTTAGACTATTCTGCACATGACATAGATGGTGATAACAGAGGAATTTGAAGAAAAAAATAACTTGCACAACAGGATATTCTGATGATTAAAAATCAATAAAGTACAGTATTTCCCGTACCTTTTGTAAAGTTGTGTCATAAAATCCCTTATAAAAGGTTTACCATATATTGCAAAAGGTATTAATACAATATATATAATAAATATTTATGCAAAAATGGGTCATGTCAACAAGACCACTCGAAACTAAAAAAAAAAAAAACATTAATAATATAATATATATATATATATATATATATATATATATATATATATATATATATATATATATATATATATATATATATATATATATATATATATATATATATATATATATATATATATATATATATATACACACACACACACACACAGTGGGGTATGCTATAACGAACGGATTCTACTACGAATATTCCTATAACGAACGGTTTTACCTATAAAATTGAGAATGCTATAACGAACGCAACTCCTACAACGAACACGGATGAATACGGGACTATTTCGTCTGGCACATGAATATTGTTGTACCACGGCTCACAGCAAGAGCGTCAGGCGCCATATTGGTTCATTGTGTAGTCAGTGCACCACTGAACTTGTTGAAATTTCGTCTTTTGATGTGGAAATTCGTGTTTTTTTATAACTATTTTGTTATACAAGTGTACAATTGTAACAATGAATCGTCAAAGGCGAGTGAGAAAGCTAATAACCCTTGAAACTAAGAAAGAAATTATAAATAAACAGACAAAGTGCCTGTAAGACAGTCACCAAAGAGGGCTAGGAAGGATGACTCCTCTCCTTCCACCTCTTCTCCATAATTCTCTCCTCCCCCTCCTCCTCTGCCTCCTGTCCTGCATGCTAACAACACTAAGGTAAGATAAAGTACCGTATTTTTTACAATTTCCACGTAAATTTTTCAGTGTTAAGCGGTTGTATTTGGGGCCCTGGAACGGATTATTCCTATAACGGACGAGGTTCTAGAACCAATTAGATTCGTTATAGCATACCCCACTGTATATATATAGTATAGTCTTCATTACGTGGTCAATTGAACCCGTGGAGGTCCACGTAAAAAGAGAAACGCGTAAACGAAATAACAGAACATATGGGACTAATTGAAATAGAGACTGGGCCGACCCCCAAACTCCATTTTTTCCGACATAATACGTACGTTGTAGTAAAAATAACATCTTAACTTTATGATGGTATGCACACAATTAATATTTAAGAGAAATATCAATAATATTAGGTTTTTTAACACTTACGTTAGTAGAAAAGAGGGCTGGGCACACGGGGATGGGGGGTTGGTTCCGAGGCAGAGGGCAGATTATTGGCCCTCACCTGTATCACTTGTATCAATTGTATCACTATCCACCACAGAGGCTGGCAGGGCCTCTGTGTCAAACCCCTCAAAGTCCATATCCTCACTACCACTATCACTGACTTGGGCTGGCTGTGGTGAGTGGCGGGTGAAGAACTCGGTAATGTTTTGTTGACTGGGCGGCCTTGTGCGCACCCTGCCCGCGCCGCTTCCCGCGTATATGATGGAATGAGCCGTGTAAATAAAAATCGTCAGTCTGGCAAGGTGCCGTGTAAATGACCAAACGCGTAAACCACATCCGTGTAAACCGAGACTATACTGTGTGTGTATATATATATATATATATATATATATATATATATATATATATATATATATATATATATATATATATATATATATATATATATATATATATATATATATATATATATATATATATATATATATATATATATATATATATATATATATATATATATATATGTATATATATACATATATATATATATTTATTTATATGCAGTACTGTACATTAAAAGACTAAATTGATACAATATGGAAAGGTCATGCATAAATAAAAAAATATTTAAAATTAATAATTAATTTGGACACATCACAAAGTGACCAAAATGACCAGGTACAAAGTGAGAGTCAGTAAACACCGAGAGATTGTAAATTTAATAAAACAAGGAGGTAGCTTGGTCACTGACTGGCCTGTAGTGGAGTAGTGTGCATGGCAGTCACATAATGAAGAGGTGTGAGGTGTAGTCAGGTAATATTGCCCAGGAATGTTGTGAGGTCTCTAAATGCTGGGTGTAAATGTGCTCCAAGAAGACGTCAGGTGGTCTAATGGTGATGTGCAGGGAGAAAGTGAAGTAGAACAGAACTGCCCCCTATAAGATGGGTGGCGAGAGATGAGTTGGGGTAAGGCCACTGTGATCAAGTCCATGCTACTGTTGTTTAAATACTCACAGCAGTAGAAGTATGCAATTTGTATGGCAGTGTGGGTAGTGAGTGATATAAGGTTGCAGTAGGGATGGTGGCATAAAGTTGTGATATGAGTGTAGTACAGCACTGTAGTATCTTAAGGCTAGTGTTTTAAATTGGTGGACCTCTACACTATCATGGCACCAAAGCAAGTTGTGGTCCATCACACCCACCTAATGCTCAGGACACCTTGGCCATACCACCACCACTATACCTGTATCTTTTAGGTATTCAAACACTATCTCCAAAGTAATTACAAGGTAAAATTACTTATCTACAGTGTCAATTACATTATTGAAGATATTCTAATGGCACATGAAGGAGTAATGACCTCAAATTCATTAATATATTTCAATTTGGACTTGCAAAGGAATCAAAGTGTCAGCTATGACTTTACCTTGGAATGTTGGTGTGCTGTTTACATACCCTTGGCTTTCTCCTGGTGTGCTTATGATATGTGTATGTTATTAATATGTAGGGGGCTGACTGTGAAAGACACCAGTGATACAAATGGGAAATTCTAAGATACATTTATTCTTTTTAACATCCACAAATGGTAAATTTACAAAAGGTATGGGAACTAGTAGACTTGATACATTTTTCCACCCAGCATGAAATTGAAAAAAAAAAATGAAATGACAAAAACATGTTATTTTCAAAAGCCAGGGTTGACAGAGAAATAGAGTGTATTAGCAAGTACTGTATTCATTTTGTAGTCATAAGAGCTTTTGTAGACGAGATGTAAACGAAGACAAACAATAAGATACAAATGATAGCCAATGAAAATGTATACATAAAAAGTTTGTAGAATCCCAAATAGTTCAATAGAGTTTTCTGAAGGGCCTACCCTGATGTTAGATAAAGTGTTCAATATATTGTATCATCAAAATAGTGCTCTTCTTCTTAAATTCACTAAATTTTTTAGATGTACTGAATTTGTACCCAATTACCTTCAATAATTATCATTACATTTATTTAGTTTTGAAAAGCAAAAAAGAATTTTAACATTTCAAGGCATGCATCAAGCCTTATAGGTTTCCACATTATGTATTTCTATAATGGTATTAGAGTTTACGTACAAGTATTAAGGGTACAGAATAACCTTAAATATAGATACTGTATACTGTATTGCACTAAAGTACAGGGTACTTCTAAGTCCTAGTCTTAACTTATATTAATTCACAAAATAAGCATGTTATCCATACCAGCATCCATGTTGCTTGTCATTCATTTGAGTCATCAACCAGAGTATCTCTTTGCACCCATCACATCAGCACCTGAAAAAATGATCAACAACATCATATTAATGCACAGAGTACAGTACGTGATAAGTCGTACAGTACTGTATTTACATAAAAACAAAATGAGTGGATTATGGTAAGAATTCTCACAAGCATATCTATAATATTATTATTAAGTCTAAATCATCATCCATCCAGAATCAATTTCAAGTAAACACTCGAGTGACTATTCATCGATGACAACTTAAAATGGAAGAACGATCCTGACTGACATTTCCTTTTATGCCCAAGTCTGGATCAAGCAAGTTAAACAAAGATCAGAGTACATGTATTGTAGTGTGAGAAAATAAAATAAACACGAGTATTTCCAAAACCAGAACAAGTTACACGAGGTAGCAAAAAAAAAACGGGCATATACCTACGTTAATAATCAAGACTTCAATATACCGAAAAACTTGATAATCTGGACTTCAATAAACCAACAACACAATAACCTGGACTAACTGAAAGATTCAATTATGTGGAATTCATTAAACCAAACAACTCAATGATCCAGACCATTAGAGCCTTAACTAGCCAATGAGCTTTTCTCCTCAGTCCTCAATTGTTTACCTTTTGTGTTTGATGAGGTAAACAGTACAGTATATGTTAGGTTAAGTGGTTCTCTCTGATGAATCATATAATGTAGCCGTCATTTGTAACTTATTCCTGTCTGAGAAAGTCATGTCATCAATGAAGACCACTTCCCTGGGTAGATGTAGATTTAGTGTTCAGGGTTAAAAACATCACCACAAAAAAATATGACAGAAATTGCAAATTATTGTCAATATGGTAATACACTGGTACAACGACTCATGATAATCAGCAACTTGATGATAATTTTCTATACAACAGAAGAAAATATCTTTCTTACTTTTAGATCTAGAATATCCCAAAGAAATTGAGGAATTAAATCTTTCTCACTTTTTGTTTGTCTCTAATTTTTATTATGACTAAATACAGTCCCTGCATACATGAACACCATGTTTAAGATTCTTTGGTTGACAAATGCTTCTCAGAGACTGACAGAATGCCGAGTGACAAAATGCTTCAGTGACCCTTCCATACCTTACACATCCATAACCAAACCTACCTAACATAAATCACCTTACCAAACCTAACCAAAAACAATATAGTTTCATAGTAGGGTAGATAGGTTGGGTAGTTTTGGCTAGCTCATCTTATCTTGCAACAAATATAATGTAATGTAATAAAGTCAACATGGCAATGCTAAGAGCTGGTGCTTGCAGAATAATTACCAGGAAATCTTCCTTATGTTGCTGAGTCAGTACGACTGTCAACTTTTGAGATATTCTTGACAAAAATTCTACAGAAAACTTGTCTAAAGTTCCTGGTTAGCCTATATTTGTCAGTTCCAATTGTTCTTCCCTTATATAAGAATATTTTTCAAGGAATGTTCACTTAACGGTAATTCATTATTCATATAGTATATAAAAAATATTCACAATATTTATTCCATAGTCTTGTCCACAGATACAATGTAAGATTCTACAATATAGAATTTACATATTTTGTGTGCACTGATTGTGATTTAATATAAATCATCTCCAGGAACAATCAGATAAAGTTTCATGTCATATAAAAGACCAATTAATAAGCGCCCACCTTTCACCAACAGATTTATACACTTGTGTGACCAAGTTTACATCCAATGATTCTTCCAAAGGCTATAAATAAGATATACACCAACCAAACTCACCCCAGAGGCAAGCTTCCTTTAATCACTGACGATAACAACGGAAACGCCCACAACATTCATCACCAATTGTATTAATCATAAAATTTTCTCTCACCGTGGCGTCAACTTCTCCAGTGTTAATTACAAGACTAGATCATGATCACACCACATCAACAGAGACCAATCATCTTACTCACCCTATAAACTGGAATTAATTATTATGACCCTGGGTAACTCCATCAGTCATAAAATAAAGAGATTCCGTACCGCATATTGGTCAATGTTTAACACTCTTGTGTACATGTAGCTGCTGCCATCTGTGGCCAATCACAACACGGCTAGTTTGGTGGTTCTATATAGTAAACAACCATTGATATATATTGATTCATTGATGTTTTACCTTATAAATTGAAGTAAAATAATTCTAATTAGTGGTTTTCCTTTCGTTTTTTAACTTTAATTTGTTTTGGGAGGCAGATAGGGGGTCACAATATGCATCCATTCTGAGTCTCATAATCATTCTTAAAACTTTATACAAAGAAAAGTTAACAACACCGCCCCTTTGAAATCTTTCAGTTAATATACACAGATTGAAAATGTTTTCTTCATGGTCTTATTTCTTTATTGGGCGAACTCAGATATACATTTTTTTTACCGCGCATTTTCTGTGATATGAATTGAAAGAAGAGGTGATGAGCAGCACATTGTAGTAGTATCACTTTATCTTATCTCGTACAATCATAGAATATCTCGCGAAGGAATATCACCATGAGATAATATCGCCTACTTGGCTCAGTTGCTGGTTACTGATGTACAGGACTGGAGTTTTCGACTTATGGATGAGTAGAAAAAAATAACCAAACACCATCATTATTCATTAACTTTAACTCACTAGGAGGCTTCAAAATGTAGGTTGGATAGATTTATGGATGATTGAAGCCCGCTACAGTTTCATCCATTTTTATATTAATATATACGAAAGACAAGAGGATAATTTTATGTACTTTGCACCGTGGTCGTACTACCAATAAGTTCTAAACCTCTATGTGATTATTTATCTGTTACGTTTTACTATTTACAGTATATCTAAAGTGTTATGCTAGGGCTTCAGCAACTATGGGAGGGGAGTTGAAACTAAGTAAATAACGGTAAGGTGACCCACATAGTAGTTACTGGTTAGATACAGGCTGATCAATGGCCAGAGACCTCATGCCCTACTTATCGTTTGTATTGCTCAGTCAATTGCTGGCATGATCCAAGTTTATAATCCATAACGATGGGTTGTATGCAAAAGCAACCATTCGAAAAACACATACAAAGAACGTGTGACACTTATTCAAACTAGACAAACACTGAACTCCCCCACCCCACCTAAAGAAAATAACTTGCAACTTAATTTTATACTTATTGATAACTGAAGCTTATCCTCCATAAGTACTGTAGTTGTATTTTGCAAGTAAATTTTAGCAGTGAAATGCAATAATGGTCATACGACGTGACAAAATAAATCCTGGAATAATGGTATGTACAGTACAAGAGCATAACATAATGGAAGAGTAATATAATGTTCCGCACTGTGTCGCCGTGTTACCGTGAAGGGGACTAAAGGTTTGGGGCCCAATTAGTGTGGGGCTAATTGGGAAATGGGTTAATTGACTTGCATTCGACAAAAGGGTTCTGCACACACACTGCCCTGAAAACAGTCCCAGCGAATATTCTAGTCCTATAAAACTACTATTTCACTTCACTAATATTACAGATTCAGATATAAAAAACATACTTGTTAAAAATCCAACAGCTACACAACTCGGAACTGTTGAAGAATTTAATTAAGACGATTCAAAACATTAAAAAATCCCTGGTAGTTTTTTGTTGTTGTTGTTGTTTCATCCAAACTGATATTCTACTTTATTTACGGTGCTGGATAAATTACTCGAATATATTACTGTTCCTGTGGCACACATGGCACTGATTATTCTGATTTGTGATGTACCATTAACGAGTGTGGCCAATTTTGTGACAAATAATTCATTCTGTGGCAGCCTATCCTCTTTCATTCTCTCCTCCGCACGCTTCCCCTTCTCATGCCAAAAAACTACCACACTAAGTCGTTATTTCTTTGAGGTACGGTATCTGAATGCTCTAAGCTACACCACTGATAACAATTATGTATTAATTTAATACATATTTTGTACAGATTTCAATGGCATGCATGAAAGTAATATACTGTACAGACTCGTGCTTTTGAGTAAATTATCATTATATTACCACTCGGTGACATCTCAATGAAATCCCTAATTTACCTGCTGAAATATAACATGATAGGCTAGCCTAGTGTAGAGTAGCATAATCTAGCAACCTAACCTAATCTAACCTAACCTAACCTTACCTAACCTTATGATAGGCTTGATTAGATTAGCTTCTTACCTCTATTCAGAGCCCTAAACATTTTTTTTTTATAAATTTCAATACTTTCTACCTTTTCTCCAAGACATTATTTATATTTTGAAACCAGAACGCTAATCTACGTCAGATTAATGTGTTTTTATTATAAAAAAATGTAGTTCATCAAAACGAAAAGAACCAAACTATGAAACACTGATTATTATATATGTATTTTATTCATTTTTCATTCATAACAGCTTTTGTCTCTTTGTGTACAACTCATTCAGGGCGTCGCAATTTTTTACGACGAACCATCAATTCACACGACGCAATTTTTATTTCAGATACAATAAATTAGTAGCGGCATGGTTGCAGTGTGTGGGATGGAGATGACAACGCCCACCCACCACAACCTCAGTTCAAGGCCGTTGGGGACGAAGAACTTGGGGGAGTGTAGTGGGTGGCGGAGGAGAGGTGAGGGGGAGAAGAGGATATACTTGTGAAGGTCACCTCATCCTCATCACTACTTCCAGCTCGCAGACCCTGGGGAGCAGTGTGTGAAGTAGTTAATGAATATATTAAGGATCCTTTGTTAAACATGTCATGGGGATGCCAGAAAGTGTAACCTAACCACGAATGACTAATAATATTGTTTTAGCTGAACTTGACGTCGTTAATCCCTTTCTTTTTCAGTTCAGGCAGCCCTCATATTATCGACTGATATGCAAAGTGTTATCCGAAGTAATTTCAACGCCATTCTGGCCGCCACGATAGCAACCCTTTTGAGTTAATAAATTTTATTCATAAATATTTATTTTCTTAAAATTACGAAATGGCTATTGTTATGAAACGTTATCGCCTTGATGGTTAAAGTTAGGTTCGGTTAGTTAGATTACATTAAGTTAACTTTCTCTTCTGCCATACCAATAGCTTACTAATCCCTGAGGTTCCACGGTATTGCACAATGAATACCTGTAATAACTGTATCTACAGTACTCTCCACTCAGTTATAACAGTGAACAATCTACTATATAACAACAAGAGTAATTAAACTCAGATACTAAAAACCTGAGAACACGAACTCAAAACAATTATATTCGTACACAACAAATGCGTCAGTGTTTACAATTACAATATTTAATATAGTACTGTAGTCATTTTGATATACTGAAGGCAAGTGCAAGTGAGATTAATGGGCTAATTTGCTTTTAAAAACAACTTGCTGGGGTTACCAGATGTTCACCATAATTGCTAAACTCATCAACAAACCCTCCCCCTCCCCAAAACTCTCACAGTTAGTCTACCCGGGAAGCTAATGACATAATATGAAGCGGTAGGGTACAAATTCTCCGATTTTTTACAGCAAATTTCCCGCTGCAAGAGAGACAAAAGCCTCTTCTGAAACACGCGCTTCATTGCAACACACAACATACTTTAGTTACATAAATTCAGTAAAATCGCCCTACAAATTCACATTGACTCTGCAAGTATGTAGACAGTGCAAGTATACGATGTACAGTACATAATGCAAGAACCGTATACAAACAATGTACTGTACATAATCAGTGCAGGTGTCATTGGTAAACAGTAAATTGATCATTGCAAGAATAATCCAACAGTCCTGGATACCTTAAGAGCATTTCCAGCAGGGTCCTTTACTTAAGCTGGAAGACTAATCAATAACTATAACCACCAACTTTGTGTCGGAACTAACATGAAACAATTCTGTGCGTTCATGCTCTCTCACATTCCAGTTAGATGGAAAAGGTTAAGATGTATGAACCGCTGGAAATTCACGGGTTCATTATTTTCAACGGCGGTGGATATGATCAACAGCGGTGGGTATGTTCAGCGGCGGTGGGTATGTTCAACGGCGGTGGATATGTTCAACAATGGTGGGTATGATCAACAGTGGTGGATATGATCAACAGCGGTGGGTATGTTCAGCGGCGGTGGGTATGTTCAGCGGCGGTGGATATGTTCAACAATGGTGGGTATGATCAACAGTGGTGGGTATGATCAACAGCGGTGGGTATGTTCAGCGGCGGTGGGTATGTTCAGCGGCGGTGGATATGTTCAACAATGGTGGGTATGATCAACAGTGGTGGGTATGATCAACAGCGGTGGGTATGTTCAACAGTAGTGGGTATATTCAACAGTGGTGGGTATGATCAACAGCGGTGGTTATTATGTAGGGTTTTCACAATTATATCATGTAGGTGTTGGAGTCACAGTGTTAAAGAGAAAAAATACGTGTAAGTGACGTCCAGTTTATGATGGATATGACCATAAGGACAGCAACTACACCCGCGTCAACAACCACAAGCACGTCAACAACCACATGTACGTCAAACATACACGTCAACAACCACACGCACGTCAACCACACGCATGTCAACAACCACACGCACGTTGACAAACTACACGCAATGTCATCAACAACCACACGCACGTCAACAACCATGGTGCATGTGCTAACAACCACACGCACGCCGTACAATAACCATATCGCACGTCAACCACAGGCATAAAAGCAACAACTACACGCACGTCAACAACCACGCGCACGTCAACAAACCATTTCTAATGTCAACCACACGCACGTCACAACCACGCACGTTGACAACCGCAGTGCTGTTAACAACCAATGCACGCCAACAACCATATACGTCAAATCCACACGCGTCAACACAACCACACGCACGTTGACAACCACAGGCATGCAGCACAACCATACGGACGTCAACCACAGGCATGTTAATCAACCACACGCACGTCAACCACAGGCGCATCAACCACACGCATCGTCAACCGCAGGCATGCGTTAACAACCACACGTACGTCAACAACCACACGCATGTCAACAAACGGTTATCGCGCACGTCACCACACGCATGTCAATGAAACGCCACACGCATGTCAACAACCACACGCACGTTAGCAACCACAGGCATGTTAACAACCACACGCACGTCAACAACTGCAATTACGTCAACCACGCACGTCAACAACCGCACGCACTTCAACCACACCTAAATCTATAACAACACCCACATCCATAAGATCATAACACCGCATCCTTTATTCGACAGTGGGATGTAGTTAATAAGAGCATATGGTTGTCAGCGTTAGGTGACGGATGACAGAAGGTCTGAGGGAACAGTAGAGGACCTTGACATTTCTCATGAGGGTCACACAAAAAATATGTAACTGTAAATATTGTTCATGTATCATGGAGGAGGCACGTGTCCTGTATACCCCCACCCCATCCCCTTCTCCTCTGGCCGGGTGTGGACCATTGCCCCCCTTTACCAATGACCTAGTAACATTTATATCAGTTTCCGATACCATTCATGTGACGTGTGTTCGTTTTCTTTGAAGGGTGTCACCTACTGTATTGCAGTACAATACTTTGCTTTACTTTCCCTCTTCGTCACTGATCGGTCTGTCTTTATTTGTACTGCCGTTTTTATCGGTCTGTCACGTGACGTCTTTTACCCACTTTTTTTTTATTTATCATTTGTACAAGATGTTGAAGACGGTTTTAATTCCCTCTCTCGCTGTCGCCGCATCTTAATGAATGGAGTCATGTACTATACACTGCAGCGTTTTAGCGTTGTGTCTGCATAGTATTGTGGTAACACCAAACTATATTCAATTGTTAGAAATTCAACATTTTTTTAATGATGTAAAGAGTATAACAAATGAATGTGAGAATGTCCCACAATGCACCAGTGTATGTGGCTACACAGGAGAACCACAAGTTATAAACATCGTTCTTGCATCTTAATGGTTTAATTTGTGATAGTTAGTGCATTTACTAGCCTAGAATACGTGGTAAAGATCTTAGTTGTTAAAACTCAATAATACACTATTTCAACTTCTAAAGACATGCGTATTCACCGATACTTCAGCATTCAGGAAACGCATGGCGGTTTTAGAAATCCACCTTATGGTGAAAGGAAAAAATATTTTGTATTCTTTATATAGAAATCCTTACATGAAACAACGCGACTCCATAAAATCCTAAACCCCATTTGACACAAGCTAATAATGCATTGATTATATATTATTTGTAAAGGTAGTTCGGCCATAAAATAAATTTGATGAAATTTGTCTTACAGTCTGTTGCTATCCGCCATCGTGTTGCTTTGAGTGGTCGGAAACAGGATGGCTGCAAAGTCTAGACTAGCAATAAGTGAAGCTAGGTAGGTGCTAATAAGGGCTCGTTACTCGGATACTATGACAGCCTAACATGTGCAGAATCGAGAAAAAAATATAAAGCGACGTTGGGGTATTTAGAATCCCGTTAACAGAACAAAATTCTAAGAAATGAGTGGCTCGATAACAGACGAACCGCTGTCGATCTCATACAACCCAGGTAACCCACGTTCCAATTTCCGATTCAGAATTTCAGAGTTGCCCTAACGCAGCGTGAGGTAATGAACAATCAGGATTGTCGGGTATTCACTAAGCTACTGACGCAGGTGGAAAGAACGAAGGGTCTTATAAGAAGGTCGTTCAGATATCTAGACGGTCCGTCCCTCGTGACGATCTTCAGGAGTGAAGTGCTTCCCCATCTGGAGTACTGTCACCCCATCTGGTCCCCGAGATATGCTAGGGACTGTCAGTTGGTTGAAAATGTTCAAAGGAGGGCCACCAAACTGGTGCCTGCACTTCGGCACCTCAGCTACCCTGAGAGATTGGAGCGCCTGAACTTGCCTAGCTTATACTACAGACGGGCAAGGGGGACCTAGTTGAGGTGAATAAGCATCTCAGGGGGCACTACTCAGTTGAGTGTCCTTATTTGGAGCTGGCGGACGCTCGCTCCACAAGGGGTCACAGCTCAAGATTGAAGAAGCCACAAGTCCAGAAAACCGTGAGGGCAAACTTTTTCGGTGAGGGTTGTAAACTCTTGGAACAATCTACCAGAGAGTGTTGTGACGGCACCGAGTGTGAGCTCTTTCAAGAGAAGACTTGACCAACACTGGAGCGGGTTCAGGTACATTCAGGAGCCGGTGCATGCCCAGTATTTGCCAACAGTGCGTGACAGAGACGTGACCGATCGCCCGGGCGGCTAGCGAGCCGATCAGTGGCGAAGAGGATAAAAGTAAAAGAAAGTCAAATGTTTATGCTCGGCTGCCTACAGTAAACAATTGATAGTATTACTCTACTTTCTGCTGCCAGTGTTAGATGTTAATATTCAATCAAAATGGCAGTAGTCTGAGTTGCATTTATCGAGCATAATATATTTCCTCGTTGAACTTCACTGTCTTAGGCCCCATTCACACTATGCGGTTCTTCGCCGCACCTAGATGCGGTCGCCGCACCGGAGAGACCACGGTTTTCTGCCGCACATTCGTCCGGCTGCTGCGTACAGCGACGCAACTTTGGACTCTTGTCTACAGTTTGCAGCGTATGGGCGCAGTACCGGACAAGTCCAGTGGAACGTCGCACATGCAATCCGGCGTCGGAACAGCGAATTCGCCGCAACCGTATAGTGTGAAGAGGTACCTCAGAACTATCAGTCGACTGCTAGGTCCGGCACCGCACCGCATCTAGATGCGGCGAGAAACCGCTTAGTGTGAAAGGGGCCTTAAGCACGTTAAATTGGTAACACTAATTTAGTCCAAAGTGATCTAATCTAATCGTAGGTGCTGTGCATATCGCTGCCTGGCACAATCATATCAATTCAAGTTCAATAAAACATCGGTTTAGATAAATGGAAAGAAAAATCCGTTCGGGACAACATTGATATTATGCTCGATGAAATGATAAAATAGTTTAAATTTTAGCCAATTAAAACTCCATGAGCAAGACTCATCAAGCGTTCACCAAGTCCATGAATGCTCTCTGTTGCGGATAGTAGAATGTGCTTGAGTTGACCCCCAACCCATCCCTGCGCCAATGGAACCCTTATATCCTCCTCCCCCACCCAGGTCTCGTCTTACACACTTCCCATGATATTCAGGTTTTTGCACTTTCGTGTGGTCATGTTGTTCACACGGTGGAAATCACATGTTTTAAATATTTTACTACTACTTCAAATATCGCAGTCTTTTGAGTTATATTGTTTAATATATTATAGTTAACATTTCGTTTCGCGGAAAGCGGGACAAGATGTCATAATTTTTAATATCTCAGCCATACAAAGTCTGCAGTACTTACAAATGCTAACGACAACTCATCTCTCCCTTAGAATACTCAAAAGCTTTTCTTATTTTTTAATTTGATTGAACTAACAAGGGTTATGAAATTTAAAACCAACTTTGGCAATGCTAAAAAAGACTGCATTTGTAGTTTTTTGTGCCTGATTCCACAGGGTGGACAGTATGCCTGCGTCTACAGGCTGGAGTCGTGGTGCGCAGTAAGCCAGCGTCTACACTCTACAGGATTGAGTTGTGGTGCGCAATAAGCCAGCGTCTACAGGATGGAGTTGTGCGCAGTAAGCCAGCGTTTACAGGAGGAACTCGGGAACATTAAGCCAGGTGGATTTTTGAACAATAAGCCAGTGTCTACAGGATGGAGTTGTGGTGCGCAATAAGCCTGCAGTGTCTTCAGTATGGACTTAGTGAACAGTGAGCAAGCAGCTCCCAGGCAACATTTAAACTTTTTATGACCTTCGTGAAACTAGTTATGAAAGAAGTAACCACTAATTAGTTACTGAGTGTATGACGCGCTGGGTATAAGGATGGAGGGAGAAACCTACAGTGTGATGAGTGGGTCAAGAAGAGAAAATAATCCTAGAGGGTCGACAGTCAGTCAGTCAAGAAAAGCGTTCATGGAGCTGGTAACGCACCTAAAAATAATTTGTTAGATAGCAAAGGTGATTAAAGAATTCTCAATTGTTTAGATCTGATAAGACGAGAAATAATTATCTTGGCGAGTCAGTCAAAGAAGGGATAGAGACATAGAGTAGAGCTGCTAAATCCAGATAAAATTTTAGTTTGTCCGAGAGGCAGATCGAGCTGTCATTGTTTATACGTCATTTGCTTAATGGAACAATATGTCCTTTTAGGATTATAAACTGTATCTATCACAACACGCAAATTTTAAGTTACTCTATCCGTAACTAAGATGTGTCCTAACTTTATGATACTGTATAGTGATTACACCTATTCAAGGTATTTCTTCAGCTGCTAGGTGCATTAGGTAAGGTTATCCTTGTTAGGGCACTTAATCACGAGTGAGCAGGATTGCAGAGGAATCACGGGATCAGCAGATACTATGATGCCTGGTTTCAGGTATATCATTTGTGGATAATTTATATGTTGTATTCCTATACATATTAAGTGGAACAGTCGACAAGAAGGGCGACACACATAGCAGTGTAACGTAGCACAAGGTGTCTCTTCTCCCTGTGGGTCACGTTTTGTGTTAACCTCCCACTGTTGTGGTGTACGATGCTTCTTGTGTGTGCGCACACAACAGTATGAACTATATGAGTACACTTGTACGAACAGTTTACCATGCACACCTTGATACATGGAGTTTGGAAATGTTTTCTAATCACATTTTCACTAATACCATAAGCTTGTTTTCAGCGTAATAATGCTTTGACGATAATTACTTGTTAGTGTGAGCACCGTTATGACCGTAGGGCAGATTGCTCCTCCATGTCCTGGCACTGACTACGCAACAGAGCTGGGGGAAGAGTGCTGCCACCTTTCGTTGATAAGGATACAATTGAATTCTTAATCTGAAATAGGAACAAAAATAGGTAATGATAGAGAGAGCGGCAAGAGGACTGTGGTATATTTTTCACAATTAAGTACGATTAAAATCATAAAAGAAAACTTTTGTCACGACAGCTAGTGAAGGAAATTTATTATTTAATGAGTCTTTAGTCATAAGGATTTGTTAAAAAGAAAGCATAATACATAGTATAATGATATTTAATGAAATTCTCCTAATTCAATTGCAATTTTAACCTGTACATACACGCATGCATATTGCATACATCTATATAACTACAGTGTACTGTATAATTATGGAATGTTTCGACCAAACAGAGAGTTCTATCTCACAATTTATATTTTTTCATAGACGTGTTTATTTATTAACCTTGTTGTGTATTTAAAAATCTTAATTGTTGTTGAAGATCAGGAATGCATTATAGCATCAACATAATCACAGTCACGTTGACCTGGATAGGAGAGATAAGGGAACAGCCCCGGTATAACGTTCTAGGTCAGATGCTCGACTTCTTTTAAACATACAAACTTCTAATGAGGGTAATTTTCTCTAAAACAAGGCGTTTACTGAATTTACATTTTCCCATATAATTTTATCTACAATATCTGATCACAGTTTCCGAGAGTCAGAGTCTTTCTGGAATGTGGTGGCCAAGTAGATACAGTACTCGTCTCCTGCCCTAAGAATCGCAAATTCGCACTCGGGACATCCTCAGTCCACCCAGCTATGAATGGATAACTAAATTTACAGATGGGGAAGTGAAAGCGGTAGAGTGCAGTGCCGACCACACTGCCTCTACATGTCTACAGTATATACTGTATACGAGAAGGCTTTAGTGTACAGTATGCTGTAACAACAATGCTCCTAGCAGACAGTCAGAGCTATGAGACCCATTTTTCACTTTCATATCCCATTCATGTCTTCATGATAAATGTTTCTTCTGGCAGTTTATAACATTTCTAAAAACATAGCTGAAATGGCACCAACAACAAAGGTACAAAAATTATCTGTGAGCAATAGTGTCTCAGTATGTCGCGGTATGTCACTTTATCCCAGTCAAAATAACAAATTTACTTAATTATTCACAAACGAGGGGGAAAACCGGTTATAAATTAACATTTTGTTAAAGTTAATTAAGACACTAGAATATAGAAAGCCAAGTTAACCTCATTTATATTTAAAATGACCTTTAGTACTACACAACTAAAAATTACCCAGTAAGATCAAATTTACATACAGAGAAGGTCATTTAGAAACTCCCTTTATTGTCTTAGCCATATTTACGACTTTCATAAACACATTTCACTTGGTAAAATCCATTGACTTTTATCACTGTGCTGACGACGTGTAGTGTGAGACATGTCTTTATATAAATACGAAACGATTATCAATCACTGGGCATTCGGTCTTGACACTTATATGCTGTGACCCCCCAAGTGGGAGCTACGGCACAACCTTCGCGAGACACCATGTGTGGCCTCGTATCTGGAGGCTGTGTTGAAGGTTTAGGAGTCCTGCTGGTGTTGATGGTGCTAGGGAGGATTCACTCATCTTGCGGCTCCTGGTGGAGGTGGTACTCGTTGACCAGTTAGGCGTGTGATCCAAGATTTACCCTGCACTGGTAAGTTGACTACTATGCTGATGTTTTGGTGTTCCTTGGAGTACAGTATGTGTTTTACAGAGAGGAACCCAAAATGCTGTTTAAGAAGTGTTGCAAATGAAGAGAGGTCAGTATGCTTCCATTCATTGTTTTGTCTCCTTAATTATGAGCAATATTTCGTCAGGAATAGGACAGCGGTGGACTCTTACTACTCATGTGATGATCTAGCTAACTGAATATAGGTAGCTGATTAAAAAACTTGCAAGAAGTGTGAAGTATGAAAAGAAATACTGGTATACCTTGTTCATCTTCGAGGCTTGGTGTAACTCTTCCACCCTGCAGAGTTGAGAATGAAGTGTAGTTAATAGACAAACAGACAGACAGTCAGGTCCATCCAGTGTCTTGTCTTGAGTTTTTCTATGTAGGGCGGAGCATATTCCACCTGATGATTTAATCACCCTAACGCTACCGGGGGGTTAGGTTACCATTAGGATGTTTGCGAAATAAACTGAGGGTGTTAATCTTGGTGTGATTCTATTTTTCTTTATTAACTACAGAAAATATCGAGGCATAAAGATAGTTTCAGAGGGAATGATTTTTTATTCAATTTGTAGCAGACAACGGCTTGTTTATTGTACACCCCATACTAATCCTGTGAGCTCATATAGCCATGTATATACATATAGGAATTGACTTATTCAGACCTGCGTGAGTGGCTTTCTGCAGTTTGAGGCCATATATTTGAATTCAAGTACATTGTGTTTTTAGTTCTATAATGTACGTGGGGAGTCCTCCTGGCTTGGGTATGTCGGTGTATAGGTCTTATTAATCGTATACTGTACATACTATTACCATCTACAACAAGAGAGTGAAGGTAATTACTCCCCACAGTTGTATTACAGTAGTGCTCCATCAACTAGTTAACGGGTCTGTCACCGGCCTTGCCCTTGTCGGATCTGCATAGCATGAGTGGGTTCCACTGACTCATGTGATAGCAAACGAGAAGCGTCTCAACACAGCCTTGTTCACAGAGATGACTCACCTCACCCAGGCTCAAGAGTTCAGTGTAGTGTCCTTTAGTACATGTACTCGTTATCTCTACAACCTGTAGATAATATTTGCACTTGTTTTGCTACGAGGATATAATAGTTTTTATGAAGAACTAACCAAACTAAACCTAATCTATCCTATAGCCTACCCTAATCAAAACTAGTTAAAACCAAAACTTAACTAAACCAAACCAAACCTAATCTAGTCAAACCTAACCTAGCCTAACCAAACCAAATCTAACCTAAAGTTCATATTTTAACGTTCAAAATACAAGGCAGTGGGTTTGTATTTGTTTATAGAATGACCAGCAAGAATTAGTAACACGAGAACCCACCGTCTTGGCAAAATTCGACCTCAAGTTACCACAAGTTGCTCCCCATTTACTTAAACTAAATATATTCTAATTGACCAATATTAACACGAAGAAAACCTGACAAGTTCATCTTACTATACGTTGAATGTGAACAATTAACTTACGGATTGGATTAGGCGGTTAATAGGCTACTATGAGTTTAACTTACAGGCTATATGAGGAAGTTAACAGACAGGCTATGTGATTTAACAGACAGACTACATTAGGTGCTACTATAGTGTACAGTTTACAAGATATTATAGTTAGGTTAGAGTCAAGATATCTTTGTAGATCGCACGCTATAGTAGCACACTACATTAGATTGACAAACAGGGTACACGATATTAATGCACACACCCACACTGCGTTATATATTGATAACATCGAAATGACAAACTATTTTATTCACGGTGCAATCAACAATAAGTTAACAATAGCATTCTTTTCTTAGATAATAATAGTTGGAGGTGATATAATGGTCTTTTTTCGATTAGTTTTGCCCAACTTTCAAAAGTAAGTCTTCGCTGCTCTAGAAAACCTTTCTTGATAATCGGCAACCCATACGAGAAGGTTTTATGAACTGTAGACAATGATCGTTAAGTATAAGTACTGTGCAGTGTTGTGGTTCGTCATGCTACTGTCGACGCCTGCTAGCACACTACGTCGAATTAAAAAGTACAGCATCAGTACTAAACTACGTTATATAAGACGGAATTATCTAAAGTTGGTTACTGGCAGAACTCACCGGGTAGAAACAGCTTTTATTATTCCTTCATTCGAGATAACAGATAATTATGAGGAAAAACGGTCCGTGATAAAGTCCTTAACTATTATTCTTAATCTAATTGGACAATATGGATACAATGTGCTCTATACTCTAGCCTTTGTTACGTAAAGAAGCAGCGTGGTCGCCAGTGTCCTCGACAGTTTTTTTCCCTGACTGTAGAGTTAAGTACCCATTTACAGCTAAGTGGAATGCCCCAGGATCGCTTCAGCGACTTAGGAGAGGCGAGCGCTGTACCCACTCGGCCGCCATATCACATTCAACCTAATTCGACGAGGTCAAGGATTCTGAACTGTAGTACAGAATTCTTGACTAGACTAAAGCGTCATACTTGAGGTGTCCGGTCTCCAGGCGCTCCTTGAGCTTCACGAAAGAAATAATTTGATAAACAAAACATTAACCGTCTCAAACCGTAACACTATTTTTATGACAGCAATTATCTAGTAAAGTAGGTCACTGCATAAGGTATCCTGTTGTCTCAGTCTCAACCCCCCCCCTTGGCCTTGTCCTTGGTGAGAGCACTTGTCTGGCGTTGTAGAAAACGGTTACTACGCTAAGGTTCCATCCTTAACCCCCTTCACTACGGGGCACCACTGTTAATAGTTTATTTGACTAACGCCAGACGATTTTATTTAGTACAGAAAGATCCCTCGTAGCTCGTATCTAAATTACCCCCACTAATTGTACGTGACCTCAGTAGTTGAAAAAAAAATAATTGGATCCCGGATCTTTAAAACAATCACATTTCGCTATTAAAAAAATATGTGTTGCTAATATCAATAAAAGAAAAACCTTTTGAAGTCTAAGGATTTAATTTCGTTAGTAGTATTGGTATACTGGTATGTGTCTATGGAATAATCTACCACTTTCAGTAAACAATATCAAACTAAAGATTTGTTTAAAAATCATGCTAAATAATGTCTATGGCGTAAGCTATGTGCTCAAAATTCAAATGTGTGTATCCTATTTCATATTGGTGCCAGCAGTCATTTTGAACCATATATCGAGGACCTCATTAGGAATAAGTATTACGTTACATTTAGGTTAAATGTGTATGCAAGGTAATGTATGAAATTTTTCTCATTAAATTCAAATCAAATCAATCTGCAGAAACATCCCGAGGCTAGGAGCGTGTTGGATGTTATTTTGAACGCTAAACTTGTACAATTTCCGCAAGATGATCGATTATGATGAGGATGTTATTAAATTCTAATGTAACTACGTACAGCAATGTTTAGTTTAAGGCAACACCACCTTTATATCATTGTTACCACACTAAAATCACTATTTTCACTGATATTCCGTACCTAAACATGTGCACTACCTGATTCACCTATTCTATTGGGTATACATTTGATGATTTAAATTATTCTATAAAAAAATTAAGTTAATACGAGTGCAGGGTTGGATGAAAGTCCCGGTGTTGTCTTGAGAGAGAGAGAGAGTCTGAGGCTGGTCTAGCTTGTCATTTTCATCTGGTCCTTCATTGAGAGGGGACAAGAGACAGACTTTTTTATTTTTTTTTATTGGGAATTCATAACATGTCTAGTTTAATAAAATACAGTATGGGTATGAACAACAATTACCAGTAAATACTTATCATATATTACATATAATAGTACTCTAAGGAGAACACAAAAAGAGTTTTTAGATTGCCCCCGAGGGGGCTAGTTTATTGGGCACCCCATTACATCCTGTGCAAGGTGAAGCGCTGGAGCGTTTACAGAGCCCATCTGGGAAGCATGCGGAGTTCATGCTTGCCTTTATGACTCATGCATTAAGGGCGTAAAAGCCTGAAGGGTCTGGGTTTTGTCAGCAAGTTACATACAGTGACAGAATGAGTGTGTGGGGGGAAAATTCCCGGTACAATTTATCTGTTTATGACAGAGTCAGAAGTACTGGCAATACATTGACCTTAAACATGACCCTGGCGTTGCAGCCCTCTCGCGTGGCGAGTAAAAACCTGCCATCTGGTGCAGTTATCCATCGTTGCTGTCAAAACAATTTGCGTAAACATAGAGTGGTTGTCTGGTCGCGATGTCCTCAGATATGAAGCTCGACGTCAACATTTAATATCACAGTACTGAAGTTGGTGTATTAATTCTCTTGAAACTTAAGACATGATCAGATTTAATTTACATGATTCAGCTGCATTTACGATTATTTATAAGAATTTATATTATGTATTCAAGCTATCGTCATACATTCTTGAATATGTGAAAGTAATCTCCTTTTTAGAGTGTAATAAATCTCCAGACCATATTATATAAATCTGTAATCAATTCTTCGGAATATGAATAGCCATACGCTCCGCATTTCCTTCAGACAATTATTCTTCAAAGCAAAATCCTATTCTCCCAATATGCCTCATCCTTCAATTTTTTTTAACGTGTCCTTGTTCTAGGGTGCTTCGGTAAATGCTTATTATTAAACCTTGGTTTGTCTCGGGACGTCCCCCTGGACCTCCACTTGACCTACAAACGCCAGTAAGGGCACATGGCATGGCGTCCGATGTTATACTTAACCAGTCTTGAGGGATTCCCTGTATACCGCGTCATCTTGACCGGAAGAACGGTACGCCCCTTGCCTGCAGTCTTTTCATTCTCTTTATACCAATTTAGTCAATGTTCCCTGAACTACAGTGAACAGATAGTTTCACTAACTTCTCAGAAAAACGAAATACTGTATACCGGATCCTACCACGCATCATCGTACCTTAGTTTAGGAATTCCCAGTGCTCTGAATGTCCAATAACTAGGCGTGTCTATTTTTGTCTACGAGCCCTCGAAGATGTCATTATTTTTTTTACCTTTTGAATGTTTAATGTGAAGTGGTTCATCGACGTCACCCATCTGTGAATATCAGGAAACACATAATTATGCATTACGGTAGACATGACTTCCAGAGAGTTTTGCTGAATGGGATGAATTACCAAGCCTCGTCGACTATCCTAGTCCAGGCGAATTTTGTCAACAATCTACATTTCCCCTTTTGTTTTCAGTATGACTCGCAATATAACACATATAACAAAAGTTTTATGTCTATATACTTTTTAATTACGACTAGAAGTGTACAGCATAATATACATAATCTGGAGAGGAAGAAAGCTTAAAGAAAACATTAATTCGCATACCAACAAGAGGAATTATCAAAGGTACACAACTTTTCAACCACATTTTATGAAACAGGTTACTGGAATACATACCGGGGTTAATTTACAACACCGTGAATATTCTAGATACGAGTAATAGAAGCTCCAAAAGTTGTTGGTAGCGAAAGTCAGAGCGGGGAAGACTAGGGACATCAAAGGGAGAGGGGTAAGAGGAGAGGGCTAGGGAGTAGTACTGTAGTGATCCCCTCCGTCTCTTCTGCTACCACTGCCTGGCAGCCTGCATCCTGCATCATCGCCAGTGTACTACAAGACGCTGCTGGGCGATGGTGGTCAACTTGAATCTCCCTCCGATACACTTGACCCGGTAGTATATTTTCTTCGCATTGAATCTCTCGTTCAGTACATAACTGTACGCAACTATTCCAGCACGCCGGATCTCTATAGTTACCTATTTTATATTAGAGTTTCACGGTGAGGAGAGTACGTATTGTGCTGAAGGGAGATGCATTGACACCGTATACTTCCCTCCTTCACTCGACCTGCCACGTGAGTTGACTGAACTTTATACAGTCTATAAATAACGTGTAAATATTCAACTACTTACTAACGAAACTAGATACAGTTTACACAGTCTTACAAGTACTGCCTGAATGCCGATTTAATCAAAACATCTCAATAATTGTTGTCAAGTGTTTACACTACTTAATGTTCCCACATGTCTAATCAAATTTGAACAGATTTTTTCCTTTTTTTAAAATCTTACTTATTGGTATCCTGACGTGAGTGAATGTTTTTCTGCCTTATAAGTCTTAGCGAAGTCTCTGTATGAGCAAAACGTTTATATGAGTGAATGCCTACCTTTATGAGTAAACATCTGAACTTACGAGTAAACTTGTCCTTGTGAGTAAACATCTGTCCGTATGAGTAAAAGTCTTCTGCGTAAGTGCGCGGTGCTTTATTATGTCTCATGTCTTGTAAGTTAAATGGCACACACACACACACAGTTTGGTACCAGAATCAAAGAAACATTCTCGCTGCAACTTGTTTAATGTATCGTATTCTTCTGATACCTTTCCCTTCTTCGTCTCTCATATATTTACCTACAGAATAATTATTTTAGTCTTCTAAGTCCCTGATCTTCCAAGGGTGGCACATGAAATTTCTCCAGGACTGACCCTTGTGATCTACGGCATCAAGATGACAGCCAATATAGTATATAAATTAATGCTCTTCCACTTTAACATAATTAAATATAATTCTTGATTCTTTGTTGAGAGTAAAAAATGCTGGCAGTAACTGTTAAGACTCCAGATCTGAGGGACAGGTGCCTGTGTTGTTATCAAAGAGGTAGGCTTCAACTCACGTCTACCTGAGTATTTTTATTGCGTCAGCCACTCAGGCGTATATACTCGTCGATGCGTCACACCCTGACCACATTAAACACAAACTACCAGGATTTACAAATGATGTAGAAAGCACAGCTATCATCATATCCGGTTTTGATGCAATTAAACACATCCGTGCTTTGAATGGGAAGATAATCTGTATACCAGTTTTTAGGTCTTTACGCCCCTTACATAGGGACGGCGATCCTCTATACACAGGCACAACCGGCCGTCCTTTTTTTTGTGAAGTAAATCATTAATAAAAAGAAGGAAGAGAGTAGGAAAAAGAACAGATCCCTCGACAACAATTGCCATGGATCGGTTCTCAAGGAAACTAAAAATTAGAGCTTTGGAGATGTCGAGGGCCACGACGAAAGTTTCCCCATAATCCCTGAGAGAGGATGAACAAAGATGGGTGCAGTAGGAGAGCACATCACTAGTAGATCTCGCCTGGCGAAAGCCATACTGGTGATCTGACAATAGAGAATGGCGTCTGCTTCCATTTTATCTTTCTTGTTGTGTCTACTCGCATTGTGTCTGCTCTCGAAATTACTACTATTCCCATTTGGTCTAGGCTAGGTTATAGGACATAGGTTAGGTAAAGTAACTTTCAAAAATCATTAATTGATAGTAGACACTCTGAGAACATGTGACATTTTCAGAGTAGACATAATGGGATTACACGAAATGGGAATTTGGCAGCAGACTAAATGGGTGTCGACAAAATTGGCATACCCGTCACAGGGAGCTACTGATTCAGATCACTCAGTACGCTAGTAGTGGGAAGAATTACCCAAATTACACACGAGTAAGGGAAGTTGTCCGAATCTTTAGGAATTTTAGCAAAGTTAGTATTTTTTATCATGAAGGGGAGATAAGGAAAAAAGTTTGTCTCGGAGAACTACAGAACTATTTTATTATTACTGTGAATTTCTTGTTGTGGAATAAATAGAATGCGAAGTTGTAGTTATTATTATTATTATTATTATTATTATTATTATTATTATTATTATTATTATTATTATTATTATTATTATTATTATTATTATTATTATTATTATTATTATTATTATTATTATTATTATTATTATTATTATTATTTTTAGTAGTAGTAGTAAAAGTAACAATATTGGTAGTGGTAATAGTAGGAGCACAGTATATTCATTGCAATTGATAAGTTCATAAGCACCAGGAAAAACGTGTGGTGGTGGGCGGGATGAAAGTCAACTGTGAACTTGACCTACATTACTGTACAGTATATGATGCACCAGACACCTCGTAAGTGGTTTTTACATCCTTGCTGACTTAGGTGTTGTGTAGAGCGAAGGATCTGTCTGTATAACCTGATATTCTTTTGGTTCTCTAATACTGATGGATATTATAGCCGGCTGTTTATTGGTTTTACGTTATACATTATGGGTTCTAGCCAAACCTGACATATTTCCATGCACAGTGCTTATAGGTTCCTTTCTCGGGGATATCTCGCTTCGACATTCCGTATTTAGTGGTGCTATTTCCTCGTAATTAAGAAATGTGACACTACTAATTAAAAATTAATTTCTTCTCTGCAGGATGTGTAGAACATATTTATTAAGGCGAATCGAAGAAACACGCCACGGATGCTAATTACAGAGCGCCTTTGAGACGTTTCGTTACACTGTTTGTATCTCTCTCTCTCTCTCTCTCTCTCTCTCTCTCTCTCTCTCTTGATGAATGTCCCCTCACGTGACGTTTAATTAATGGAACATTTGCCTTTTACTATGCGTGTGTTAAATCAATTCACCTCTGGTCCTAAACCTGCTCTGTGAAGGTGAATAAGTCACCTCTTTCAGGATAGTTTTTAACTAGTGTCACCATAATTAGCCTTAACCTTAAAATTGGTTGCCGGAGGTAGAGGATATGATTCACAAGTCTTCCCCAGAGGGAGGTGTGTCGCCTGCTTCCTCTAGCGAGGCCGCTAGTCGGCTCTACCTCTCGCTCCTTGTTTTAATGTGTTATTCTTGAGAAAAATAAATAAAAAATAAAAAAAAATATGTCTGAGAAAATTTGCTGCTCTACTAGAAACTGTTCATGTTTAAAAAGACTGGAAGGATTGGTTGTTACGTTACGTTATGGTGGTTGTCGGTGAAATGAGGTAAATACTATGAAGTAATGGAAAGGATCTGTAAGGTTTAATAAAGAAACTAATGAGGTACACTCACAGTAACTATCGAGGATAAGGCTATGCGCTGATTCCCTGACCGTGTTTATTGTTCCAGAAACGAGGGCACTGGATTTGAGGACTTCAAAGCGGAATTTAAATTGTTGTTGTCTGAAATACTTTGAGGCCCAAACATGATAATTTGATTTTTCTTCTTTCCAGGTGTAGTCTCGCACAGTAACTTGTTGAGTTACTCCATCTTCCCTGAGTCGCTGGATGAACCACTGGTGGGTGCAGGACCACCTGTATTACTACCTCAGCCAGAGGAGTGAACCAGTAGTCATCTACCTCATCTCTACGCCCATCTTGTAACGTCATATTTCCCTTGTTGCTGGCACCATGGCGTACGTGGATGAGTTGGTGGATCGCTTCACCTGGATTGATTACATGGTGTTCAACTGCATGCTGTTGGTGTCGGCCGTCATCGGCATTTTTTATGGCTGCTTCAGTAAGAAACAGGATACCAAGGAGTTCTTAATGGCTGGCAAGTCCATGACTGCCTTCCCAGTAGCCATGTCTCTAATCGCCAGGTAAAAATTATCTTCATCTGTTGATCTTCGTCCATCCCCTTACCCTCTCCCTCTCTCCTCCCTCATATCGCTTTTTCACTTTTGGGATTCTGTGTTATATGTATATAAAAGACTAGAGATTGGGAGAGGTGATTTAATCTACACTACAAAACAGGTGATAAAGCATCCAAGAAATGGTAAATAGATGACACGGTAAATGAATCTATTAAAAGTGAAGGAAATATCTTGAATTTATTGACCGTAGAAACTGTTAATGGTTGTTGAAAGAGCGGGTGAATGTCATTGTCTTCCTGAATGAAGGCAAGGGAAATATGAAAGAGTGTAAAAACTGGTAAAAAATAGTCTTCTGGTCATGGTATGTAAAGTGTATGAAAAAAATATTGGTTGATCTTTTAGGAAATATTACAGCTTCACTCACAGGTGAAAAATACAAGACAATTTTGGGAATGGAAGAAGCTGTATTGATCAAGAATTTGCATCAAGACGACTGGCGGAGTGAAAGAGAAGAGAAGAAATTAAATGCTGTTCCTGTACTCAAAGAAAGTGTATGCCAGAGTAAGTAAGAGGACTCGGTGGGAAGTGTGTGGAGTAAGAGGAAGCTTAATGAATGCTGTCATCAGTTTGATGATGGAAGCATCGCGCATGTGTGTGTGTTTGACGGGTGTGTGTGTGTGTGTGTGTGTGTGTGTGTGTGTGTGTGTGTGTGTGTGGCGTGGACTAAATGAAAGAGTGTGTCAGGAGCGTGTGATGTTACCTTAGTTTATTAATGTATTTATGGATGATGAACTGGTTATGGCAATATATATTCTCTTATGTCATGACAGCTTCATGTCGGCCATCACGCTGTTGGGGATGCCGTCGGAAGTGTACCAGTTCGGGTTCCTCTACTGGCTCATCGGGTTCTCTTATATACTTATGACGCCCTCTGCTGCCTACCTCTACTTCCCGGTCTTTTACAAGCTCCAGGTACACACTTCTTGCCTATGCTATAAATTCTGATATTTGTCTTAGTAGTCAGTGAAAAATGGTGAATACGTCAGAATAACTCATCTACAGTGTATTTCCATGCTACAGATGTTGCGGCAGAGGTGAGTCTTGTCTGGACTTGTTTGGTGTTAATTGTGAAAGTTATGGCTTAATGTCCTGAGAAAATGTAACTCATGAAAGAGAGGTCGACCCACTGGTTGTGGCCACTACCTGATACCGAGTTTCTCCTGCAGGTCACCTCCGCCTACGAGTACCTGGAGAGGAGGTTCCACAGGTCGGTACGTTGGCTCGGCTCCTTCGTGTTTATTATCCAGGTGAGTAGTAGAGGTGGTGATGGACTAGGGAGAAGAGGTGTGGGGGGTCAGAGGGACAGACGAAGGTTGTTATTGGCCCTTCTCAAGTTGTGAAGTATTACACTTAATATTAGAGATTTGATGCACAAATAGAAGTACAAGAACACGTTTAGAATCGCCGAAAGAATCTTTCGCTTCGCGAACCACCCATTGTTTGAGAACCACTGTAGCCTAGAGTGTCCACCTGACAGATTTCCATCCCAGCTCTCTCCAACTAATTTAATCTGTATGTAGTAGGTATTAGGCAGCTACAAAACAGGGAGGTACTACCGCCTGGGAAGATATTGGAAGCATAATGTGTTGTCTATAGTAGACCCTGCTGCCTTATGGCATCACAAAAATTGTGACCAAGTCTCAGGTTGCTGATCTGACTTTCTGCCTCATTTACACACAATTGCAGGATCTCAATTGTTTCACTTACTATTGACAAGACAACATATATACTGTTTCTCACTTTTGATCTTTTTTTTAATTTTTGCATTTCTTTATGGTTCTTTATTATTATTATTATTATTATTATTATTATTATTATTATTATTATTATTATTATTATTATTATTACATGTTCGCCCCCCAGGCCCTGATTTGGGTCAGTGACCTGTGCCGGGGTGGGCTAATCCCCGTAAAAAAAAAAAAAAAAACCTAACCTCAGGTCGCAGTCTACCTATACTAACAAGCCTGTTATGTGTACAGATGACGCTGTACATGGCCATCGTGGTGTACGCCCCAGCCCTCGCACTAGAACAGGTCACCGGCCTTAACGTCTACATCTCCGTCTCCCTCATCTGCTTCGTCTGCATCTTCTACACTACACTCGGCGGCATGAAGGCGGTGCTCTGGACCGATGCTCTCCAGGTGAGTCGCCTTCATCATATTTATAAGTTTGAGGGTCATTTTCAGGCGGTGATATATATTTCGACCCTAAGATAGACAGATAGCAATGAAGATGAACATGTAGATGAAAAGACATCTAAAGAAAACATGTCTATAGATAGGTATCGATAATTAAGCTGTAAGAAAAAAAATGAGTGTACTCTACATTCACTTGTAAATAGCGAGACAAACAGATACAAAGATAGAGATTAAAAATGTGAGATTAGCGAATAATGACGGTCTTGCCCCCAGACGCTCATCATGTATGGGAGTATGATGTTCGTCATCATCAAGGGCGCCATCGACATTGGCGGCTTCGATGTTGTGTGGCAGAGAAATGCAGACAGCGGCCGAGCTCAGCTGATTGACTTCGACCCTGACCCGACCACCCGCCACACCTTCTGGACCCTTGTCATCGGAGGTTATTTCACCTGGATCACCATCTACGGTGTTAACCAGGCACAGGTACAGTGTTGGATCAGTGGTGGAGGTGTTCTCTCTTGTTGCGTAGGCAATGTTTGTCAGTTTGTCCCAATAAAGGGATCGGCTTTCCACTAACCGAGTATCGTTACATACTAAAATTAATATTTCTGTAGAGTTATATATCTGAACAGCATGGCTTTATTTTAATTACATATTTTTTTAAGTACATTGTCTAATTGTAGTTGGACTTCACTACTTTTTCTGGGTGCAATATTGACTAACAGACAAACAACATCTAGAAGACAGACAGCATTAAGTTTCCTACCATAACTTTTCTCTTAGAAACACCATAGAAAGTCTCTTCACTATATAATACAATATTTATGAGAATGTTTAAACTAAATTTTGATCTACACTGCTCAGATTCAGCGATACCTCAGCGTTCAGACTAAACAGATGGCCGTCAATGCGCTGTGGATCAACTTTGTGGGACTGTTTATACTGATGCTCACCTGCTGCTTCGGTGGGATGGTTGTGTACGCCAATTACCACGACTGTGACCCCATCCGCTCAGGTGTGGTTGACAAGGGAGACCAGCTGTTCCCGCTCTTCGTTATGGATACCCTTGGCCAATGGAGAGGTCTCCCAGGACTCTTCGTTGCTGGTGTATTTTCCGGGGCTTTAAGGTAATGCTGCTTTGCCTGTATATATTAAAATTATGGCTGAATTTTAATAATCTTTTTTTATCTCATGACAAAAACTTTCTCAGGAATTTATACAAACAATTCTTATTGTTATCTGAGGAACTGAAGAATTATAAAAGCAACAGACGTCCAGGAAAACAGACCAAAGGAGGTTCTGTTCCAGATTTGTCTGGGAAAGTCTCCACATACTGAATCATTTATATATACAGCACCTTTAACTAAATTACGTAGTGCTCAACAGATCATGTGAAAATTTACATTTGTAATGCCAACAGCACCGTGTCTTCCGGAATGAACTCCTTAGCGGCCATCGTGTTGGAGGACTTTATCAAGGCCGGCTGTTATCCCAACATCTCTGAAAACGCTGCCACCTGGACTTCCAGAGCACTCTCACTCTTCTTCGGTCTGCTCACTTTTGCACTCGTCTTCGTAGCAGAACAACTCGGCAACATTTTAAATGTAAACATACTTTTAATTTGTTCTACTAGCACTCCTTTTGCAAAAGAGTATTTATAGATTATCTTATAACCACTGAACCTTCGATAAATTGGCATGCTATTCTTCCGGTCTTGCTGAAATAGTAAATATGCCGATTTTTCGCACACTTTCAAACTTAAAGTGCTCTCTGAGAGTCCATTGTGAGTTTACGAGTCATATATATATATATATATATATATATATATATATATATATATATATATATATATATATATATATATATATATATATATATATATATATATATATATATATATATATATATATATATATATATATATATATATATATATATATATATATATATATATATATATATATATATATATATATATATATATACACACACACACACACACAAGGCGTCCCGAAAGTCTCTCTCCGGTTTTAAATATTTAGAATTAAAAAACCAAAGGGGATATAATAATACAGTTTGCTGCATCATATTCCATAGTTAATCGAGTTTTTTCTTTGCAGGTGCAATTAAACGACCTCGACATGTTTTGTGACTCTAAGCACATCCAGCCGATACGCGATTTCTCTCCAAGTGTTGGCTAGCATATCTGATGTTACCATGCCTATTGCATCGGTTATTCGTTGACGTTGGATTGCAACATTGGGTACAGGTGTTTTGTAGACACAATCCTTTACATAACCCCACAAGAAAAAATCTACCATTAAGCTCCAGTGTGGAGGCACCTCATCTTGCTGAATGATCACACTTGGTTGCAAATCATCCAATTGGGGGTCTACATAATTGTCTAAGACATCGAGATGGACATTGTCCGTGACGTTTTTATCGACAAGGAAGAATGGGCCTATCACACGATCATGAGTACATTATGGCGGTTGACACGTCCACACACATGGAAAGTTGCTTCGTCGATGAACATCACTTTGTCTTGGTAGTTGTGGTTCTCTGAAATTTACTCCAACATTAAGCATGCAAACTCATAACGTCAAGGTTTATCGTCCAGCTCTAATGCTTGGACTATTTGCACTTTAAAAGCATGCAATTTCAGTATTTTATGGAGTACTCGGTGTACGGATGTCTTAGGTAGATGAAGCTCCATTGATTCAGCGCGAACAGACTTTCTGGAACTTCGTTGGACTGCTTCCTGAACAGATTCAATGGACTCTTCAGACATCCTTGGGCGTCCACTTCGGGGCAAGTCACAAACGCTGCCTGTTTCCAGAAAGAAACCTGCCCTAATGCTGGGTTTGAGGGTGGCTCTTTACCATACCTCTGGCGGTATTGTCTTTGCACTGTTGTCACTGATTTGCTCTCTGCAAACCAGACAACACATTGCGCTTTCTCTTGATTAGACGCCATTGTTACGCCTTATCTTCTCCACCAAGATAATACCTCTCAAATCCACTGCACCTGTAAGGAAAAAAACTCGATTAACTAAGGAATATGATGCAGCAAATTTTATTACTATATCCCTTTTGTTTTTTTAGTAATAAATATTCCAAACCGGAAAGAGCATTACTTTTCTGGTTGCATATATAGAGAGCAGCTGTGTGCTGACGAATTAAGAACACTAACAAACAATAGAGCCTCTGTGTCGTGTACACCTACAGTAGAACCTCGTAATGAAGCTCTCAAATATTTGTTTATCTGTATTTGTTACATACAAACACAATTTAAAGTCATTTTTTCATTTTGTGCTCCGCTTTTCTACCAGAACCCTGTTAAGAGTATCATTGTACCACCATTTCCACCACACTGAGTAATCTATGTTCTATCTCAGGCGGCGCTCAGCATCTTTGGTATGGTCGGAGGGCCTCTGCTGGGAGTCTTCACCCTCGGCATGTTCTTCCCCTGGGCCAACTCCACCGTAAGTTTTTGTTTTCCTATTTGTCATATATCATAGTCACATTCACATCTCTTTAATAATTAGTGAAAATTCGGTGATAGAGAAACAGTGTAAATGGGTTCTATAGGCTTGACAGCCCTTTAGGGCAGGTGAGCTTGCAGCACATCGTATTTCATGATTTCGGAACACAAGGAGGCAGTTTGGTCGACACAGCATTCGAACGCCATTACCCTCTAAATGTTTGAGCTAGGTGGCCATTTACATTTGTTGTGCATCACGGATAAAGCATCCATTTACTGTCATTCATCCAACAGGGAGCCTTCGTTGGTGAGGTGGTCAGCTTGGTCTTCATGTTCTGGATCGGAATCGGTCATCAGGTGGCCAAAGCTTCGGGTCAGATACACTTGCCTTCCCTGCCCACGAGTATTGATGGGTGCAACTTCACCATCGCTGAACCGTCCTTCACCCCTCTTATGTAAGTAGGCTTGTATTACTTTTCTGCATATTTATTTGATTATATATGTCACACATAGTTGGTTAAGGTTAGGCATATTAATATTAGAATAACAAGTCATAACGGAATCTTATTAGAGACCATCTTGCATATACAATACTGTACTCTTGATCAGCGAAGCTTTTTAGCAATAACAATATCATGGGTCAGGGGATTTTACTTATCCACCATTTAAAGTTTTGAACGTGGGCAGGTCCTCAATTCAATTTCAATTTCAATTGTTTATTCCTTGATAGAGGAAGCGGGATCCTAGTGCTGTCACTAGGTACCCCTGTACTATGACACCAGAAGCATCTGGCAAGTGTGACAAGTATATACAGTATAAATATTATAAAGGGGCTTACTAAAGCCTAAGGAAGGAAGGATATTCCTTTAACACATAGTCAATGTTATTTACAAAATATCTGGCCAGTATGGGGAGGATCATCGTGTCTCCGTCAGGGGGTCGTGGAGTGGTGGTCCAGCAGGCGTCACGGAAGCGTTGTGTGTGGGGACATCTTAGGAGGGGCAGGTCCTCTGCTAAAGTGAAGCATCACTGACATCTATATCACAGCTCATTTTTAACTTTTTTCTTCTTAAGGTTAAGCATATATTGAACCTATACATGATGTTTGTACAATTCCGTTAGATCAGCATCACTTAAAGCATTATGAAAACTGGTTAACACATTACTAGAAATAGGCAAAGGATATGTTGTAAAGACAGAAGTAATAATTGCTTCTAAATTTAAAACAAATTCTTATAGAATATTCTTTTGCAAAGGGGAACTTAAAAACAGATGAAAGCTTTTGTAAATATGGTAAATACTGTAATAGCCTTTTCCAATCATAAATTCGTACATTATAGCGTGGGCTTGCCGATGGCAGAACAACCATTTGGTGGATTAGCATCCTGCCAAGTGGGTGGGGAATCACTTGCTGCTGAATGCTTAGAATCAGATAAATACCTAACCTGTTACCCTGCATCATATCAAGAAAACGCTTGTGCATGAAAAACGTTATGACCACAATTTAACCTGTCCACAGTGAGAGTGATCCTGGTGAGCCTCTGGCCATATACCGCCTGTCATACATGTGGTATTCTGCCACGGGCTGCTTCACCGTGATCGTGGTGGGTATGCTGGTGACGCTGGTGACTGGCAAGCAAGACGTAAGGGCCCTCGACCCTCGTTGCCTCTCTCCTGCTGTCTTGTGGCTCAAGAACTGGATACCAGGACTGGACGGTCTTGGAGAAGACTATGTGAGTATTGGGTTGTTGACTCAATTGGTGTTTAAATGCTTCCCACATTATATCTATATTTTTAATTTCCTTTGATTTTGTCTGTTTACTATTCTTTTGTGTATAATATATCTAGAAAAGGGCGAATATTGGAGAAAAGTTTGCACAATACAGTAAAGCTAATTACTGTGGACAAATGTGCCCGTATTTCCTGAGAATATTCAGAAGTGAGACTATACTGTAGACCATTCAACGTTTTTCTTATGCGAGATGTCCCGCTCCCTACAGCTGATTGGTTGCCTTATTTCAGCGGAATTTGGGAAAATTACAACACCTGCTCATTTCAGTAATATTTCTTCAGATTCAGCAGTTTATCTAATTTAAAACATTCAATCCTCATCTGGATAAATTTGTAACCCCTGGACCCATTACATTCTGTTTCTATTTTGTTGTACCTCAGTAAATTTTGCAGGAGTTTAATATGAGAAAAAAAATATTTTATCAGTTGCGACATAACAAACGTTTTATATTCTGAACACATTTAATTTTTGTGTTCTTGAATGCAAACTTATACAGTAGCTTATATGTAAACAGGCAACAGTTAGTATATGATGTTAATGATTGAGAGAACCTTTACAGCCTAACCATAAGTTTCTAAATCAAGTTATATTTTATTTCTAGGAGAGTAAAATTTTTGCCATACAGTATAGATTGTGTAGTTTCTAAGTTCATTGCTAATTATATTTCTGTCTTTGTAGGAAAATGAGGAAGAGGGACTGAAAGAAAACAAGAGCTCTAGTTCCCTTGGCACCACCAACTTTGCTTTTAAGACAGTATTATCTACAAAATCACTCATTGGACATTCCTCTGATAGTTCAAAGGTGTAAGACATGACTCACTATTAGCTGCCAAGGATCAAGTATCAACACAATACATATCAAACAATTTATGAAACAGCCTTAAATATTTGAGATGTAAGTGAGTATGGCTTACAGTTTATGTAGGCAGTAGAATAATTTAATGACACTGCCTGTGAAGTGGACTGCTGTAGTAAGGTACACAGTTGATTGTTTCGTTGTAAGAAACCCACATGAAAATATATTTATTGCTTCATTATCTGACATGAAAACCGTACATCAATACACAGTGCACAGATTTGTAATTTGATTATTTATAACTAATTAAACCCTGATAGATTGTTGCACACGTGAACAAAATCCAATTTGATCACGACACGTTGCCTGTTAAGATTCTTGAACAGTATAACCTATATTGCTGGGTAGTAAGGTAATAAGTTAATTTTTATTAGACTTTAATATTTCCGGTATTTATCACTTTCTTTATAAGTACTGTACAACAAAGCTTTTATTTAAACTATACACATAGCTAGTAAGACGTTTGCGGTAAATGTTCTATGTATTTTTATGATGAAAGTCTTTAGCATATACGTCACACTCTTGTCTTGCAAAACAGTTTAGTGTGTTATCACTGTATTTGATGTCAGTTAATATTGCAGAGAACATTATTTTACCATATGTAGTTATTGAAGTTATTGTTGATCTACCTAAACTTATTTATTCTATCCATATTTATTAACAATAGATAATAGTTGATGTTAAAAAGTAATGACATTATTATATCTTTTTGTTATCATTATATAATCTATATATTTTAGAATTACATAATGTATTTGAAAATCATAGGTACTATTTTTGCTGTAAGCAAAACTTCTATGGGAGATAAGTATGAATTTTATCCTAATTTAATTCTCATGTTTCTAAGAATTGTACAAAACAGCTTGGTAAGACAACGTCATTCTTTTGTTGAACAATTGGATTGCTAAAAGCACTCGTAATTTTTTTTAGAATTTTCCATTAGAGTATCGTAACCTTTCTGGCACCCATGGAAGGCGCAGTTGGTCCGAATATTTAATGAATAAAACTGAAAATTAAAATCTGGCAGCGGAAACAAAACCCTGGTATGCAATGTGGTGACGTTTTCTTGGCTAAGACAACCACGTGTGTACCCATTTCACTGATGTATTCGGAAACATTTTAACTCCTGAGTGAAATACGTGCATTATATATACAGTATATATTAGTGTGACAGTAGGTATTTGATGATGAACGCTATTGTCGTCTTTATTAACACACTCATCATTCTGTCACTTTATGTAACTTGCTGACAAAACCCATGACCCTTCAGGCTTCCACGCCCTTAATACATGTGTATATGTATGCATATATATATATATATATATATATATATATATATATATATATATATATATATATATATATATATATATATATATATATATATATATATATATATATATATATATATATATATACTGTTAATGAATATGATGTATTTCTTTGTGTATGAACCTCTGTCCTGCGTGGCAGTGAGAAGTGCTACCACCCTCAGTGTCAAGACCTGACTGAATTACTCAGAGTAGGTAAACTGCACTCCAAGCTTTGTCAATAAATTTGTTAAACTAAAAAACTATGGATTTTTGGCGTCGGGTTCGAAATGAGTGATTTTATTTTCAACTTTTTTAAAGATAAAACCAAATGCTTTTCCAAGAGGCAAACCAATAAATTTTACGGAGCGTGTGATTCCCTCACTTTCAAAACAACTTCTTGTTAGCCCTCAGTATTTCAAGCTAGTGTAAAATAAAACTGTCAACACTGGGACTACTAAGTATTAGTGGAAAGTTCCCGGAAAAACAAAGGCTTGAGGTCGACAGGGTTAGAGGAAATGGGAGGGGGAGGGGCATGAGAGTGGCCGTGGTCCTCTTCAGCCGACACTGACGCCTCACCTGGCTCACCACCAAGTCGCCAGTTTGTTACCTGACGCGTCCAGTTGAAGGTGGCTTGTGTGGAAAGTCCCACTGTGCGCCTGGCCCAAAGAGTGTTGTACGCATCACACAACTGCTGTTTACAGTAGTTTTTCCCGTGTTTATCCCCTGTGTTTACTAAACAACACGAAACTAACGTTATAGCTTCTCGAATTTCGTGTTTGTATGTGTTGGAAGCGATGTGGTGATACCATACCTTCCAGCCATACCTCGCTGTACCCACCTAACTACACGACCCTTCACGTGAGTCAGCTTACTGTATATAATATTTGTGAGTAGTCTGAATGATGTGTAAATGTTTACCCGCTTATTCTTGTGGTGTTAATACTGCCCTAATGCTCCTTCGATTGATATTGACTCAACATTTAAGTATCTATGCATCTTTTATGAAATGTAAATGGAAAATTTAGCATATGAAATTATTATATCCATGATAGATTGTTAAACGAGTTGATTTCCATATAATTTTTAACAAAATCCATGAAGCCCGAACTCCTACCAGATGAAACTAAAGTGGTAGATTGTGCTGCATTTACAACGCGAACAGATTCTTCTTTTTAATAAGGCAGAGTGTTAGCCTATGTTGCCTAGTGTACCCTGAGAAAACGGACCAGTAAAGGCGTAGTGTAACTTGGTTTTTCCTTCACGTTAATCCATCTTTCTATCCTGGCGTTTGATAACACGTTTTGGTGGCATAATGCTGACAGTGGTTCTAGTTCACTGGATGTTGAGGTCGTGGGAAACATCTGTGTTTTAGTGTGCCTCTCCAATTCACACAATATTTATGGTTATTAATGGTAAGGGTTTTGTTCAAATAATCTCTCTTAAATATATGTTGAGGTGAGTAGATTCAACGATAAATTAATTTCCGTCTCTCGTGTTCATGTGTTGATGGGTGAAGGCATTTAAATCTACCGGAGTGATAGAGACCAATAAGATAATCTTCAACATACAATCCAGAATCTTTTTATTTTTTTTAATACGGGTGATCTATTTGTTAAAAAATATATGATATTTGATTTGAAGCTGCTCTTCACGGCACATTTCTTAACTTACGAAATGGCCATGACTTAGACCATAAAAAAACAATACTTAAAACTTACCTGAATGTGGCATTTGGGGTCTGAAGAGGTCACCCTTTCTGCTATCTCCGACTGCAGCGATAATTTTGAAACGAGTGACGCCATTGCAATAAACTTAGCTCGAATATTATAGCAGGACTTTAAACTTCATTACAAATTATATATACCGTATCACTCTAAGAACGAGGCAGAGTGTATTTCTTGTGTTTTCCCAGAACCGTCAACTCGTCCATTCTTCTTGTTGAATGTACAGTCCCCTTCACTAGTGTGTTTTCAGGGGCTCATCAGCTTTTTTGCAGTGTTGCAGCCGTGTGTTTGTTTATATTCGACAGAAGGGAACTAACAATTGTAAACATACTATGGAATAAAATTAAAACAATATTAAAACAAATATCTCAATGATAATGATTTGTGGAATGTTTTTAAAAGGAGCCTCTGTTAACGCACTAGTGAAGGGGACTGTACATAGTCAGCGGAGGAATACAAACAGTGTAAACAGTTAATAGATTCTTGCAGAGATAACTCAACAAAACCATCATAAGCTTATTTCCATTGGTACGTTAGGGGACAGCGGAGGACGGGTGAGCTGAATCTATGTGTGTGTGTGTGTGCGGTGCTGGGGAAATCATGTTATAGGGTGTTTGCCTAGATAAACATTTTTTGTATCTTTACGGTGGCTGGTCGTTTCATCTTTCGGTTTCTTATTACTAAGTCACTACAACAAGAGGGATGATAACTAAATGGTTCTGCTGCTACTTCTTGGTAACTGTTCCTCATTTTATTACGCACAACAGATGTCGGTAGCAGCGCGCAACACAGGAACTTTGCTCTGTCGCCCAGATTTCCGGCTTCACCTTCACAGTAGTTGCTGCTATTGGAGTACCCCAGTAGTGTCACCAGGAAACATTTGTTCGTACACACACACACACACACACACACACACACACACAGGGTACATTACTTACATATTTTGGTTGCCCTTCGTGTCAGAGGCTGGATGATCCCAGGGTCACCTAGGCGTGAATTTTACTTATTTAATTTAAAGGCGTAGAAGCTGTCGCCAACACAGCAACCACACTCTGTTAACTAGTTATATAACCCAGTGCCAAGGAATAGTCCAAGAAGACCGGACAATTCGCTAACTGCACTGGCTTACCATTACCCTGGACCACGATCCGTAAATCGATTAACTTTCAGGTTTCCAATTACTGCTGGGTAAACAGAGGCAAATGGCATAAAGCTACTTACAAGGCGAGCGTGTTGATCATTACGTCACGTGTATGTGTGTCAGGGTGGCAGTTTCTTCCTGCCATTATATGACTCAAAACAAAGAAATTTTACATTTATAGAAGTACGAGCATTCTTTTCACGTTTCCCGCAGCAGGAATTATAATAGAGCTCCGAGGATAACACAAAAGTTAAGATATTTAGTAGTAGTAGTAGTAGTAGTAGTACAATATATTCATTATAATTGTTAGGTTCACAAGCACCAGGGGAAACGTGTGGTGGTGGGCGGGATGAAAGTCAACTGTGAACTTGACCTACTGTATAATATGATGTACCAGACACCTCGTAAGTGGTTTCTACATCCTTGCTGACTTAGGTGTTGTGTAGAGCGGATTTTCTTTTGGTTCTCTAATACTGATGGATATTATAGCCGGCTGTCTATTGATTTTACGATGTACATTATGGGTTCTAGCCAAACCTGACATATTTCCATGCCCAGTGCTTATTCCTTTCTCGCTTCATCAGCCTGTATATGGAGGGCCTATAGCCTAGTTCCTTGACCTTAATAAATATGACATTTTAGATTCAAACTGAGTTGCATCTCTGCAAGATGCATGTTATATCTTTATCAGTGTTAATCAAATAAACATGTCACGGAAGTTGATTACAGAGTTCCCCTGAGACATACTGGTGTTGGTATTTCCGATATCTCTCTCTCTCACGCACTTGATGATTACACCATTACCTGACATTTAATTAATGGAACATTTGCCCATTACTGGGCGTGTGTTAAATCAATCCACCTCTGGTACTAAACCTCTTTCAGGATTGAGTTTATCTAGTCTCACCATAATTAGCCTTAACCTTAAAGTTTGATGCAGGAGGTAGAGGATATAATTCACAAGTCTTCCCCAGAAGGAGTTGTGTGTTGTCTGTTTCCTCTAACGAGGCCGCCGCTGGTCGCTGGCCATGATGGGCAACTAATGCACTTCCTTGGTGCCTGGACAACATTGACCTGAGAATTTGAGTCTTGCTTATTATGTTTTATGAGTATGTTGACTCGTTTTATTTGTATATGTGTGATGATTTTTGTTGACTTGTTTCAGAGTGTATGTTTGAGTGTTTGCTATTGTTATTGTATTTACCATATATCGGCAGTGAAAATGTACACTTAGTACATCTAAGTTTCCAACGATAAACTACAGTATTAGAAATTTTAAATTCTATGTAAACGAATAATGACAATGTGGAGGTCTTTGAGTTTACCTCTACCGCGCCTCCACAGAGAATATTTGTGGACTTGGTGATATGTTTTCTATGATTCATTACCACGCCCTGAGAAAGGACGAGTTGGCGGTTTTGGGCAAACACAAGAAATACATTGCCACGTTCGTAGAGTGATACGGTATGTATAATTTGTAATAAAAGTTTAAAGCCCTGCTATAATAGTCGAGATAACTTTGTAGGGGTATCGAGATATTAATGTTGTCTAGCACTCAGGATGGAAGGAAACTCTAATGTGGTTTTCTTGTATAATATAAGTTATATGATAGACAGTCTGGTGCTGGAGGTGCCGTATGGTGAGGGGCTGCTCAGTGGAGACGTTCTGTGAGTAGCGTGTTGAAGGAGGTAGATGTGCAGGAGCTTCGTTAGAGAAGATGTTGCCTGTTGCTGGCCTCCTGGTTGAATGAATGGTGACAGCGTGGAGCTTGCTGGAGGAGGTGTTGCTTGTTCAGGAAGACGGGCAGAATGAGAGTTGGTTGGTGAGGAAGCTCAGAGAAGGACAGCTGGTGGGTCGCCATGCTCGCTGGCGGGAGCGAGGACCGCCAGGCAGGCGAGGAGGAGCGAAGGCAGCCAGGCAGCGGCGGAGGAGGAGGTGTTGCTTGTTCAAGAAGAATGGTCAGAATGAATCTCAATGGAGAGACAGAGCTTATATACCCAGCAGCAGCCGCCAGTCCTCTATGAATCATGTTGGGAAAACCCAGAAAGTCGCCGGTGACTAGTTCCGTTGCTAAGATACGGTAACATCTGGTTGGTTGCTAGGGAAGGCGGTAGCAGGTGGTGGCTGTGGCTACGCAGTTGTAGGGGAGACGTCCACTACAACTTCATTTCTCTAGAAACAGAACCGACATTTACAATGACGTCACTAGTTTCAAACACCTCTGGGCTGCAGTCGTAGGTAGTAGAAAGGATGCCCTCCTCAGACCCCAAATTCCACGTTCAGGTAAATTTTAAGGATATTTTTTTATGGTCAATTCATGCATATTTCGTAACTGAAGAAATATGCCGTGAAGACCAACTTCAAACATAGGTTGGATGGATATATGAGCGATTGGGGTTGAGTGTAAATGGGCCTGCCGCAGTTTCCTCCATTCTTATGTTCTTTTACTTTTATCCTCTTCACCACTCATCGACTCGTTAGCTGCTTGGGCGATCGGTCTCGTCTCTGTTACTTTTCCTTTTCTTTTATCCTCTTCACCAAATGTTGGACTCGCTAGCCGGTTGGGTGATCGGTCACGTCTCTGTTACGCACTGTTGGCAAGTACTGGGCATGCGCCGGCTCCTGAATGTACCTGAACCTGCTCCAGTGTTGGTCAAGTCTTGTCTTGAAAGAGCTCACACTCGGTGCCATCACAACACTTTCTGGTAGATTGTTCCAAGAGTTCACAACTCTCACTCCAAAAAAGTTTGCCCTCACAGTTTCCTGGACTTGCGGCTTCTTCAATCTTGAACTGTGGCCCCTTGTGGGGCGAGCGTCCGCCAGCTCCAAGTAAGGACACTCGACTGAGTAGTGCCCCTTGAGATGCTTATACACCTCAATTAGTTCACCCCTTGCCCGTCTGTAGTCAAGGCTAGTTCAGGCGCTCCAATCTCTCAGGGTAGCTGAGGTACCGAAGGGCAGGTACCAGTCTGGTGGCCCTCTTTTGAACATTTTCAACCAACTGACAGTCCCTAGCATATCTCGGGGACCAGACGGGGTGACAGGACTCCAGATGGTTACCTCTCGCTTTGCCGATCGCCCTAGTCAGTGACGTCACAACCAACCACAGAGCTTTTCGCAGTCACGTGACTTTCTAGCAACTTTAACCCTTTAACACCTTTTGGCCCAAATTATTTAAAAATATCTTTACCACAGTGAATTTAAGCGTTTTCTTTACCCATTGACCTGCCATTTTACGAAAAAATTCCGACCGTCAACTCGTCCATTACAAGACCTGAAAGACTAAACCAAGAGCAGAAGACTAAACCAACCAAGACCTGAAGACTACTCTAAAACCTGGAAAGTAAACCAAGACCTGAGGACTGAACAGAAAAATGGCCGATGAGGACAGCTGAATTTTGCTTTTCATCATCTTTATTAAACTTCACTCCTTTCATCTCTCAGCGATTTTGTACACTACGGTCATCTTTATTACAATGTGGAAATCAACACACCTTTATTGGAAATTAACTCTCATGTGGCATATACATTTTCTTTATCAGTATCTTTATCTAAGACAACCTATTCCCACTGAAGATTATTTCACATGGATAGCGAATAACTTTACCAGCAAATAACCGTGGCGATCATCTCCTTACGTTGGACTCTTTACCAATGCTCTGTGTGCCAAGCCATAATGTACAGTATCCCCTAAGCGCAAGTACAGTACAGGCAGAGTGTGAACCTGGGTAGTGATGCAAGTGTTGTTTACGTACAAAATAACAATATTATCGTTTGGTGGATGGCTGCTCACACACTGTCCACCAGGTTGATTCTTACACACTCCTGATGCAGTTGTGGAGTCACGTTCTCTTTCTCTCTTTGTCTATTTGAATTTTATAATTTCTATTTCTTTCTCTTTAATCCATATGAATGGTGAAGTGCTTCTCTGTTTGGAGTACTGTCATCCCGTCTGAGAATGTCCAAAAGGGGGCCACGATACTGGTGCTTGCAACCCGGCACTTCAGGTTGAATAAGTCTCTTCAGAAAATTGTCAGGGCAAGGTTTTTGTGCTTTCTTGGCCTGTGGGGACCCGTCCTTCTAGAAATTAACGACACACAGACTTACCTCCAAACCAAGGGGTTGAACATACAACAATGTGATATAAAACTCAGGGCATTAGAAACATTTCTAGTTGAAAACAGGGACAAGCTGGTGAGTAATGGAGTTAACTATGCCAAAGAAATTTGCAATGATCTGGGGATAGTCATGGAGCGTCAGCGTCGACCCAAAAAGAAGAAACAAATGTTTGGTGAAGGATCACGAGATGCTGAATTGCCATACGACATTGAATTGAGGAGAGAAATTTTTTCAACAGCTTCATAACTTGCTGAGAAATATGCCTTCCTTACCCCCATTGAATCTTTTGGATGATAAATATGAGTGTCAAATAGATCACGATCACGATCACGACGACATTGATAAAGAGGAGTTCCTCGTTGAGAGAAAAAGACTTCAGCATTTTGTTGCTGTTGCTGCTATAACTATTAAAGACAGAATACAGACGTGGAAAGAAGGCCCCCTTGAACTTTTGCAGTTTTGCAGTTTTGCTTAGCTTTTTCTCAGAAGTATATGAAGCGGTAGATAATGATAAGTCATATGATATAATTTATTTAGATTTCAGTAAAGCATTCGATAGAGTCCCTCATGAGAGATTGATAAGGAAGGTAGAAGCACATGGAATAGGTGGATCAGTATTAAAATGGATTAGGTCATGGTTAACTGGTAGGAAACAAAGAGTCAGCATAAATGGATTAAAGTCAGACTGGGGTGTGGTCAAAAGCGGAGTTCCCCAGGGATCTGTATTAGGCCCTCTGCTGTTTGTTATATTCATTAATGATCTTGATTTAGGCATAACTAGTAGGATTAGTAAATTTGCAGATGATACCAAAATGGGGAGAGTGATAAATTCAGACAGTGACTTTGAACACCTTCAAAGAGATCTAGATACCTTACATGAGTGGTCAGTAGACTGGCAAATGAATTTTAATACTGATAAATGCAAGGTACTACAGATAGAGAAGACGAATACAAACGTTAAGTATAAACTAGGTAACACGGAAATAGAAAACTCAGTTTGTGAAAAAGATCTGGGTGTATTTGTTGTGTTTGTTGGAAACCTAGAAAACAATGTATTAGCGTTCGCAACCAGGCAAACAAGTTCTTGGGTTCATATCTAGGTCTGTGAAATATAGAACTGCTGACGTTATCTTGAAACTTTACCTAGCATTAGTGAGGCCACACATGGATTATGCGGTTCAATTCTGGTGTCCTTATTATAGAATGGACATAGATTCTTTGGAGAGAGTACAAAGAAGAATGACAAAATGATCCATAATATTAGAAACCTTCCATATGAAGAAAGACTGAAAAGCTTAGGCTTACATTCATTAGAGAGGCGTAGAGTTAGGGGAGATATGATAGAGGTGTACAAGTGGGTAAGTGGGATTAACAAGGGTAAAATGGAAGATGTTCTGAAGCTCAGTAATAACGAAATAACTAGAACAAATGGCTTTAAATTAGATAAATTCCGATTCAGAAAGGATATAGGCAAGCACTGGTTTGGTAATAGAGTTGTGGATATGTGGAATAGGCTACCGAGTGCTATAGTAGGATCGGGGACGCTAGGGAGCTTCAAGACGAAGTTGGATAGGCACATGGACGTGCTGGGATGGGTGTGAAAGGGATCTGCCCTGTATGGGCCAGTCGGCCTCCTGCAGTATCCCACTTTCTTATGTTCTTATGTTCTTATGTAATTATGTAGGTCAGACAGGAAAAACACTGCAGCTCAGAATCAAACAGCATAAGTATAATATCAGAACTGCATCTGAAAGCAGTGCCTTGTTCGTTCATGTTAGGAATAATAATCACCCCATTGCTTGGGAAAAAAGCTTAGAAGTATTCAAATCATCTTGTGTCACAGAAAGACTTCTGGTTGAAGCTAGTTTGATTAAGGAATTAAAATCAATAAACCTTAGTGATGGTCAGTTCAAAACTGATAATATGTTACATAAATTTATTTGTCAGTGGCCCAAGGTTAAAAATGCTTTGAAAACCTTTGATCTTGATGTATGATAGTTATTTTGTGGGTCCCTTTTTTCTGACCTGACCTGTCTAGTCACGTCATCACCCTTCTCTTAAGCTCCTCTACGTGTGTGTTGGTGTGGGGATTAGTGGATGTCATCATTATGACCTGACCTCATGTTTTTAGGTCACCCTGTATATTTAAGCCTCTCTCTGTCCATGTAATCCAGTTGCCTCTGAAGATGTCTTGAATAAAGACGAAAGCTAAGGTACTCCGTTGTTTCCATTTTCCCGTGTGATTTTTTATCAAGATATATATATATATATATATATATATATATATATATATATATATATATATATATATATATATATATATATATATATATATATATATATGCTGATAACCACAAGGAAAGAAGAAAACACGAAGTTCCCAAGCGCTTTCGTGTAATTCACATCTTCAGGGGTGAGTACAGACTAGAGAGAGTAATACAAATCAAGGTGTATATATACAGAGGAGGGTGAGACCAGGTCCACAATGGTCAGGTATTAGGTAATGACCTTACTAATCTTTAAATAGCACACAACGGTTGGTGGTCAGGTCAGATGGTCAAGTGACCCGGCCTTCTCACCTGATCACAAATCTTCTTAATTACAAAATTGTCCAGCTTGTACATGCCGTTACTCAAATTCATGTTGGATGCTTCGGTATGTTTAATAAGACTAGATTCTATGATGTTCCTACTATCAATTGAATTACATGGTAATATTGAGGAGGCATTATCCCAGTCAATGCAATGCTTGTTATCCCTCAAATGAACAAACAGAGCATTGGATTCCTGGCCTGTCCTAACACTGTATTTGTGTTGTTTAATTCTAGTTGCAAGATCTTTACCTGTCTGGCCTAAGTAAAACATATTACATTCCTTGCAAGGAACTTTATAAATGCAACCAATTGTGTTGTTGGGGGAGTTCTTGATTAACATTTGTTTAACAGTGCATGAGTTTTTAAATGCCACATTGACGTTCCAGGTTTTTAGCTGTGCAGGGATGAATCTGCTACAACTTATTGATAGTTTGTTTATGATTTCCTCGTCGTATAAACTGTTGTAAAGTGTTGTGTCCTGAGGTTGGATGGCGATATATAATTCCTGTGATTCTTCCCTGTTATACGTCATCATTCACATTGAGGGGGGACTAAAAAGTTGTTCTTATTTTTATGTTTACGTCTGTATTTAAGAGTTTTTTTTTTACGGGGATTAGCCCACCCAGGCACAGGTCACTGACCCACATCGGGGCCTAGGGGGCGAAAATGTAATGATAATAATAATAATAATAATAATAATAATAATAATAATAAAGAACCATAAAGAAATACAAATTGAAAAAAAAATTAGTGAGAAACACTATACAGTATATATGTTGTGTTGTCAATAGTAAGTGAAACAATTGAGACCCTGCAATTGTGTGTTAATGAGGCAAAAAGTCAGATCAGCAACCTGGGACTTGGTCACAATTTTCGTGATGCCATATGACAGCAGGGTCTACCATAGACAACACATTATGCTTCCAATATCTTCCCAGGCGGTAGTACCTCCCTGTTTGGTAGCTGCCTAATACCTACTACCTGGTAAGAAGGGGACACCCACATGCAGCAGGGTGAGACAGGGGGAAACACCAACATAGGACACCCTCAACACATAGTGAGAGACACCAGTGTTTTACACCTACAACACCTGAAACAATTGTCCTCTGCGGTAGACTGGCGCTGTTTACACACTTTGTACTCCTCTTTCACACTATGCGGTTCGCCGCACCGGGGAGACCACGGTTTTCTGCCGCACATTCGTCCGGCTGCCGCGTACAGCGACCCAACTTTGGAGGACTCTTGTCTACAGTTTGCAGCGTATGGTCGCGGAACCGAACAAGTCCAGTGAGACGCCGCACATGCAATCCGGCGTCGGACTGGCGAATTCGCCGCAACCGCTTAGTGTGAAGAGGTACAAAAGAACTGTCAGTCGACTGCTATGTCCGGCACCGCACCGCATCTCGATGCGGCGAGAAACCGCATAGTGTTAAAGGGGCCTAAGTGTGTAAACAGCGTCAGTCTACCGCAGAGGACAATTGTTTTAGCTTGTCATCAGCAATTTGTCGATGTCATTGTTACTGCGTGTGAAAAATTCAAAGCCTGATTTGCATATATTAACATGCTTCATTTGAATATGATAATTATATATTATTTTTTCCTTTCCAGGTGTTGTCTGGCACAGCAACAATTGAGTTACTACATCTTCCCCGAGCCGCTGGGTGATTCACTACCACCTAAACCAGAGGCCTCCTACCTAGTCTTTATAGAGGGACTTTCCTTGTTGCTGGCACCATGGCGTACGTGGATGAGTTGGTGGATCGCTTCACCTGGATTGATTACATGGTGTTCAGCTGCATGCTGTTGGTGTCGGCCGTCATCGGCATTTTTTATGGCTGCTTCAGTAAGAAACAGGACACAAATGACTTTCTAATGGCTGGCAAGTCCATGACTGCCTTCCCAGTAGCCATGTCTTTAATTGCCAGGTAAAAATAATTCATCAGTTGATCTTCATCCGTCCCCTTACCTTCTCCTTCTCCCCTCCCTCATTTTTTTTAGTTTTGGAATTCTCTGTGTTATATATATATAAGACTAGAGATTTGGAGAGTTGATATAATGTACGATGGTAGAGAAAACACTACAGAACAGGTGATAAATTAGAAGAAATGATAAATCGAAAGGTATAGAAGGTATGTAAGTGATTCTATTAAAAGTGAGGGAAAATGGATCAATATTTGCATTGAGACGATTGGAGGAGAGAAGCAAAGAAAAGAAAGAGGCAAAGCTGCTCAAATATTCAGAAAAAGTGTATGACATAGTAAATAGGAGGTGTGGGAAGTGTTGACCTTGTGTGGAGAAGTGCGTGTGATGGTTATTTACTGCCTGTGTGGGACAGATAAGTGTGAATTGAAAATAAGAATGGGTGACAGTGGAAGGAAACAGTCATAACGGTACAGAGATGAACTGTCACATATGTAAGTGGGAAAATTAGAGAATATAAGAATATATTCTGATGAACTTTGCGAGAAAGAATGTTGAATGTTAATGTGAATAGAAAATAAAACAAAAACAAATTAATGACTTTTGCAAGATAATGGGCAATAGGAAGAAAGGGTAGAACTGGTTGTGGGTAAATAAAGCAACATTAGGTCTCCATGACGGCGTAACAAGGGAAAGTCTTGCTTGGACCAGAGTGATGTAGTGGCCGATTCAATTGAAGAATTGACAATGGCAAATAAATCTGGGAATGTGTTTCAGATGAGATGTTCGGGAGAAAAAGAAAATCTGATTGTGACTGAAGAATTAATTGGTGGTAAAGGTTTGGTGTTTCAAGTGAGTTGTAGAATGTTGAAAGGTAGACAGGTTAATAGGTTAACTTTAGCTTCTGTTATGACGCATGTGATGAGATGAAGAACACAAGTACCTGTACTGTCACGTAATAAATTAGGGAGTTAAAAATAAGAAAGAAGGATTTTTACCTTAGACAAAATAGAAAAATTCGATATAATAAGATATAAGAGTATTAGAGAGATAATTTATGTAGCAAAATATGTGGATGATAAAGGGAACACTAGATGAAAGATAGCAAGGACATCAAGGGAGGATAGATAAAACATTTAAAGAGGTGTTTGTATGTAAGAGTGTCGGAACATATATACAGATTATACTAACTGTAGAAGTCCCTAACAATGACTCATCAGGTATGACAATATACAGTATATTCTCTTGTGTGTCATGACAGCTTCATGTCGGCCATCACGCTGTTGGGGACGCCGTCGGAAGTGTACCAGTTCGGGTTCCTCTACTGGCTCATCGGGTTCGCTTATGTACTTATGACGCCCTCTGCTGCCTACCTCTACTTCCCGGTCTTCTACAAGCTCCAGGTACAACCCTCTCTCCCCTCTCTTGGTTCTTATTGAATTATAAACGATGGTATTTGCCTTGGTAGTTGGTGAGGAAAATGTTGCTGTAGGGAAGTGCTTCTCAGTGTGACCTTTCTGTATTCCATGCTGCAGAGGATATTGCGGCAGAGGTGAGTTCATACTGAGAGTTAGTAACTGTAACTAAATAATAATGGTCTTGAATGATGTCAATAGTGAAAGTTATGGCTTAATGCCCTGCGAGAAATCGACCCACTGGTTGTGTCCACTACCTGAAACCGAGTTTCTCCTGCAGGTCACTTCCGCCTACGAGTACCTGGAGAGGAGGTTCCACAGGTCGGTGCGTTGGCTGGGCTCCTTCGTCTTTATTATCCAGGTGAGTAGTAGAGGTGGTGATGGACTAGGGAGAAGGGACTACAGCTTGGTGGTAATGTAAGGAAGGTAAAAATGTGCGGTTGGGGAGGGTGGTAGTGCTACATCAGTCAATTAAGGTGTGGGGACGTCATGGGGCTATAAGAAGTATAATCACCTGTGAAGTATTCTAAGATTTTCAGTGATCTGTTTTGAGAATATCTGGCAAGAAACACAATAAGGATTATGGGCGTGAACCAGCAGGGAACTAGGGAAAATGAACACTGTTTTATGATATTAATAATAATAACAATAATAATAATAATAATAATAATAATAATAATAATAATAAAAATAATAATAAAAATAATAATGGTATTTTTGTGTGTTTTCAAGCAAAAAAAAACTTTCTCCTTTACTATAACACTCTGCTTATCATCAAAACCAGTATTAGCATCAAACAAGTAAAAGTTAAAACTAAAAAATAGCCAATTATGCTTCAGCGAAAGAAGAGAGTGAGTTTTATATTACTGGCCATACAATATTGTAATACTGAAGTGATCCATCGTTCTCGGATAGTTTAAGTAAAATGCAATGTTTGTTGTACTCGACTATAAATTTCCACGTTTATTGTAACCAAGCCTAAGCAAAGGACCCTAGTAGAAATAAACGTCGGATGGCTTTGTTAGCTGTACTTGGTCGAATTGACCTACTATTTACCATTGTTTGTATACCTGCACTTTTAGGTACTGTATGTTGTATACCTGCACGGTCTTAGTATGTTGTATATCTGCACGGTCTATGTATGTTGTATACTTGCATTGTCTACAGTATATACATTCTAAGTCGAAGTAAATTTGTATGTTGATTTTACTGATTAAGTATATTTACCAATATAAAAGAACAACTACATATTTACTGTAGGTGTAAAATGCATGAACTGTACAGAAATTATATGTGGTGACACTCTACCTATACTAACAAGCTTGTTATGTGTACAGATGACGCTGTACATGGCCATCGTGGTGTACGCCCCAGCCCTCGCACTAGAACAGGTCACCGGCCTTAACGTCTACATCTCCGTCTCCCTCATCTGCTTCGTCTGCATCTTCTACACTACACTCGGCGGCATGAAGGCGGTGCTCTGGACCGATGCTCTCCAGGTGAGTCGCCTTCATCATATTTATAAGTTTGAGGGTCATTTTCAGGCGGTGATATATATTTCGACCCTAAGATAGACAGATAGCAATGAAGATGAACATGTAGATGAAAAGACATCTAAAGAAAACATGTCTATAGATAGGTATCGATAATTAAGCTGTAAGAAAAAAAATGAGTGTACTCTACATTCACTTGTAAATAGCGAGACAAACAGATACAAAGATAGAGATTAAAAATGTGAGATTAGCGAATAATGACGGTCTTGCCCCCAGACGCTCATCATGTATGGGAGTATGATGTTCGTCATCATCAAGGGCGCCATCGACATTGGCGGCTTCGATGTTGTGTGGCAGAGAAATGCAGACAGCGGCCGAGCTCAGCTGATTGACTTCGACCCTGACCCGACCACCCGCCACACCTTCTGGACCCTTGTCATCGGAGGTTATTTCACCTGGATCACCGTCTACGGTGTTAACCAGGCACAGGTACAGTGTTGGATCAGTGGTGGAGGTGTTCTCTCTTGTTGCGTAGGCAATGTTTGTCAGTTTGTCCCAATAAAGGGATCGGCTTTCCACTAACCGAGTATCGTTACATACTAAAATTAATATTTCTGTAGAGTTATATATCTGAACAGCATTGCTTTATTTTAATTACATATTTTTTTAAGTACATTGTCTAATTGTAGTTGGACTTCACTACTTTTTCTGGGTGCAATATTGACTAACAGACAAACAACATCTAGAAGACAGACAGCATTAAGTTTCCTACCATAACTTTTCTCTTAGAAACACCATAGAAAGTCTCTTCACTATATAATACAATATTTATGAGAATGTTTAAACTAAATTTTGATCTACACTGCTCAGATTCAGCGATACCTCAGCGTTCAGACTAAACAGATGGCCGTCAATGCGCTGTGGATCAACTTTGTGGGACTGTTTATACTGATGCTCACCTGCTGCTTCGGTGGGATGGTTGTGTACGCCAATTACCACGACTGTGACCCCATCCGCTCAGGTGTGGTTGACAAGGGAGACCAGCTGTTCCCGCTCTTCGTTATGGATACCCTTGGCCAATGGAGAGGTCTCCCAGGACTCTTCGTTGCTGGTGTATTTTCCGGGGCTTTAAGGTAATGCTGCTTTGCCTGAATATATTAAAATTATGGCTGAATTTTAATAATCTTTTTTTATCTCATGACAAAAACTTTCTGAGGAATTTATACAAACAATTCTTATTGTTATCTGAGGAACTGAAGAATTATAAAAGCAACAGACGTCCAGGTAAACAGACCAAAGGAGGTTCTGTTCCAGATTTGTCTGGGAAAGTCTCCAGATACTGAATCATTTATATATACAACACCTTTAACTAAATTACGTAGCGCTCAACAGATCATGTGAAAATTTACATTTGTAATGCCAACAGCACCGTGTCTTCCGGAATGAACTCCTTAGCGGCCATCGTGTTGGAGGACTTTATCAAGGCCGGCTGTTATCCCAACATCTCTGAAAACGCTGCCACCTGGACTTCCAGAGCACTCTCACTCTTCTTCGGTCTGCTCACTTTTGCACTCGTCTTCGTAGCAGAACAACTCGGCAACATTTTAAATGTAAACATACTTTTAATTTGTTCTACTAGCACTCCTTTTGCAAAAGAGTATTTATAGATTATCTTATAACCACTGAACCTTCGATAAATTGGCATGCTATTCTTCCGGTCTTGCTGAAATAGTAAATATGCCGATTTTTCGCACACTTTCAAGCTTAAAGTGCTCTCTGAGAGTCCATTGTGAGTTTACGAGTCATATATATATATATATATATATATATATATATATATATATATATATATATATATATATATATATATATATATATATATATATATATATATATATATATACACACACACACACACACACACACAAGGCGTCCCGAAAGTCTCTCTCCGGTTTTAAATATTTAGTATTAAAAATCCAAAGGGGATATAATAATACAGTTTGCTGCATCATATTCCATAGTTAATCGAGTTTTTTCTTTGCAGGTGCAATTAAACGACCTCGACATGTTTTGTGGCTCTAAGCACATCCAGCCGATACGCGATTTCTCTCCAAGTGTTGGCTAGCATATCTGGTGTTACCATGGCTATTGCATCGGTTATTCGTTGACGTTGGATTGCAACATTGGGTACAGGTGTTTTGTAGACACAATCCTTTACATAGCCCCACAAGAAAAAATCTACCATTAAGCTCCAGTGTGGAGGCACCTCATCTTGCTGAATGATCACACTTGGTTGCAAAACATCCAATTGGGGGTCTACATAATTGTCTAAGACATCGAGATTGACATTGTCCGTGACGTTTTTATCGACAAGGAAGAATGGGCCTATCACACGATCATGAGTACATTATGGCGGTTGACACGTCCACACACATGGAAAGTTGCTTCGTCGATGAACATCACTCTGTCTTGGTAGTTGTGGTTCTCTGAAATTTGCTCCAACATTAAGCATGCAAACTCATAACGTCAAGGTTTGTCGTCCAGCTCTAATGCTTGGACTATTTGCACTTTAAAAGCATGCAATTTCAGTATTTTATGGAGTACTCGGTGTACGGATGTCTTAGGTAGATGAAGCTCCATTGATGCAGCGCGAACAGACTTTCTGGGACTTCGTTGGACTGCTTCCTGAACAGATTCAATGGACTCTTCAGACATCCTTGGGCGTCCACTTCGGGGCAAGTCACAAACGCTGCCTGTTTCCAGAAAGAAACCTGCCCTAATGCTGGGTTTGAGGGTGGCTCTTTACCATACCTCTGGCGGTATTGTCTTTGCACTGTTGTCACTGATTTGCTCTCTGCAAACCAGACAACACATTGCGCTTTCTCTTGATTAGACGCCATTGTTACGCCTTATCTTCTCCACCAAGATAATACCTCTCAAATCTACTGCACCTATAAAGAAAAAAACTCGATTAACTAAGGAATATGATGCAGCAAATTTTATTACTATATCCCTTTTGTTTTTTTAGTAATAAATATTCCAAACCGGAAAGAGCATTACTTTTCTGGTTGCATATATAGAGAGCAGCTGTGTGCTGACGAATTAAGAACACTAACAAACAATAGAGCTTCTGTGTCGTGTACACCTACAGTAGAACCTCGTAATGAAGCTCTCAAATATTTGTTTATCTGTATTTGTTACATACAAACACAATTTAAAGTCATTTTTTCATTTTGTGCTCCGCTTTTCTACCAGAACCCTGTTAAGAGTATCATTGTACCACCACTTGCACCACACTGAGTAATCTATGTTCTATCTCAGGCGGCGCTCAGCATCTTTGGTGTGGTCGGAGGGCCTCTGCTGGGAGTCTTCACCCTCGGCATGTTCTTCCCCTGGGCCAACTCCACCGTAAGTTTTTGTTTTCCTCTTTGTCATATATCATAGTCACATTCACATCTCTTTAATAATTAGTGAAAATTCGGTGATAGAGAAACAGTGTAAATGGGTTCTATAGGCTTGACAGCCCTTTAGGGCAGGTGAGCTTGCAGCACATCGTATTTCATGATTTCGGAACACAAGGAGGCAGTTTGGTCGACACAGCATTCGAACGCCATTACCCTCTAAATGTTTGAGCTAGGTGGCCATTCACATTTGTTGTGCATCACGGATAAAGCATCCATTTACTGTCATTCACCCAACAGGGAGCCTTCGTTGGTGAGGTGGTCAGCTTGGTCTTCATGTTCTGGATCGGAATCGGTCATCAGGTGGCCAAAGCTTCGGGTCAGATACACTTGCCTTCCCTGCCCACGAGTATTGATGGGTGCAACTTCACCATCGTTGAACCGACCTTCACACCTATACCGTAAGTAGTTTTGACTTCCCTTTCTGCATTTTCAATTTATTTTACTATATACAGTATGTTACACTTTTATGTTAAGTTCTTTAGTTAATTAATCCTAACAGTGCTCTGATATTTGTTTGCTAATATTATACTTCATGAACGTTATGACCACAATTTAACCTGTCCACAGTGAGAGTGATCCTGGTGAGCCTCTGGCCATATACCGCCTGTCATACATGTGGTATTCTGCCACGGGCTGCTTCACCGTGATCGTGGTGGGTATGCTGGTGACGCTGGTGACTGGCAAGCAAGACGTAAGGGCCCTCGACCCTCGTTGCCTCTCTCCCGCTGTCTTGTGGCTCAAGAACTGGATACCAGGACTGGACGGTCTTGGGGAAGACTATGTGAGTATTCGGTTGTTGACTCAAATCAAGGAAATAGTGTCGATTGGGTGACATCAACTACGGGGCTGTAATATGTTTCGTGTGAACTGTACCTCAGTAAATCAATCATAAATTTCAGTCTAGAAACCAGGAAGCAATAATTAGTGAATGATGTTTTGAAGTGGGAGAATCTTTATCTGTATGAGTTTACTGTTTCATAATAACTACAAGTTCTAGATTTGTAGTTTAAGCATTATTATATTTAAGGAGAATTGCTTTCTTACCATATAGGACAATTTTCAGTAATTATTTTGTTTTATTTTTTTAGGTTCATGAGGAAGAAGGTCTGAAAGAAAACAATAGCTCTGTCTCCTTGGGCAATGTCAACCCAGGATATAAGTCAGAAACAACTGAAAATACGTCAAATGGATATTCACCTGAGGAGAGTTCAAAGCTGTAAAATGTATCTCACAGTAAGCAATGTACTTTCAGTTCAACAAACTTGTAAATGATAAGAAGAGTTTGCTGTTAATCAGATGAAGTATCAGTACGAAGCTAACTTTCGCAACCGAGGATCAAGTATCAAAATAGTACAATACATCTCAGACATTTCATGAAACAGCATTAAGCATTTGGACATGTAATTCTTGCTTCATTACCTGACACATAAACCATACATCACTTGTAACACAGTGCACAGATCTGCAAATTAGGTCAATACTGTGTATGTCGAACACCAGCGTGCAGGGGGTGGTGGTTGTTATTCACTAGACATGGATCCAATGACTAAGAATGTAGTCTAACCAGGAATCCTCTCTTGTATGTTCGACTGAAGCCTAATAGTTGTACACATGAAAAATCCAGTTTCATTGCGATACATTTTCCTAACAAGCCTTTTGAGGTTTTTTTATGAAATAGTTCATATTTTTTATAAACTGTACTATACACTGGATAGTAAGTGTAATTTTTTCCTATTTAACTACCCTATATTTCCAGTATTACTTATTTACTGTAGAGTTACAACAATACTTAATTTGAACCTTTTTTATACTGTATAATTGTGAATTGGGTGTAAATGTTCAGTGTATTTATCAAGTAAGGAGAGTCTTGAGAATACCTTATTACGTACTTTCTAAGTCTTTTTAATTTTACATACATTCACTAATGTATATATTTGAGTATCAGTGTATGTATAATTGTATTATATATATATATATATATATATATATATATATATATATATATATATATATATATATATATATATATGTAAATTTAATCTACATGTAGTAGACATTTGTCAACAAGTAGTAGATAGCTACCAAACAGGGAGATACTACCTCCTGGGAAGATATTGGAAGCATAATGTGTTGTATAATGGTTGACCCTGTTGCCATATGGCACCACAAAAATTGTGACCAAGTTCCATGTTGTTGATCTGACCCTTTGCCTCATTTACACACAATTGCAGGGTCTCAATTGCTTCCGTTACTTTGACAACACAACATACATATATTGTTTCTCACTCTTGATCTCGTTTTTTGCGTCTTTATTATTATTATTATTATTATTATTATTATTATTATTATTATTAATAGTATTATCATTATTATTTCTTCATTCATATTTTTATTTATTTATTATTATTATTATTATTATTATTATTATTATTATTACATTTTCGCCCCCCAGGCCCCGATGTGGGTCAGTGACCTGTGCCCGGGTGGGCTAATCCCCATTAAAAAAATATACAGTATAGTATCTGAATTTATTCTTTCATAACAACAGTACTTTGATGATAGAAGAGGTATTTTATTGTTATTTATATGTTTAAGTATTATGTAATTTATATGAACATTATTTGTACAGCGTATATTTTTTTTAGCGTATAAACATACTTTTTACCCTTTAACTTCATTCCGTTTTCTAAGAATCTTACAAAAGTGTGTTAAAAAAAATTAGCCTACATTTTTTCTTTGAATACATTGTTGTTAAAAGTCTTTTAATTTATATAACTGAGTCCTCCCTACAACGTCACCATAACTATAATAACCGAAGCGTTAGACAAAACTTATTACATATTTATATTTCCATTGTACTTAAATTTCTTACTTTTATTCTACTCTTTTAACGACCCAGCCTATGGTATAGATTTCAGAGCTCTTCGAGTCAACCATCTGAATTTAGTTGCTATTACTGACAAATATTCTACTTGATGGGAGTAAGGCCGACTTAGTCATTGGTTGGTCTTGAGAGATTTTACACACACTCAGACACACACATACAGTATATATATACCTCTCCTGGGCTCATGTCTTTGTACCCACTATAGCCAAGCTTTAATGTTATAAAAATCATTATCACCTGTGCTATTCTGTACTAGTTATTTATAAATTCCTTATAACATTGTGTACATAAGAACCTGTTTTTAACTAATAAAGCAAATCGAATTATTTTTTGTTTTTTATTGAGTGTACTGAATATATCTGCCAGCACTCACATTTCTGGTCCTCGTAATGTGGGATAATGAAAATGTCCTTTAATTAAGCAATTAATTATAAAGGCATTTATGAACCACTGAAAAATTATTGAAGGATGTCATAAAATAGAGGACTCCGATAAACTTGTAATTTTTATACCAGCCCAGTCCTTCACCTAGACATTTAGGAAATATCGGTAAGCGTTTTTATGTAGCATATAACCGAAATTACACAATCATTAACTAATTATTTTGTTTTTTATGGCTACTTCAATTCGATAATAATAGGATTTAGCTCCCAATTTTGCTGAAAAAATGGCAGTTTTATTCTCGTCTGCAGAATAAATATAATATTGTATAGACTTAAAATTTGTGCAGAGTAGCTGTGGAGAGATCCTTCAAGGGCAATGCAAAGATTTCCAGTTATGTAAGAAAATTCACCAACGGAAGATGTTAAGAGATATACAGTATACTGTACAATAATACTTACAAGCATGAGAGATGGTTTCTGTAATTACTAAAGCCCATTTAAGTGTAAGGATATTGAATATTAATAATAATATTTATAAACTGCAAATTAATGCCAGTTGGCTTGTTCTAATTGTTTAAAATTTTCTTGTTTAATGAGATGAGATATTTTCACAAGGACGCTCTTGTTTAGTTTTATTTTATATCGTACGATTCTTACGAACTTCCTGGACCCGTTGTTGGATTTAAAGTGTGCACTTAATTCTGTTATTTGACCTCATATCTTCGTCCCTTGTCAAGTACAGTAACTTGAAAGTATAGCCTCATTAAATGAAAATGATCTTACTGCCGGATTTAACAAGCTACACCAACTTACCAACTTTTAATATCAGCTGGCGATTCAGAATTAAGTATGAATATCTAATGGTGGTTTAGATGTGAAAACAGTGAGTGAAATGTGGTGAAACAGAGGAAAACAGATCTATCAGTAATATGGTTTACGTTAGATGGCGGGCAAAGTTGGAACGATAATTGTTCTGCATTTTCTAGTGATATCAGTAAATCTGTCTGAGCACAATAGAAGACCGGAAACACTCCTTGACGGGAAGAATAGAAGATCCGTTGGAGAACTTTTTGATCGGTGACTGTTGCAAGCACTGGATAAGGGTGAGGAAATACTCGACGATATCCGATATTCGCCCTCTCGGCTCCAAGCAATGACGTCGCAACAAGGACGAGGAAAGGAGTTGTTTACGGGGTAAACAAAAGCCAATTCCCAAGTAACAGAGTGATAATGGGTTTGTGTTTGTTTGTTTTTTTATTCAAGAGGTAAGAAAGAAGTTTCCGATATAAATTTGTCCTAAAGTTGCTCGGTAATATTCCATTTAACGAGCGTAATGTATATCAAGCTAATCTAACCTAAACTCGAGTTTCACCTAAATATTAGTATATTATTTAGGTTATTTTTGTTCATTTAATAAACGATAAATTGCATAAAGTAGTAGTAGTTTCTGATACTTGTGGTTTTACGCCCATTAAATGCATGGTTACCCAATATTGTTCTTAATAGGAATATTGCTCCAGCGAAATCTATCAGTGAAACAACATACGGTGGAGATCTTGAGTGTGACCAGAAGGCAGGACAAGGCCCTGAGAAATTATAAGAATTTTAAAGATACTCCCAGATATGATGAATTCAAAAGGTTACAAAATGAATTCAGAAATTTGGGAGACAGCCAAAGTAGATTATTATAAAGACAGCGTTAAAAAACTTAGTTTATAAAAGAAGGCTCATCTCAAAGCACGAAACCGAATTAGTAATACGTTTTGAGCATTAATCAGGTAGGTAAGTTTATTGACCACAAAAATTTCAAATTACATATACAAATAAGACATTAAATAAAAACTATTGAAGCTTTATGGTCCACAAAGAATATAAACCAAAACTATAACATTTAAACGAAAAATTAAATCACAAACGATGTGTGTTCTTGGATATGATTATAAAGGAAGAAAGTTTATGAAATCAGAAACATTAAATCCATGCAAGTACGGGCATGAAATGTGCACGAATAACCATCTATAACAGACGACTATGTAAAAATGCACAAAATTTTATAAATAGTTATGAAGAGTAGACAGTAGCTGCTCCATCGATGTAAAATTGTAATTATGGTGCACACATCAGGCCTTGGAGACAGCCAGGAGGAATCCATCTCGGTGCCGTTCCGTTTGCAGGATCTCGCACGGGCAAACACACTCCCCTACCGGAAGGCGAGCGACCTTGGCCCCGCCTATTCCACCTGCCCGTTTCCATTGCCAAAGGAGTTCCCTCTCATACGAAATTGATTAAAAGAAATTTTATATAACTCATTTTTCTTTCGTATTGCAAGGTCGGTCAACAGCCGCAGAGCGAAAATAAGTTCTATACAGCCTCTTTTAGATTGTCTTCTTGCTTGTTCCCGGTGCTATGCGAACCAGCGTTGCAGGCGAGAACAGAGTATCATGTCATACAATTTAGCTATACTGTTAATCACACTAATTATCCTGTAGTTACTAGTGATTGATCAATCGCCGCGTTTAAAATAGTCATCAATCTAGCTAAACGCCAATAAGAAGAGTAATTTCCAGATTAAAATTTGCATTAAACAATGTATTGATGGCGACAACCCACGGGGCAGATAACACTTTAAACACTGCTATGCCTCTTGGCTTCGAAGCCGTAGCTTTTAGAGACTTACGAAGCCAAGCAAAAAACTATGCTTTCAGAATCGAATCGATGGGTGAAGTAAAGTGCTTAGATTGGATTGATGGTGGACTTTGGAGGGACTTGAGATTGGTGGATAATGCAAGAGGAAAAGTGAGGAAATTTGAAAATAGTAGTAGGTTAATAGATCTTAGGGCTCAACCCAAGTGCTTCTGTTGTCTCATGTTTGTGTTTCAGCTTAGCCGAAGCTGGTGTAGGGGGCATCAACCACTCTCGGTGGGCTACGCTTTAGAGTACACGGTGCCTGATGGTGAGACACTCTAGAGTAATTTGCACCTAGGCACCGAACACTCTAGAGTGCATTTTTTACCTTCAGGTGAGATACATTCTACTATGGTGAAAAACACTAGAGTGAACGATTCCAAGGTTGCAAATTACTCTAGAGTTTGTTTCACCATCAGGCACCGTGCACTCTATAGCTTAGCCCACCTAGAGTGGTTGATGCCCCCTACACCGGCTTTATAGCCCCATGCCTGGTATTGGCGGGATTGTTTCTTCGACAAATCGTCAATAGCCAAGGAATAGGTCCTAAGCGTAGCTATATCAGTGTTTGTAAACCGCAATGCATAATGGATTAAATGGGTGATACTGTCCCCAGGATTATCAAGGATAATCTCACACACAGTAGATTAATTTATATACCTACGATTAGGAAGGGCAGTCAGAGAGACAGTCGCAGGACAGGCCAAGGCCGGTTTATATTCAATAGGTGTATATCTTGGCATTAATCTTAGTGAAACCTAATTAAACTCAGGTGAGGTCAAGTAGTTTGTGGTCAGGTAAAATAGCTGTCAGATCGGTTATGTGTGGTCAAGTAAGATATGGTCAATTCAGATCAGCTGGTTTGGTTTGCCCAAGAGGTCTGTGCAGTTTTGTACAATACAACAATCACCGCCTCTATTCTTTCATGGGTTTGTGGTTGAAATGAAAATCTAACTAAATCAAACTTAATCAAACCAAACCAAACCAAACCCAGCCTAGCCTAACCAAACCAAACCCAGCCTAGCCTAACCAAACCAAACCCAGCCTAGCCTAACAGTAAATATCTTATCGTATGTTAATTGTCTCGTGCAGACAGCGATTGCTGCATTGGTGACGGGTTGCAGTTTTCTATGATGCCATACTTCACAAAACTGTATATTGCATCATTGTTCGAGATGTGCATTACTTTCACAATGTTCAAGAAAGATTAATTAAAATTGTCGCAGATCCATGTTTCAGGATATGGAAGTTGTAGCTAAAACAGGCGGGAAAAGATAGAATCTTAGTGCTCACCACTGATTGGCTGAATCAGAATCTCGTCGACGTTGATTGGTCAGGCGGCATACGCGGCACAAGGGACCTGGGAAAAATACCCAGGGTTTTCTTAATATGAACCAGCGTAAATATTGGTTTATATCCATTTGCATAAATTTTGAAGCATTATTTCACGCGTGGTATTTTTCTTTGAATCGGTTTTGAAGGTCAGTGTCTTAAGTAGTCGGGTTTTAATCATATACATTACTGTTTTACAAGAATGTTCATCCAGTACTGTTTCATGCTTTGTTACCATATATTGTGTATATACATGCATTTACGTCGATTGTTTTAAAATGCATTCTTATAGTGTAATTTACAAAAAAAACAGGGTGAGGCTTGTACTGCACATCGTCTTAGAACTGGAGTTCATGTACTACAATTAAACTCTAAACCAAATGCTCCTACAGACACTCACATAGCTCCTACAGACACTCACACAGCTCCTACAGACACTCACACAGCTCCTACAGACACTCACACAGCTCCTACAGACACTCACATAGCTCCTACAGACACTCACACAGCTCCTACAGACACTCACACAGCTCCTACAGACACTCACACAGCTCCTACAGACACTCACATAGCTCCTACAGACACTCACACAGCTCCTACAGACACTCACACAGCTCCTACAGACACTCACATAGCTCCTACAGACACTCACATAGCTCCTACAGACACTCACACAGCTCCTACAGACACTCACACAGCTCCTACGTAAACACTCACACAGCTCCTACAGACACTCACACAGCTCCTACAGACACTCACACAGCTCCTACAGACACTCACACAGCTCCTACGTAAACACTCACACAGCTCCTACACATTCCACTCAAATAGAGTTGTATATTATATTTGTTTTTATATTTGATGGACTAGTGTAAATACTAACCTAGTTAAGCGCTTAGTGGCTGAAACACAGTAATAACATTATACCCTTAACGAGTCAATCACCCAGTTGCCACAGACACTCTAACATTTACTGCACAAGAGAAACACACAGCTGTTACACATAGACACACAGCTGTTACACATAGACACACAGCTGTTACACATAGACACACAGCTGTTACACATAGACACACAGCTGCTACCTAATGGCTTACACAAGGGTGGAGGGCGGAGTGTGAGTGGTCGAGCTGGTCGCTTATAACCTGATCAGTTATTTTTTTTTATAAGGCTCAAATTCCCCATTCACCTTGCTTCATTGTGGCGTAGCTTGCTTTTGAGCCTGAAATTCACCTGAATCTGCGAAGTTCACCTGAATTATGCTGGTTACCTGAGATTTTTTATTTACTTAACTAACGTAGGTCACCTAAATTATGTAAATTGTCAAGGTTATTTAGTTTTGTTATCTGGTGAGTTTTAGTCATCGGCTAATTAGCAGATTAAAACGTTGGGTCCAAAACATCCACAAACCTTTAACATGTCACCAGTGCATGATATTCGTGTGCTTATATCCTGTGTACTGACGTGGAGAGTACTGTATCAACATTTCTGTACTGTATATTTATGAGAGAGAGGTTTCCAAAGCATCAACTATCCATGCCACTATTTTTGTTCAGGCCAAACGTGTATGTTAAGTTCAGCTTTGAGTACAGATAGTATCGGCTACCTCGCCATGTATGTTGCTATGACCATCTGTCGTTCTTGATGATAATTGTATGATTACATTAAGGAAAAGATGAGTAAGAACAGATACGTGTAAATTCATTCAAAATGATCCTCTCCTTCCCCTTCTCCAGCGAATCAGGAAAAGTACTTCCTCACAAGTGTATTTCAAGTGTCTTGGTGATTTTGAATTTTGTAAAAGTCGTCTTCGTCACGCTCCAGGTGAACCCTTGTCCTACTTGAGTGGTCGAAGTGGGAAAATCTACGGAGAGTGTTGATTTACTTTCTTCTAAAACAAACTATAAATGCCTACAGTATTTTAACTTGTAAACAATAAAACTAGTAACCACAACGCATACCGGTGGTCAGTTGCAACATCGGGGCTGCCCTACAATAGTGGTAAGTTCCCAATATACAACACGCTCAGGGTCGACAGGGTTTGAGCTAAAGGGAGGGGGGAAATAAGGACCCTCGTCACTGTTCCACCTCCACCGAGTCGCCGCTCACTCTCCACGCCAGTTATTACCTGCCGCGTCCAGGTAAAGGTGGTTAGCGTGGAGAGCTCTACAACACTCCTGCCTCATAGACTGTGTTTTGTTTTGAACAGACACACACACACCTACTTAGGATTATAATTCGCCGTGTTTATCCCGTGTCCACTTCACAACACGACATTAACATTACAGTCTTGTGGATTTGGAGAGCTTGTTGTTCAGTGTGGATGAAGTGAAAAGCTTCTCGCAGTGCTGGAAGCGATGTGGTGACACCATACCTGGAAGCACACCTGTAGTTACGACGTTTCATGTGAGTTAAGCTTAATATTATCTCTTATGCAGTAACTGAATGGTGTGCAATTGTTCACCGACTCGTGTGTTCTCATTACTGCCCAAATGTTCGCCCACTCGTTAAATGAATACCCTCACCAGGTATTTACTCAGCATTTCCGCTACTTGATACATCTTTCCTGATATATTGAAGAGGTATCTTGTATATTCTGTATTATTGTTATAATGAATTGTTAAAGTAGTTGTATTATTAATTAATAAGTGCCCTGAAATACACCGTGCTCCGTTAACACTACATTGTGTATTGTTTTACCTATATTGTGCACAGTTTCCATAACGTCGTGCACCAGTTTAATGACTGTGCACCATTTTATCTACTATGTGCACCATTTTATTTACATTGTGCACCGGCGGTATGTTGTGCATTGTTATATCTACATTGGGGTGAAACTATGGGCAAGTTTCTTTACGCCATTTGCCTCTGTCTACCCAGCAGTAATTGGGGGCCTAGATGTTAACCGATTTGTGGATCGCATTCCGGGATAATGGTTAGCCAGTGCAGTTGGCGAGTTGTCCGTCTTCTCGGACTATTCCTTAACATTCGGTCATGCAGCTCGTTAACTTAGGGTGTGGTTGTTGTGTTGGCGACAGCTTCTACACCTTAAGCAAATTCACGCCTATAGGTGGCCCTAGGGCCGGCCATCCTCGTTACACGAGGGGCAACCATCATTTACATTGTGCACGGATTTAAGTATATAGTGTATGTATACGATTTTTCAACTTATTTGTACACTTATGTACATCGTGCACTGTTTTAATGTTTATCATACATATTAAAACACTCGTGGGCTTAGTTATACCATGAGCTTATTTCAAGTATCGTTATGTTGTTTTTGTTGGTTCGCTTCATGTTGTGTTTAACTAGAGACAGATGAGGGTTAGGTCAGGTCAGGTCTGGTCTTGTTAGAGAACATTCAAAACCTAACCTTAATTCATAAATAAATTGTGACTTTTTTTTCCTGTAGCTATTTCCTGTTACTGTCGTGTTACGTCTGTTCCTTCATGTTTACCTTAGATAGAGTAACGCTGACGTGTCTGGGTGTGGGAACAGAGGTGCACGTATACATGGGAGAAAGTTCAGGGTTAGTCTGGAAGAGATTATAATTACCAGGAAACATCTCATTATCCCAACCCCTCTCCTCCCTTTTCCACACACACACACACACACACACACACACCTGGAAAAGAAGCGGGTGGCGATAATAAAAGAAAGAGAGATGGCTACCATGTTTAGCGGTTGTGTTAGGTTACAGTAGGTTTAAGGGATCACGTGATAATCTTCAGCAGGTAATAACTTTCCGTGACATTTTCAGAGTAGACAGAGTATACAAATTTCTTGCTGGAATCAAAGTTTGCCTGTACAATATAATAATGGCATCGATACATGGATGCTGAGTTGCGTGGAAAAAATTCTTGGATTTACCGGTATAATTAACCAGCTGTGTTGAAGAATCCCGGTGGGGACAAGGTTTGATGTGATCAAGGGGTTGAATTTCCCCCTTTGTTTGTGGGTTGTGACAACAATGACTCTACAATTATAGTATGTTCTTTTATGGAGCTGAATTCCTATTTGTTTTCTCTGAAGAGCAATGTAAAGATGAACTCTAACCACATATATTTTTTCATAAATTAAACATGTTTACTGTTACCATTAATCCGGTGACGCACTAAAACGGAAGAGAAACTCGTCATTTTCTCGTTACGTTATTGAAAAAGAAATCAATGAGAAAGTTAGGCAGTTTGATAAGAACATAAGAAAATAAGGAGTCTGCAATTGGCCTGTGCATGGCAGCTCCTGTCAAGTGTTACAATCACTCTCTGTCGTCCATGAATCTATCTAGCCTCCTTTTAAAAATTTCCACATACTACAATGTTGCTAAGCTTGTTCCACTCATCTACCACCCTATTTGTGAACCAGTTTCTTCCTATCTCCCTCCTAAATCTAAACTTATCTAGCTTAAATCCGTTGCTACGAGTCCTATCCTGCTCGGATATTATAAGAACTTTATCTATATCTCCTTTATTGATTCCTTTCACCCATTTAAGCACTTCTATCATATCTCCCCGCACTTTTCGTCTTTCTGGGGAATGCAAGTTTAGTTTTTTAATCTACCTTAATAGGGGAGGTTTCTAAGTCCCGGAATCATTTTCGACATTCTTCACTGCACCGACTCCAGTGAATTGACTAGCCCAAGATATAATTGCAATATGACCTCCGCACTCTTATAACTTACACGTCTAGATATAAATCCTAATACTCTGTTTGCCTAATTTTGAAAATTAACGCACTTTTTTCTAGGCCGAAGGTCCGGGCTTGCGAGTACCCCTGAGTCTCTCTCACAAGTCGACTTCTCTAGGTTGATGTTGGACGCTATTGTGTCCAGACTTCAGCTTCTTCGCTCAAAAAAGGTACACTAGATTTCGCTCCGATAAACAACAAGCCAGGCAGGACCCGTGAAAGACAAACGGATTAACCTTGAGTTTCTTGCGGCACTTGGAGACGAAGGGCTCAAGATAAGTGGTGTGTGTAGTATGTGTTTATACGATGTAGTACTGTATGTGTTGACACGCTATGACACTAGAGCTGTTGTGATATGCAGTAAAACAAGTGTTCATGGATGCTGGCTTCTTATACGCTGTTACGAGTTGGGGATTTAGAATATAGTTATACGTCTACCCAGATCCCAACAGGTAACAACAATAAAAAAAAAACAAAGACAATCGGACTATAAAAGGGTAGACAAAGGATGCGAGTTTTCGTTGTATATAATAGAGTACCATAAATCCCTTAACAAAATATTCAGCTTATAAATTACCCTTAACCAAACTTAACCTAAACATTAACAGTATATACATATTAATACAACATAAACAATTTTGAAGCAAGTGGACGTGGGGGAGGTAATACAAGATACATGTACTTAAGTGAGGAGCTGAGATGGCTGACGAGTAAGGCTGAGTATTGTAGAAGACGGTAGGTAGTCACTGCACGTAGGTTTAGAGGATAGATGATCCTATGGTCACTTCCCAGAGCCAAGTGCTCTCTCCTCGAATTGGAGCTGACAAAGAAGACCGAGGAGGTGACGCAACAACCAGGATAGGGAGAAGGGAAACCTCGGAGTGGTAACTAAGACGAGTCATACTCGTGTCTCGTCCCTAGATGGCGTTGCTCGTGGTGGTGGGTAGGTAGATCAGGACAATAGATGGCGTGGTTCGTAGTGCGGGGTGGAGGGGTTCGTAACACCCCCCCTCCAAAGACCTCCGTAGCGCTGGCGCGAAGGAGGTGATCAACTGGTGCGTCTGGAGAGTAGCTGCTGCATTTCCACTGGAGCTCGGGATAAGGAGTCTGCAATCAGGTTATCGACCCCCTTTATGTGCCGGACTTGTAGATTATAGGGCTGGGTGAGGAGAGCCCAACGGAGGATTCGCTGGTTGGAGGTCTTGTTGGTTTGGATGAACGTCAGTGGGTTATGGTCGGTGAAGACTAGGGTTGTTTGTGGGCAAGACTGGAGGTAACATTCAAACTTCTTTATTGCCAACACCAGAGCCAAGGCCTCCTTCTCTATGGTCGAGTAGTTGGTCTGATGTTTTTTCAACTTGGCGGAGTAATATGCCACAGGGTGAAGAACATCAGTGGTTGGGTCGGGTTGTAGGAGCACAGCCCCCACTCCGACACCACTAGCGTCGATTTGCAGATGGAAGGGCGAGGTGTAGTCAGGGGGGTGGACTACAGGCTTGGAGGCAAGGAAGGCTTTGAGGCGGTGGAAAGACTGGTCGCACCTCTGGTTCCAGATGTAAGGGACCGCAGAACTGGTAAGGTCTGTGAGGGGTCCAGCCACGCTGGAGAAGTTGCTGCAGAACCGACGGTAGTAGCCGCACATCCCCAGGAAGCGCATGAGTTCCTTCCTCGTCCTTGGAGTGGGAAAGGACAAGATGGCTCTAACGTTTGCGTCCTTGGGTCTCACCATACCATGCCCAACGATGTGTCCCAGGTAAGTCACTGAGGCCCGGCCAAAAGCAGATTTAGCCAGGTTTATGGTGAATCCAGTCTCTTGCAGTCGTGCAAACAGTATCTCAAAACGCACCAGATGTTCGTCCCAGCTGTCCGACACCACCACCAGGTCATCCCGGAAGTAGGCAGACGTCCACCTAGGTCTGAATTAGGAAGTTGATGGCCCTCTGGAGATATGGCCGGAGCATTAGAAAAGCCAAACGCCATAACCAAATATTGAAAAAAGACCAAATGGAGTTATAAATGCCGAGATTATTTTGGCCCTATCCGTGAGTCCCACTTGATAATATCCTTTCAATAAGTCCACCGTACTGATAAATTTGGCACAGCCTATGCTGTCTATTATATCTTCAATCAAAGGTAAAGGGTAGGAGTCTGAGACAGTGACCTGGTTCACTTTACGATAATCGGTACAGAAACGAAAGGTGCCATCGGGTTTTGGAATGAAGAGGCAAGGTGAAGCCCAGGGGGAGGTACTAGGCTCAGCTAAGTTATGTTTTAACAAAAAATCTACCTCCTTTTTCATAAATCTCTTTTTTTTGTGGATTTAGTCGATAGGCTGATTGCCTAATGGGTTGTACATCATCCGAGATTAGCTTAATATCATGTTTAAGTATATTGCAAAACCCTGGGAGGTCTGATGTAACTTTAGGAAATGTTGATAATAACTTAGTGAGATCTTTTGCTTGAGATGGATTCAGAACAGAAAAATACTCATCCAAGTTGTTGAGTATGTGACTGTTAGTAGGGTTTTCTTTAGGTAGAGGGAAGTCTAAATTCTCCAATAGGTCCATGTCATCTGTCTCCGGCTCCATACAATAAAACCAGTAATACAAGGTTGACTTATAATACCTCTGGGATGTCTTCCTCTGACTGCCTGGAATGGTAAAGTTTCATGAGATTAATGTAGCCAGACAAGTTGGCCGAATCTTTTCTGCGATCAGGAGTATGGACTATTCTATAGTTGAGGGAGGAATGATTTGCCTAGCAACTATAGGGACCAGTAAACTTGCTTTTAAGGGAGAGCCTGGAATGGGTAGAAAAGAGTAACACTTTGTCACCTGGAAAATGATCTTTTAACCCCGCTAATTTGGGTTGGGACTTCACCATTTTTTTCTTGGTTTTTTAAGTTTGACTGAGCAATGGTTCGGACTTCAGTTAATTTGTCCCGTAAAGTGTCAATGTATTGGGAAACTGTTGCGGGCTTAATAGATGGAGTGTCAAACCACTGCTCCTTTACTATTTTAAGGGGTCCCCTAATTTGTCTCCCATATAGTAATTCGAACGGGGAGAAACCCAATGACTCCTGGGGACATTCCCTGATGGCAAAAAGTAACAAGTCTATGCTTTCATCCCATTCCTTTTGGTGTTCTATACAGTATTTTTTTAGCATTGATTTGAAAGTTTGATGGAACCGTTCCAAGCAACCTTGGGATTGTGGGTGGTAAGCCGAAGATGTACAATGGTCCACACTGAGGTCTTTCATCACCTGTTTGAAAAGATTGCTCGTAAAATTGGTGCCCTGATCGGATTAGATCTCTTTAGGAATGCCCACTGAAGTGAAAAGGTGCAAAAGATGTTTGATTACATTTTTTGAAGTGATGCTTTTAAGGGGAAAAGCCTCAGGATAACGTGTACTGGTATCCATAACTGTGAGCAGGAATTGATTTCCTTCTTAGTCTTTGGTAATGGCCCACACAATCCACAACAATCTTTTCAAATGGTGTAGAAAATACTGGGATGGGCTTAATGGGAGCTGCTGGTATACTTTCATTTGGTTTTCCTACCATTTGACAAATATGACAAGATTTTAGGTACTTTGACACATCCTTCCTAAGTCCAGGCCAATAATAGTGTTGGAGGAGCTTTTATATGTTTTCAGGATTCCCAAATGTCCTGAAATACCATCATGGGCAAGGGCAATTAATGCTGGTCTGACTGAGGTGGGAATTACCACTTGATGTATTTCAGACCACGTGTCTAGATGGGCAAGCTCAGGGGGCCTATAAGCCCTCATCAAAACCCCTTCATGATAATAAAAACACGGAAGGGTGTTAAAATCTTTACCCTCAACTGCTGCATGATGAAGTTTAGTCAAAGATGGATCAGATTGTTGGGCTTTAACGAGCTCATCCTTACTAATAGTCTTATTGTACAGATCTTCTGTGGGTATGAAGATATTAGAGGTGGTTTTAGATGAAGAGGGCCCATTCCGCACACTCTGTGACCGGGTGACAGCACATGATGGGAAAAGATGAGGAATAGTTTCTTTAAGGTCAGTGGTGGAGTTGACAGGTAAGGGAGAGTCGACTGTCTTTATGTTAGGAACCACTAGATCTCCTACCAAGTCATTACCCAATAATAAATGAATGCCGCACACAGGCATTGGGTCTTTCCTTATGGCTATTTGCACTTCCCCAGTAATCAAGGGACATTGGGAGGTGCACTTTGGCTAAGAAGGATAGGAAGAATGGGATGAGAGATCGAGAATTTAGAACACTCTCATTAGTAAATACTGGTAGATATATCCAGGAATGACGTTAAACAGGAGGATAGAGTGTGCTGCGCCCGTATCACGTAGTATACGAATAGGGAAAGAACGAGACCCCTCTATGATTGAAATTTTTCCCTCATAGGTGAATGAAGAGAAGAGATCCTGATGGGGCCTTTCCACATTGGTGTTTGCTATTGGTTTGGATTTGGGATCCAGGGAACTACTTTTAGCAATTCGACACTTTGGGTGTTTACAATTCTGGATCGTATGGCCTGGGTTTTTACAGTAAGAACAAGTAAGCTTAGTTGCATCGGGGGGAGTAGGTGTGGGACCTTTCGACCTACCACTCACGTTCCCAAGGTTATCATCAGAGGAGGACCTAACATGTCCAGAAATCCGTTCTCCTACTGCCCAGTGACTCCTACAAAGCGTACGCATCAGCCAGCTCAGCAGCACGCCTAAATTAACCTCTCCACGCTCCTCCACATGCTTCAAGATGTGAAATAGTATCTTGCTCTTCCACTCCTCCAGGACTACAAATTTAACAAATCTACAAATGCTGGAGGTCTCTGTAACCTCTAACCGCCTTAAAAAACCTAAGCTTTCTTGAGCAAACTCAACAAAGGTGTGGGAAAATGGTTTAGTTGGTTACGAAACTTCTGCCGGTATCCATCTGGCGTGATAGCATAAGAGGTGAGGATATTCTTTTTTACGTTATCATAGTCATCAGTCTCTGGTCTAAGCAGTTATAAACTCTACGAGCCTTATACACATATAATTTGGAACTAACACTGACACCCACTTATGACTCCTTTGGCCACTCATTCTTCCAGCTGTTTTCTCAAAAGTCTAAATGACCCCGTCCATATCGGATTCATCAAACCCGGGAACAAGGGAAGAAGCAGTAGCAGGGTTAAAAGCAGCTAGTTTCTCTCTTAATGCCACTTCCTTTGATCTAAACTCCGATGTTAAGGTGACTTCTATCTCTCTTACCTGTAGTTCTTTCAGTCTAACCTCCTGCTCCAACTTGGCCCGTTCCATCATTTCCTCATGCTCCAACTTGGCCTGTTCGGACCTTCCCTCATGCTCCAACTTGTGCTCCAACTTGGCCTGTTCCAACTTGGCCTGTTCCAACTTTTCTTCATGCTGCAACTTGGCCTGTTCCGACCTTTCTTCAGGCTCCAACTTGGCCTGCTGCTCCAACTTGGCCTGTTCCAACTCGAGTTCTTTCATTTTGATTTGGAACTCGAACCTAGCTCGTTCTAGTTCCAAGGCGTCTATTCGTTGTGTTTTTTCTTGAGGGCTAGCCAGACCTGAAGCAACTTCTGAGTGAGGAGGGGTGGTGGATAGTGGTTGAAGTTTCTTGGACATAGGCGTTAATCTGTCAACAGCGGATTCTTTTAAAACTTCATGTTGAACCAGCACTTCAATCCATGATTTTTTAACATTTTCATACGAATCGGTGCTGCTGTGAAAATGGGATATTATAATAGTTGGCTATTTCTTTCCATTCTTTCTTCAGGATATTAACACGTAATTTAGCTACGGAAGGATTTTTCAATAAAATCCTGGAGATCAAACACCTAATTGGCCATTGTTAGAAAAATAGGATAAATTAACTAATGGTCCAAAAGATGAGATAAGTGGATAACCCTAGAAATATCACGACGGTGGATAACCAGAAAAGTCGAAACTAAGTTATACCTGGGAAATTACACTTATGATTATTGTTCCTTCTGAGAAGATCCTTAGATAAGGATAAGAGACTTGAAAGAGGTAGGGCGTATTACGGCATAAATATAAAGATCCGGATTAACAAACCTGATATACTTGAAAGAGGTAGGGCGTATTACGGCATTAATATAAAGATCCGGATTAACAACCCTGATAAATGGTATGATTGACCCTGAATGAGATAATGAGAAGAACAATAATTGAGGCTTTATAATTATGGGGTCCTGGTAGAGCGTGGCGTCCCAAGATATCACTTCACCGTAAACTAGTGACTATGGAACAACCTACTCTGGAGTGAGGGTACGGCATTAAACAGATCCGGATTCTTCCCAACACTCGATAAGACTTACTACACAACTGCCACGTGTAATAACAGGTAAGCCTTATGACACTTGGAACCTAATATCCTACGTCTGTCACTCTTACTATACGATAATACCAATATATGCACACACATATGACGGGAACTTTAAACCACCGTAAAGCAATTGTGAACAGAAGTGACTGGGAGGAATAATTAACACTGAGTAACAAGGGAGGGAAGGAATATGGTACTTAAGGTCGTGTCCTGTCACGGTCGCCATTTGTTACGAGTTGGAGGTTTAGAATATAGTTATACGTCTGCAGATCCCAACAGGTAACAACAATAAAAAAAAAAAAACAAAGACAATCGGACTATAAAAGGGTAGACAAAGGATGCGAGTTTTCGTTGTATATAATAGAGTACCATAAATCCCTTAACAAAATATTCAGCTTATAAATTACCCTTAACCAAACTTAACCTAAACATTAACAGTATATACATATTAATACAACATAAACAATTTTGAAGCAAGTGGACGTGGGGGAGGTAATACAAGATACATGTACTTAAGTGAGGAGCTGAGATGGCTGACGAGTAAGGCTGAGTATTGTAGAAGACGGTAGGTAGTCACTGCACGTAGGTTTAGAGGATAGATGATCCTGTGGTCACTTCCCAGAGCCAAGTGCCTCTCCTCGAATTGGAGCTGACAAAGAAGACTTTGAGGAGGTGACGCAACCCAGGATATGGAGAAGGGAAACCTCGGAGTGGTAACTAAGACGAGTCATACACGTGTCTCGTCCCTAGATGGCGTTGCTCGTGGTGCTGGGTAGGTAGATCAGGACAATAGATGGCGTGGTTCGTAGTGCGGGGTGGAGGGGTTCGTAACATACGCACTATTTTGTTTTTAGTTTCTCACGTAATCACCACTGCTGAACTGCCACTGGTGGTGCGAAGCGATAGCCACGTTGATTGCTCATGTTGATTATATACGTGTAAAAAATGTGACGGTAATTTACACTGACACGCTCTGGGGTACATGCGTCACAAACTATTAATATTTATATTTTCACGAAGACAAAAAGTTTTAAACTGAAACTAATTTCACGAATTCAGTTGCACCAGTCTGTGTGCGTGCGTGTTTTAAAGGGACAAAACGCGCCACCATTGTGGCTGTACATTATACTTGGTTGTTTCCGGACACGAGCACTGACCACGTACGATCTCAACTAAAGTGTGACATGAAAAATTTTGTGGGGTTGCATTTGATACAAAAGTAAAATTAAGCTTCAAATGCTCCCCGACATACTTAGACATTAATTATTCTACAGAAAAATAAAAAAATAGGCGTAACGCATTGTTATATACAGGCATGAATACATTTCCGATGTGAAATGCAAACAATGCTTTACAGTAAATTTTACGGGTGTTGTGCAATATTTCAAAGATGTTTTATCCGGTAGGTAAACCACAAAAATGCAATGGCAGCTTGACCTCTCTTGTCACACGCTCTTCCACCATGAAAATAGTTTCCTCAATGTCTTATTCAAATAAATTTCGGGATAGTGTTTCTAATTGGTCGATATTTAATGACATCTGTATTCCTGAAAAGTTATTTTGTGACCTCGGTTTTTTTCTGAGGAGGTTAATACGACATTAAAATTAATAACAAATTGGCTGCTTTAACTCTGCGTGTGGCATATATTTCCATTAATTCTGCCGTAATCTCTCTTTAAAACCGAGAATTGGCAGCAACAAACTTTATTAAATCCCACACCACATCTTCCTCGTCGCTGTAACCAATGCTGTGACGAGGGAGGGCTGTGGAAGTTAATATTCAGTTAGAGGCGTTCTGACGTCACCGCCTAAGGTCAAATAAACATGAATCTGGAAGGATGATGAATCACGTTGTGGGATGGGGGGGGGTAGTGAAGAACCCTTGGGTGTGTTGGGTTGTTTGTGTGTTGTTCATATTAATGTGTGTCAGACTTGTGGAGACAGGCAAATGTAGTACCCATATTCCAAAAGGGAGACAGAGCATCAGCGTCAAATTACCGGCCGATTAGTTTGACGTCAGCAAATAGCATCCGATCGCATTTATAAAACAAAATTAATCTACGACTCTCAACGTGGATTTACATATAGAAAATCTTGTCTAACAAACCTGCTGACGTTTTGTTTAGAAAAGTCTATGAGGTAGTAGATAATTACAAAAGCTGCGATGTTATTTACTTAGACTTTAGCAAACCATTTGACAGAGTTCCGCATCAGAGACTTCTGAGAAAAATTAAGGCTCAGTGGTATCGAAGGGAAAGTTTTAAATAGGATAAAATCATGGCTCGCCGATAGAACACAGAGGGTCAGCGTAGATGGTGTTAAATCTGAGTGGGGTCGTGTAACCAGTGGGGTTCCCCAGGGGTCAGTACTAGGCCCACTCTTGTTCATAATCTACATAAAGGATCTAGATACTGGGATCAGCAGTGACATAAGCAAGTTTGCATATGATAGACGTATTAAGTGGGTGAAATGAATCAATAAAGGAGATATACCTGTAGATAAAGCTCGTATAATATCCGAGCAGGATAGGACTCGTAGCAACGGATTTAAGTTGGATAAGTTTAGGTTTAGGAGGGAGATAGAAAGAAAGTGACTCACAAATAGGGTGGTAGATGAGTAAAACAAGCTTAGCATCTTTGTAGTAAGTGCTGAGACGCTGGAAAGTTTTAAAAGGAGGCTAGATAGATTCGTGGGCGGTAGAGGGTGGTTGTAACTCCCTACAAGAACTGCCATGCACATGCCAACCGGCCTATTGCAGACTCCTTATTTTCTTATGTTAGGTTTATGTCTGTATCCCTTTGACACGTGTTAGGTTAGGTTTATTTTTGTATCCCCTTGAAATGTGTTAAATTGGGTTTGTGTTTATCCTCTTGTTTTGTTTTAAGATTGTATTACATTTTCGAATGTTTTATCTCAGGTGTAATGCAACACTGCATAAATTGTTTACCAAAACCTTTGTTCCCGAAATATAACTTATGGTAAGGGAGAAGCGCCCGTAAGGTCAGCGATGAGATGGTCGGATGTTGTGGGAGACTGTATTCTCTCCAAGGCCATCATTACCTTCCTTCAGTGAGACTTCATAAAACAACACGAGACAAAGTGAACGTCACGTAAAGTAGGACCAGTCGGAATGAACATGATATACTGTATAGGAAATCCAAATAAATTAGAAGCGCCAGTAAACATAAAAGAGTGACTCAAAGGTTTTCACTGTGGCATTAAATATCACAGATTGTCGGAGTCCGTCATATTTGTTAAGTGGAAAAGGCTCTTATAGAACATTTGTCATTTCCTTCACACGAGCAGTAAACAAAGTGCAATGCCACTTGGACTTCCGTACATACCACAGTTCTCAGTAATTATTTTTAACACAAAGAACTGTGATTCGGTGTGAAGTATGTATACTACCAGGCAGCTTTTCAGTTTAATTCATCGTACGTTGCTTTTTGACGCCTTTAACTGTGTTTAGTTTTCAGTTTCGATTTTCAAAAAAAATTCGCAAGATTTTTTTAGAGTTACAGTGGCCAATTGGATAAAGTGTTCGCGTCCTCACATTAAGGAATCAATAAAGGAGATATAGATAAAGTTCTTATAATATCCGAGCAGGATAGGATTCGTAGCAACGGATTTAAGTTGGATAAGTTTAGGTTTAGGAGGGAGATGGGAAGGAACTGGTTCACAAATAGGGTGGTAGACGAGTGGAACAAGCTTAGCAGCTTTGCAGTAAGTGCTGGAACGCTGGAAAGTCTTAGAAGGAGGCTAGATAGATTCATGGATGATAGAGAGGGGTAGTTGGCCATGCACAGGCCAACCGACTCCTATTTTCTTATGTTTACGTCGCTAAATCGTATACCCTGAGCATCCTAGTCTACCTGCCAGTGAATGCATACCTTATTTTACTCTTGAGGAGGTGAAGACAACCGAAGACAGTGCCGGCCACGCTGCTGCCGTGTGTAACGACTTGGGGTTCAGTATAAAGATTGTGGTACTTATGAAATGGCATTTAGGTTGGTCTTGATAGAGCTGTCTCTCGACTGTGTTCCCAAATATTGCCCTTGACGCGAAGGAGTCTGGGGGAAGACCATGAAAACAGTGTTTGTAAGCGAGGTGATTTTAATTATTGGGTTGAAAAAGTGACAAGTGCGAATATTTTAGATATATTTGGTAATTACTATGAAGTGCAAAGAAACAGGATAAATCGCAGTGCAGTAATCCGTCAGAACTGCACACCTTAAGAAGATAGGAAGAATGTAAGACTGTTTGTTGACACGGGGATGAGTTTGGGGAGCTAACAGTAGGAACAGTTGTATTGACATAAGATATTCGTTGTGGGGAAGGAATGTAGGAGACAACTAAGACCTGCCGAACATGTGCTCTTTCTTTTACTTTGTCTTCATAAATATTTTTGCTGCATTCTACAACCACCAATTAATTACAACACATCCATAGAACAATACGGGCGGTCGGTTTCTTTTGCCTGTTTGTTATAAAGCCTCGAATCTCCCCATGTCGGCCTGTAATATGCACCTGGACTCGGCAAACACTCATCTGGTGGTGCAAACTGCAGAATACAAGCGATAGTGATTGCAGATGACTCGTGAGATGTTGGTGTTTGTGTACCGGGCTGAAGATTTGCCCCGAGGAAATTATGCAATATTATGATGTTGGCGTGTGCAGTAATAACTATCTGCATTACCTTGAGGTTTCTGGTACCCACTTGGAAGGTGCCTTGGTGTGTGTGTGTGTGTGCGTGCGTGCGTGCGTTTGGCAACATATAGGACTCCGCCATCACAGAGTAGGAGAGAGTCAACACGGTTTCACCTGTGTGTGTGTTACCAAACATCAACACAGTCCACCTCTCTCTCTTTACACCCGCCGACCCACCCCTCTTGTCTCCCGGCAAGGTCTGAGTCACACGTAGCCTATACCAGTGTGTGTGTTGCTAGATCCCACTGTAAGCTACCGGCGGATGTGTTGGATGGTAGTGGCTGTTGTGGCCTGGGATGGTGTACTGCATGGGTTACTACTGGTTGTTGAGATAAAAACTGTCTCTTTATACATGATACACCATTACCAAGTTATTAAGAGTAAAATGGAATGATGATGTTGATATTTATCGATGGTTGTTCATTGATATTCTGACGTACACACACACACACACACACACACACACACACACACACACACACACACACACACACTCACATGTCCACAATATATAAAAACATAAGAACATAAGAAAGTGGGATACTGCAGGAGGCCGACTGGCCCATACAGGGCAGATCCCTTTCACACCCATCCCAGCACTTCCATGTGCCTATCCAACTTCGTCTTGAAGCTCCCTAGCGTCCCCGATCCTACTATAGCACTCGGTAGCCTATTCCACATATCCACAACTCTATTACCAAACCAGTGCTTGCCTATATCCTTTCTGAATCGGAATTTATCTAATTTAGAGCCATTTGTTCTAGTTATTTCGTTATTACTGAGCTTCAGAACATCTTCCATTTTACCCTTGTTAATCCCACTTACCCACTTGTACACCTCTATCATATATCCCCTAACTCTACGCCTCTCTAATGAATGTAAGCCTAAGCTTTTCAGTCTTTCTTCATATGGAAGGTTTCTAATATTATGGACCATTTTTGTCATTTTTCTTTGTACTCTCTCCAAAGAATCTATGTCCATTCTATAATAAGGACACCAGAACTGAACCGCATAATCCATGTGTGGCCTCACTAATGCTAGGTAAAGTTTCAAGATAACGTCAGCAGTTCTGTTACTCACAGACCTAGATATGAACCCAAGAATCCTGTTTGCCTTGTTGCGAACGCTAATACATTGTTTTCTAGGTTTCAAAAGATACAGGAACCTTGCTCAACTGCTCAGACTTCCTGCTGCACCCATACCATTGTCGTTACTATACAGCGCGTGTGTAACTTGCATTTCCTAGAAAGACGAAGAGATATGATAGAAGTATTCAAGTGGGTGAAAGGAATCAATAAAGGGGATATAGATAAAGTTCTTATAATATCCGAGCAGGATAGGACTCGGAGCAACGGATTCAAGTTGGATAAGTTTAGGTTTAGGAGGGAGATAGGAAGAAACTGGTTCACAAATAGGGTGGTGGACGAGTGGAACAAGCTTAGCAACTTTGTAGTAAGTGCGGGAACTCTGGAAAGTTTCAAAAGGAGGCTAGATAGATTCATGGATGATAGAGAGTGGTAGTAACTCTCGACAGGAGCTGCCATGCACAGGCCAACCGGCCTATTGCAGACTCCTTATTTTCTTATGTTCTTATATTTAATAAGGAATCAAGCTACTAATCCCCTTATGAACCAGTGGACCTCACCCTTAATATTTTTAGATTAAGATTCGCTCCCCTCCTCCAGCCAATTTCACCTTAAGATTAACCACCCTAACACTATCTGGGGGTTAAGTTAGGTTAGATAATCTTTAAGGTGAAATAAGCTAGGGATAATCTTCAGGTGACCCTATAAATCCACTAAAAGCAGAGGGTTCATAAGTGAGAGTGGGAAGGTGTGGTGCAGGTCGTCCGCTAAACTTGACCCACATTAACAGGTATCTACCAGGAAGTGCTGCTGCCCACATCCTCACCCCAACACTTGTTGTGGGTACTTATTTCCTTCTCCTATATATTGACATCATTATATCTACTATACTAGTTCTGGGCTTTTAAGTAGAGTGTCATCTTTGATCAAGATCTACGTCCATCTGTTTGTTCTTTATTGAACATAGGAACATAAGAATGGAGGAAACTGCAGTGGGCCTATTGGCCCATACTGGGCAGTCCCATTTACACCCAACCCTTATTGCTCATATAAGCATCCAACCTATGTTTGAAGCTATCCAGCGTATTCGAGTTAATGATGATATTTGGTAACTTTTTCCATTCATCCACTACTCTGTTTCCAAACCAGTGTTTACCAATTTCGCGCCTAAATCTAAATTTGTCTAATTTAAAACCATTGTTACGAGTTCGCTCCTGGTTGGATAGTTTGAGTACCTTTGTAATCTCCCATTTGTTTAGCCCTGACTTCCACTTGTACACCTCTATCAGGTCGCCCCTCGCTCTACGTCTCTCGAGGGAGTGCAAATTAAGATGCCTTAACCTGTCTCTGTACTCAAGGTTCCTAATGCCCGGTATTAGTCTTGTTATGCTTCAGATTTTCTGAATACTTCATTTTCTTTCATGGTAAATGCACCGTGTGTCTTCATATGGCATTTAGTGTTTTGGGACATGTGATATGTCATTTCACCTCTCTGTGTGGGGGGGGAGAGGCGACCAAGTCCCCTCTTTTTCAGGATGTTATTGTCCCTATGGGGGTCTTCATAATTGACCATGACCTTGATTCAAACGTATGCTCCAGTGTGTCTCCCTAAGGTCATATAAGAACAAAAGAAAATAAGGAGTCTGCAATAGGCCGGTTGGCCTGTGCATGGCAGCTCCTGTCGAAAGTTACTACCACTCTCTATCATCCATGAATCTATGTAGCCTCCTTTTGAAACTTTCCAGAGTTCCCGCACTTACTACAAAGTTGCTAAGCTTGTTCCACTCGTCCACCACCCTATTTGTGAACCAGTTCCTTCCTATCTCCCTCCTAAACCTAAATTTGTCTAATCTTAGCAGGGTGGGGAGAAGGTTGTTTGTTCACCAGATCTCCTTAGTCAGATATATACTGTAGTAGCATGTTAAGCCTCTTCACTTGTTTTGTTATGTGCATTAGTGAGTGACTGCTAATGTGTCCTTCCATGCTATCTGTTTGTGTGTTTGACTATTTTAAATTTCATTTATACGTGTGTTTACAAATGTACATGTTTAATTTAATTTTGAGTGCCTGGCTGTGTAAGTGTGTTCCTGTTGTGTGTGGGTTGGTTGAGGTCTATATAAGAACGGGTATGTTTACGTGTGTGAGAGAGCGAGTAACACATTTGAAACATATCTCGGGTTCATAATTTTTATTTTTACAGGACTGTTTATTGCTTTAGTCACGTGCTTATTATTTCACGTGTGCGTGTTTAAATACAAGTCATGTAAGAAAAGAAAATACAACCACTCTTCTTGATGAGTTTAATTTGTTGAGACAGCTGTGTACCTGACGATTAAAACCAAATGTATTCAAGTAAAATTTAAAATAATTTATCAAGGTTTGAAGGTCCAAGTTTGTCATTTCCAGTAAGGTCCCTCAAGAAAGCAAAAATGATGATAAATTCTGATGAGACCCAAGACACAAACAAGTCAGAATCGATCCTGTTAGCGGAGGACTGAACTCACCAAGTGGGTTTTGCTTTACTGTACTTATTACCGGCCGATCAGTTTGACGTCAATAGTGGGGAAATTTCTTGAATCAATTATAGCAGATAACATCCGATCGCATTTAGAGAAAAGCAAATTAATCTAAAACTCTCAACATGGGTTTACAAAGGGAAAATCTTGTCGAACAAATCTGCTGACATTTTTTAGGAAAGTCTTCGAGGTAGTAGATAATGACGAAAATTACGATGTTATTTACTTAGACTTTAGCAAAGCATTTGACAGAGTACCGCATCAGAGACTTCTGAGAAAAATTAAGGCTCAGTGGTATCGAAGGGAAAGTTTTAAATAGGATAAAATCATGGCTCGCCGATAGAACGCAGAGGGTCAGCGTAGATGGTGTTAAATCTGAGTGGGGTCGTGTAACCAGTGGGGTTCCCTAGGGGTCAGTACTAGGCCCACTCTTGTTCATAATCTACATAAACGATCTAGATACTGGGATCAGCAGTGACATAAGCAAGTTTGCGGATGACACCAAAATAGGGTGGCAGATTAATTCAGGGCAGGATGCAAATGCATTACAGGAGGATCTAAATAAACTGCAGGGGTGGTCTGAAAAATGGCAAATGAAATTCAACACCAGTAAGTGCAGTAACTTAATATTGGAAGAACAAATACTATCAATGTATACAGCCTTAACAACATCAACCGAGAAAAGTCGACTTGTGAAAGAGATCTAGGGGTACTTGTAAGCACGGACCTACGGCCTAGAAAACAGTGCGTTAATGTTCGAAATAAGGCAAACAGAGTATTGGGTTTTATATCTAGAAGTGTAAGTAATAAGAGTGCAGAGGTCTTATTGCAACTATATCTTGCGCTAGTCAGGCCGCACCTCGATTATGCGGTTCAGTTCTGGTGCCCTTATTATAGAATGGATATCAATTCACTAGAGTCGGTGCAGCGAAGAATGACGAAAATGATTCCGGGACTTAGAAACCTTCCATATCAGGATAGGTTAAAGAAACTAAATTTGCATTCCCTAGAAAGACGAAGAGTGCGGGGAGATATGATAGAAGTATTCAAGTGGGTGAAAGGAATCAATAAAGGGGAAGTTCTTATAATATCCGAGCAGGATAGGACTCGGAGCAACGGATTCAAGTTGGATAAGTTTAGGTTTAGGAGGGAGATAGGAAGAAACTGGTTCACAAATAGGGTGGTGGACGAGTGGAACAAGCTTAGCAACATTGTAGTAAGTGCTGGAACTCTGGAAAGTTTCAAAGGGAGGCTGGATAGATTCATGGATGATAGAGAGTGGTAGTAACTCTCAAACATAAGAAAATAAGGAGTCTGCAATAGGCCGGTTGGCCTGTGCATGGCAGGTCCTGTCGAGAGTTACTACCACTCTCTATCATCCATGAATCTATCTAGCCTCCTTTTGAAAATTTCCAGAGTTCCCGCACTTACTACAAAGTTGCTAAGCTTGTTCCACTCGTCCACCACCCTATTTGTGAACCAGTTTCTTCCTATCTCCCTCCTAAACCTAAACTTATCCAACTTGAATCCGTTGCTCCGAGTCCTATCCTGCTCGGATATTATAAGAACTTTATCTATATCCCCTTTATTGATTCCTTTCACCCACTTAAATACTTCTATCATATCTCCCCGCACTCTTCGTCTTTCTAGGGAACGCAAGTTAAGTTTCTTTAACCTATCCTGATATGGAAGGTTTCTAAGTCCCGGAATCATTTTTGTCATTCTTCGCTGCACCGACTCTAGTGAATTTATATCCATTCTATAATAGGGGCACCAGAACTGAACCGCATAATCGAGGTGCGGCCTAACTAGCTGCCATGCACTGGCCAACCGGCCTATTGCAGACTCCTTATTTTCTTATGTTCTATTTACAAACAGGATCCCACAGAAGTCCTGTTCCCAATCAAGGTTGTTGTGATGTCCGTGACATTACAACCGGACACACTCGCGCTTGTAAATTGTAATCCACATACCGAACAACGTCATTTTCATTTACTGGTGATTAAACACAATCCCAAACGTGATTAAACATTGATGAGCTTTGTAAGCGCCCCAGAAGTACTTAATTAAAAATACTACAGTTAACTTTGCTGGAAATAGTCTGAGCTAACGTTTTTGTACGTGTATAATTGGGATGTTGGTGGGACACTCGGACAGTCTCTCACTATTGCGTCCTGGGTTCTGTGCCAAGGGTAGGATGCGATAAGGGTGTTATTCAGTCTCACCCAACCAAACATCGCAGGTGTCAGCTGACTTCCCTGTGTCATAAATAAGAGGCTCAAGGTCAGTGGGTGTGGTAGCGGGCCTGGAGGGAGAGCGGTAAGGTTGACTGCTGGAGTGAGGCAGGTGAGGTGAAGTGAGGTCCTTAGTTATTGTGTGTGTAGACTGTAGAGACATCAGCTACGCTTAGTATATTTCTGGTAATTACACTTATTATGTAAGTCAACTAATGAATGTATTAAGTAATTCATGACACAAACATGTAGCAGAAGGCAAAATAAAACACTATCTATGTACAGTTATGTACGTATGTAGGGACTAACCTAACCTCTCATTAAGTAAAGGTAATCCTTACCTCACCTTGACCTAAAGAATTTCCCCCCTAACGCAACCTGGTGAAGGAGGGGGAGGGGGATTTTTATATAACACAATTTTGTGTAATCAACGAGGGCCATTAACAAACCCCAAGAAAACCCCTCTTAGACGTAGTGTCTTTAACGGTTGTACTTGGCGGCGCTGAGCTTAAATTAAAACGTGAATACTGTATCACACTGGTTTTCTGTATGAATCAATGATCTAATGTTTAAAGCAAAATAAAGCACGTGATACTTTCCAATCAAGTGATAATAAATAGGAACTTTATTTGGATATTTTGAAATTTGGTAGAACCTTCACCTCAACTAAACTCTCTCTTGAAAATAGAGAATATTTTGGATCAGTGAGGGGTGTGGCGGGTTTTTTTTTACACCACACCCCTCCTCCCTCTCCCCCTATTGCAAACTCCTTATTTTCTTATGTTCTCCAGATGGTACACGAAGCTCAAGGTGGTTAGTTCTTTTGTTTGTCACGAGTCTTGGTTGATTGTTTACCTGGCGATATCTGAGGCACATCTTTAACGAGTCTTTATTACCTGCTTTTATTTAACCAATGGGGTTTTTATGCCACTAACTGTCAAATTTCTAAGTGCAACTGACTATTATATTGCGATTATAAATAAGGAAGCGGTAGTGGCTTGCTTAATGGATCAAGAGTCCCTGGCAACGTCTTAGCCCCGTACACTGAAGCACCCTTTCCCCTTCGTTCTCAAGGTGTTTGGTCACTTGTTGCGTGTAATGTAACACTAGAAAGTGGCTCATCGTTAACCTTAGCAACAAGAGCCATTGAATATTTCATTTCTGTGACTCCAAATTTATAATAACAACATAAACTTGTAAACTGTTTTGGTGTTGCTGAATCTATTGCCTACCACATGTATAACTAACGTAATGATATCATTAATTTATCATTCCTTCCGATATTCAGTTACTGTATTTAGATAAAACCATACAGTCGTGATCTTATGTTCTTATACATTCGAGAGCCAGTTCCGATCTTCTTCCTCTTAAACAAGGCACAAAGAACAGCTTAATTACGCCTTTGATACCACAGTTTTCAACTTAGCTTACTTGAATCAATTAAATGCGTTATCACGTCTCCAATTAGTAGAAAATTTGACGAGTGAACTTTTGAAAATCCGGGTCAAGTCCTTTACAGCTCTTTGCCAATTGTTTCTGCTCTGGCGCAACATTGTGAGCGGTTCAGCAAGTCACGAACTATGTTGCCACACCCGCAAGGAGCATGCCAGAGCCAGATCAATGATGGACAATTTATTACAAAAATACATATATTAAAAGACAAACCAATTCTACCAGCGAAAGATTTCCTTCTCTGTGTATAAACATGAACTGAGAAACTACGTGAGCATTAGGCACCGTATCTTATATCACTTGATGGTTAAACACACTACTGCTAACCTAACCTATCCCATCCCAGAGTGTTAGAGCGTTTCATCATCAGGTAAAATAAGCTTGTGTCTAATCTTAACTTGAAGACTAGACACTCCATCTGAGGCCAATCTTCTTGCTTGTCAACAATGAGTTCGAGAAGGTCATGCCAGACCGACATACCCTGAGACCTGACAGGAGGTCAACTCAGGTCATTACCAATCCCCCTCCCTTTGAGATGTGACAGATAATGACGTCGGGGTCAACCTGCTTCGGTCATAGAGGTTGACACAAAAAATGTTGTTGGCGTCATAGGTCAGCCTGTCCAGATCATTTAAATAGGGCAGTCCCAACAAATCACTGGAAGACTTCAGATTATAAGGTAACGGAAGCTGTAATTTTTCCTGGTTATGTTCACAGACATAGTTGGATAAGTTTAGGTTTAGGAGGGAGATAGGAAGAAACTGGTTCACAAATAGGGTGGTGGACGAGTGGAACAAGCTTAGCAACTTTGTAGTAAGTGCGGGAACTCTGGAAAGTTTCAAAAGGAGGCTAGATAGATTCATGGATGATAGAGAGTGGTAGTAACTCTTGACAGGAGCTGCCATGCACAGGCCAACCGGCCTATTGCAGACTCCTTATTTTCTTATGTAAACAATCAATTTGGTGTACAGAGAACAATGGTGAGCGAAAGTTTTTAATATCCATAAGATTAACGAGTGTATGACAGGTTTTAATTATTATTTTTGTCTTTATCATTTGACATGCAAAAGTTTACATTAATTATATCGAAACTTCAATAGGGAAGCATTTTACAGTAGGTATGAGGTAGACTTGTTCGATTCCTCAGTGAATAAACATAGATAAAGATTATTATATATATATATATCACACGGGAAAAGGGAAACAACGGAGCACCTTAGCTTACATGGACAGAGAGAGGCTTAAATATACAGGGTGACCTTAAAAACATGAGGTCAGGTCATAATGATGTCATCCACTAATTCCCACACCAACACACACGTAGAGGAGCTTATGAGAAGGGGGGTGACGTGACTAGTCAGGTCAAAAATAAGGAACCCACTAAATAACTATCATACATCTAGATCAAAGGTTTTCAAAGCATTTTTAACCTTGGACATATATATATATATATATATATATATATATATATATATATATATATATATATATATATATATATATATATATATATATATATATATATTTCATATCCACAATGAAAACGTGGATATATATATATATATATATATATATATATATATATATATATATATACCTATACCTATATATACCTATATATATATATATACCTAGGTATATATATATATACCTATATATATATTTTTTATAACTCCTTCGTAGCACACAAGAACAACTTAACAATGCTGATCTTATGTATTTATCTTATGTCATCACGATTAAGTGTACTTAGATAAACAGTAATACTTTGCACTTTAATTGAGGGAGTTTTGTCCGGACCCCAAGATTAACAGCTTCTTTTGACAAGGCAGCTAAGTAGAGAAATTTAGTTCCGCAAGTTTAAAATAATTTACGTCAGCGCTTCCATAGTGATTAATACGTGTTATTGGAGACATAACACAAAGCATAAAGCTGATGATTATAGATATAAAAACAGGCTTCATCCTGGGGGTATTTACCTGACTCTAAGGCGATGAGGTCAAGCTTTATTAAGGGTAGGGTAAAGCGGTCAGAGGTCAGTACCTTAAAGTCAGTGTGAGTGAGCGGACGTCGGCTGATTAACAAAATACTGCAGAGGTCATAACGGTCTCGCACAAAAAAAATCAGTGCAGTTGGATTTTCCATTTGTTCAGACACGCAGTTTCGGGTTACGGGAAGTGCTGTCCACATACCTTCTTGAACAACAATGTAAGTACTGTACATTATTTATTCCTTTATAAGAACATAAGAAAATAAGGAGTATGCAATAGGCCGGTTGGCCTGCGCTTGTCCAGCGTATTCGAGTTAATGATGATGTTTGGTAACTTGTTCCACTTGTCCACTACTCTATTTTCAAACTAATGTTTACCTATTTCGCACCTATATCTAAACTTGTCTAATTTATAACCATTGTTACGAGTTCGCTCCTGGTTGGATAGTTTGAGTACCTTTGTAATGTAACCTATTTTTGCCCTGACTTCCAGTTATACACCTCGATTATATCGCCCCTCACTCTACGTCTCTCGAGGGAGTGCAAATTAAGATGATTTAACCTGTCTCTGTACTCAAAGTTCCTAATGCCCGGGATTAGTGTGTGTAGCTGGTAGCAACAGGATATTCAACAGTATAACAATAAAACTCGTATCTGATAAATGAATATAAGGTGTCCAGCCAGGGTCGCGTTAGGGACTAGGAAGATTCTTAGTATATTTCACACGTTCCGCTAACGGGAAAAGTACTTCCACCACTTCATATGGAAGTCCCCTATTGTTTTTTTTATATCCCACTTATATTGAAATTTCAACGACCTTCTTACAGAACCTTCACAATCAAATGTCAAATACAAACATCCTCGTAAAGTGAGAATTGTGAATCATTAGTTCGATTTTAAAGACCAAACGACCTTGTTTAGCCTTCTTTTTCAACGTGTACCTTGACAGGGTAAGTACGTCCAGGAGTTAACCTCAAAATATATACTCAATAATGTTACGCCACACTTTAAATTAGGCCACCAATGTCGACAAGAACTGAAATTGAATCCAAAGGCTATCATAACCAACACTAACACACATGTCATCGTTTCTTTCATTTAAGCAGTTAAGGATCTGATTATTCTGATACACTGAATGATATCCAGTATGAGTTGACTAAATCTTAAGAAGACGCAATGAACATCCGTCTAACATCAATAGTAGGCAAATTACTGGAAGCAATCATTTCAAACTCTATTCGAAATCACCCGGAGAAGCACCGATTGATCAATGATTCCCAGCATGGCTTCACAAGCGGACGTTCTTGCCTAACTAATCTATTAACATTCTTTTCATCAGTTCTCAAATCGGTGGACGAGGGGCACAATTATGATGTGGTATATCTCGACTTTAGCAAAGCCTTCGACAGAGTCCCCCACGAAAGACTAATTAGAAAGGTAGAAGCTCATGGCATCAAAGGTGACATCCTTAAATGGATTAGGCCTTGGTTACAGGACAGGAAACAGCGAGTGAGCATTAACGGCACTAAGTCCCATTGGAGCAACATCACAAGTGGAGTTCCCCAAGGCTCAGTACTTGGACCATTATTATTTATTATATACATAAACGACATAGATATCGGCATTGACAGCAACATAAGTAAATTTGCTGATGACACTAAAATAGGACGTGTTATCAAATCTGACGAGGACTCGGCAAAACTACAGGAAGATCTAAACAAATTTTTCGAATGGTCTGAAAAATGGCAGATGAAATTCAACGTCGACAAATGTAAAGTACTCAGTATAGGAGGTGTAAACAGGAAACCAGATACCAGATGAACAACGATGCCATAGAGAAATCCGACTGCGAGAGAGATTTAGGAGTAATGATAAGTAGGAACCTTAAGCCAAGTAAACAATGTGTTTTTGCTCGTAACAAGGCTAATAAAGTACTTGGGTTCATACAAAGGAGTGTTAGTTACAAGACTAGCGAGGTCATCCTAAAACTGTATCTTGCTCTTGTGAGACCACACCTGGATTACGCAGTTCAGTTCTGGTCACCGTATTACAGAATGGATATAGAATCCTTGGAAAGAATTCAGAGGAGAATGACAAGACTAATCCCGGGCATTAGGAACCTTGAGTATAGAGACAGGTTAAAGCATCTTAATTTGCACTCCCTTGAGAGACGTAGAGCGAGGGGCGACCTGATAGAGGTGTATAAGTGGAAGGCAGGGCTAAACAAAGGGGACATTACAAAGGTACTCAAACTATCCAACCAGGAGCGAACTCGTAACAATGGTTTTAAATTAGACAAATTTAGATTTAGGCATGAAATAGGTAAACACTGGTTTGGAAACAGAGTAGTGGATGAATGGAACAAGTTACCAAATATCATCATTAACTCGAATACGCTGAATTGCTTCAAACATAGGTTTGATGCTCATATGAGCAATAGGGGTTGGGTGTAAACGGGACTGCCCAGTATGGGCCAATAGGCCCGCTGCAGTTTCCTCCGTTCTTATGTTCTTACATAAATATTTAACATGTTTCACCGCCACGAGCACAAGATAATGTTGGTAGCTTCGGCCTTTACCGTATCAACATAGTCTATCGTTAAATCCGGATTGTCAGAGTGAGTTTTCCTTGAGTCGTAAGAGTTACGACAGACTAGCTGTTATGATAGTTTAACCGCAATCGAATATTTCATGAACAACAACAAAAGAACATAAGAACCACCATTCTTATGTTCATGAAATATTTCGATGCGTTCTCGCATTATTAAAATGGATTAGGTCATGGTTAACTGGTAGGAAACAAAGAGTCAGCATAAATAGATTTAAGTCAAACTGGGGTGCGGTCAAAAGCGGAGTTCCCCAGGGATCTGTATTAGGCCCTCTGCTGTTTGTTATATTCATTAATGATCTTGATTTAGATATAACTAGTAGGATTAGTAAATTTGCAGATGATACCAAAATGGGGAGAGTGATAAATTCAGACAGTGACTTTGAACACCTTCAAAGAGATCAAGATACCTTACATGAGTGGTCAGTAGACTGGCAAATGAATTTTAATACTGATAAATGCAAGGTACTACAAATAGGGAAGACGAATACAAACGTTAAGTATAAACTAGGTAACACGGAAATATAAAACTCAGATTGTGAAAAAGATATAGGTGTATTTGTTAGCGACGACTTGAAACCTAGAAAACAATGTATTAGCGTTCGCAACAAGGCAAACAGGATTCTTGGGTTCATATCTAGGTCTGTGAGTAACAGAACTGCTGACGTTATCTTGAAACTTTACCTAGCATTAGTGAGGCCACACATGGATTATGCGGTTCAATTCTGGTGTCCTTATTATAGAATGGACATAGATTCTTTGGAGAGAGTACAAAGAAGAATGACAAAAATGATCCATAATATTAGAAACCTTCCATATGAAGAAAGACTGAAAAGCTTAGGTTTGCATTCATTAGAGAGGCGTAGAGTTAGGGGAGATATGATAGAGGTGTTCAAGTGGGTAAGTGGGATTAACAAGGGTAAAATGGAAGATGTTCTGAAGCTCAGTAATAACGAAATAACTAGAACAAATGGCTTTAAATTAGATAAATTCCGATTCAGAAAGGATATAGGCAAGCACTGGTTTGGTAATAGAGATGTGGAATAGGCTACCGAGTGCTATAGGAGGATCGGGGACGCTAGGGAACTTCAAGACGAAGTTGGATAGGCACATGGAAGTGCTGGGATGGGTGTGAAAGGGATCTGCCCTGTATGGGCCAGTCGGCCTCCTGCAGTATCCCACTTTCTTATGTTCTTATGTTATATTCTGGTGAGTTTTGTTTATTCCGCAGCAAAGTTTTGAATGATGTGTCTTTGGATGCATTGTGCGGACGTTTGGTCACCTTAGAACTATCTCATCGTGATTTGGCGGACGTGTGGTTTGACTTTCACACCTCATAGTCACCGGGTCTCCTGTCTCTTGGCGCCCTAGCTAGAATAAGGTCACTCCATTGACAGTGGGTGCTGCTTCATAAATGAGTCTTGTTTAATGATGGCGTTTAAACATTTCTAGGATTCTTTCCAGCTATTGATGTTTGGCTATATTTTGTGATCTTTTTATCTTTTATTTAAACTTTTTACAGTTTACATATATACAGAAATAATACATATTAATGCCGGGTAAATTTGTCTAGTAAAAGGGCAAAAACCATGTATACGGAAACTAGACAAATATTCAGTGCAGTCCACAGCCTACCATACAGAGGGCTAATACAATGTTTATATTCAATTTATACGATATAAAATAATACCATATTAGTTTTCTTGTCTCAGTCCTCGGCAAAAAGAACGGTTACAGAGAGATACAAGTTAGTAGCAAACTTCGCTGTGTTTGTCAGTCATGAGAATATATATATATATATATATATATATATATATATATATATATATATATATATATATATATATATATATATATATATATATATATATATATATATATATATATATATATATATATATATATATATATATATATATATATATATATATATATATATATATATATATATATATATATATATATATATATATATATATATATATATATATATATATATAAATTGGTGAACGCAACTGAAATAAGTTTGGTGTACGAGAGAGAAATAATATACTTTTATTTTTTGTGACAGAAATTTTTAAACAAGGACATCGGTATCAATTCACCTCATGTAGCAAACTGGTTAGCAATCCGGAAATTCAGTCCAGCACGTCCAGACCAGCCTGACCATGCAGTCACTGGTGCATAAAGATCTGGATTGTTTCTCTCACCTCAGTGACCCAATTAGACTGTGCGGCGTTTCCGTGAACCCAACACATCTCTTACCAGCGGGTGACCTTGCCCACTCGAGTTTCTTTTTGTGACAATGGGGGTGATCCTGATTAGCTGATTCATATGCTAGGGGTTAAGTCTGGCTTTTCTGTTATCGTATGTGATTGCGTTTCATCTACGGTATTTCTTACTTATAGTAGTACTCACAGCACAGCTGTTAGGTCTAGCAGTAGTTATATCAACAGATTTTGTCAGCGATTATCCGTGTCAAGGATTTCTATATTCAGCGATTATAATGTATTAGTTACAGCACAATAATTCTCCCAGCGAGTAGCTTGCTATATAGCGTACTTCCTGCACTGTGTTGATGATAAGCATGCTACTCCCTGGCGAAGGAGAGCTGGACGTTTGGGCCACGGACGTTTGCTGTGGCAATGGTTAGGTTAGATTAGGTCCTAACTAAACGTCCGTGGCTTAAACGTCCTACATTCATTTTGTAATACCCTACAGGGTTTGCTTACGTGCAGCCAGAGAGTTGCATGACGAATAACAACCAGATAGTTCTCCGAGGCAAATATTACAATTACTTTCCCTTGTTGATGGCCATGCACACACATACATAGTTATGTCGACGGCGATCCCGACCATCGGGAGTCCGAAGCTCATTGTGGCAGGCGTTATTCAAGAACATGCTTCCGGCACTCCGGATGGGGTGCACCTGTCTAGGGATGGGGTGGCAACCCTGGCTGGGTCTCTAGAGGGGGCAGTTCAAAAGATATAGAAGTCTTTAAACGACTAGGGGAACATATGGGCACGGGGGTGGAGGAGACTACAGTGGGAACGGGTACACAAAGTGAAAGATTACAGGGAAATAGTGTTAGGAATGATGACAAAACTAAATTAGACAGCGAGTTAAAACCTGAACGCGGTAAAGGGAGGACTCCGAACACAACTAACTTAAATGTCTACTACGCGAACAGTAGAAGTATGAGAAACAAAATGGATGATATTAGGGCCTTGGTATGTACCGAAAAAATCGATATAATAGCATTCACTGAAACATGGATCAACCTAGACTCACATGAGTTACCTGTCGAATACCAAATTGCAGGTCACCAATTATTCCATACCGGTAGGCGGAGTAGCAATCTATGTCAGGGATAATCTGAAGTGTGAAATAAATAAGGAAATAAAAACTGAGCGGAATACAGAAACAATTTGGATAGAATTAATCGACGGTAGGGAAAAATTAATCACAGGAGTAATATATAGACCTCCCAATCTTGAAAGTCAATGAGCGACTTATCTGGGTTAAAATGAGCAGGGCTTCCATACACAACAAAGTCTGTATAGTAGGCGACTTTAACCTTGGCCAAATTGATTGGACTGACCTTACAGGTAACTCAGAATCAGAGGATTTTCTCGAGACGATCCAGGACTGTTTTCTAAGTCAACATATAACCGAACCCACACGGGGAAATAATATACTCGATTTAGTTCTGTCAAACAGAGAAAACCTCATTAGCAGTGTCGAGGTAGGGAACGAACTTGCAAACAGCGATCACAAAGAAATTAGATTCCAGTTAGATTTTCAGGGCAGACGTAAGGAAAATTCCACTAAAGTACCAGATTTCAGAAGGGCGAATTTTGAGTTTAAAGAGGCAGCTGAGAGGGGGGGGGGTGTCGCGCTTGGCCGTGAACCTGACCGATGACACGGACCTGATAACGAGATCTGAGATTGCCGAGTTCCACGACAATGAAATAGTGAGTTACTTAATGCACAAAGGCAGAACATACCATACAAAAAACTCAGATCAGACAACAATGACCCTAAATGGATAAATAATTATTTAAAGAACATTATTGGCCAAAGGAAGGCTATAGGTAGAAGGATAAATCGTGACGAAATTTACCTCCGGGATTATTATAAGGTATTGGCCGGTAGGGTTAAGACCGAGATAAGGAAAGCAAATGGAATAATGAGGTGAAGATAGCAAGGGAGGCGAAGACAAACCCCAAAGGATTCTATCAAATGTATCAAACTAAAACACGAGAAAAGATTGGACCAATACAGTCAGATACCGGCGAGCTAACTGATAACGCCGGAGAAATGAGCAATAATCAGAATAAATATTTTTCAACAGTTTACACCACCGAAAATTTTAACATGATACCCGAGGCACCGACTCTATTCAGAGATAGTGAAGAAAACAAATTAAGCGAGATAGTAGTTGTATAGATATGTAAATACCAAGATATGTGAACACGCCTGACGCCAAGACTCTGTTACCATTCATTGTACCATTTATTCACATGTCTGTATTACTACATATTATTATAGCATGTCTGATATCTATGCTTATGTCTAATGCCTATGTTCACTTACTATGTCCCGATGTACTATGTCTGTACCGCGCTAGTCGAGTAATTAGAAGACCTCATTTATTGTCCTAGTAATGTCTAGCAACTCCCCTTGCCTAGCCAGCTAATTTCCCTCAGATCGGTGTCGGCCTACCTACGGTCCGGGGTCCGTTGTGCTCGCTTCTGTATCGGTCGGCTATCCCGCCAAGTCTTGTACCACTTATTGAATATATCTACTGCTCATGCTCTGGAGTTTGAAGAACCTTGTCTAGGATTTCATCACACCACAGTAGTGACTAGTAACGATGTTAGTAAGCAAATAGACAAACTAAAGCCTAACAAGTCACCTGGTCCCGATGAGATATTTGCCAGAGTATTAAAGGAATGTAAGGAAGAGCTTAGTATGCCCTTAACAAAGTTGTTTAACATGTCCTTAAAAACAGGTGTAGTACCAGAATCCTGGAGGATAGCGAATGTAATACCGATTTTCAAGAAGGGGGATAGATCACTATCCTCTAGCTACCGTACAATCAGTCTAACATCAATAGTAGGCAAATTACTGGAAGCAATCATTTCAAACTCTATTCGAAATCACTTGGAGAAGCACCAATTGATCAATGATTCCCAGCATGGCTTCACAAGCGGACGTTCATATCTAACTAATCAATTAACATTCTTTTCATCAGTTTTCAAATCGGTGGACGAAGGGCACAATTATGATGTGGTATATCTCGATTTTAGCAAAGCCTTCGAGAGTGTCCCCCACGAAAGACTAATTAGAAAGGTAGAAGCACTTGGCATCAAAGATTCAAAGGTAATATCCTTAAATGGATTAGGGCGTGGTTACAGGACAGGAAACAGTGAGTGAGCATTAACGGCACTACATCCCATTGGAGCAACGTCACTAGTGGAGTTCCCCAAGGCTCAGTACTTGGACCATTATTATTTATTATATACATAAACGACATAGATATCGGCATAGACAGCAATATAAGTAAATTTGCTGATGACACTAAAATAGGACGTGTAATTAAATCTGACGAGGACTCCGCAAAACTATTGGAAGATCTAAAAAAAAATTTTTGAATGGTCTGAAAAATGGCAGATGAAATTCAATGTGGACAAATGTAAAGTACTCAGTATAGGAGATGTAAACAGGGAAACCAAATACCAGATGAACAACGATGCCATTGATAAATCCGACTGCGAGAGAGATTTAGCAGTAATGATAAGTAGGAACTCTGAGCCAAGTAAACAAAGTGTTTTTGCTGGTAACAATGCTAATAAAGTACTTGGGTTCATACAAAGGAGTGTTAGTTACAAGACTAGCGAGGTCATCTTAGATTATATCTTGCGCTTGTGAGACCTCACCTGGATTACGCAGTTCAGTTCTGGTCACCGTATTACAGAATGGATATAGAATCCTTGGAAAGAATTTAGAGGAGAATGACGAGACTAATCCCGGGCATTAGGAACCTTGAGTATAGAGACAGGTTAAAGCATCTTAATTTGCACTCCCTCGAGAGACGTAGAGCGAGGGGCGACGTGATAGAGGTGTAGAAATGGAAGTCAAGGCTAAACAAAGGTACTCAAACTACCCAACCAGGAGCGAACTCGTAACAATAGTTTTAAATTAGACAAATTTAGATTTAGGCGCGAAATAGGTAAACACTGGTTTGGAAACAGAGTAGTGGATAAATGGAACAAGTTACCAAATATCATCATTAACTCGAATATGCTGGATAGCTTCAAACATAGGTTGGATGCTTATATGAGCAATGGGGGTTGGGTGTAAATGGGACTGCCCAGTATGGGCCAATAGGCCCGCCGCAGTTTCCTCCATTCTTATGTTCTTATGATGGGTCGAGATCTCAGTCAACATAAGAATGAACTTAGAATAAAATCAAACTAGCAGCGAGTAAGGACATACCTGTATTCAACGTACAGTACTCTGGATTGAAATTCTACACGTGACCAGAATGGCACGACTGTGGCCTACATTCCATGACCTCAGTTTTATTCATGGCCTTCATTTTTTCATATTTTTTTCAACGCTGCGAAGAAATAATATATTTTCAAGGTCTGTTTTCGATTCTTGATGAAGTAAGAACATTGAAGCTGATGATTACTGTAATATGTTAATGCTCTTAGACAGTAAAGTGGTTAGGTGAGAGCACTTCAGTGGCCATTACATTACAATATTCATTAACAATATGAAATTTATAAAATCGACATTTTGAAATTATAATTTTTTTCCGATTTTCAGTCAAATTTTATCATTGATACAAATTTCACACAGACCTGAAGTTAGAATAATCATACCGAGTTTTTAATAGAATATACAACTAACAATTTCGTATTTTTAATATATTTTTCTGGGAGAACGTAACTTAATTCTTGGCTGCGTCTCCGGTTTCATCGGTGCATCATCTTGAACGTATTTAGGAAAGATGTGGAAGACCTTGGGTAGAGATAAAGATGCACGACGAACATCGTATCAATATACGTGATGGGGGACACCCTGAGAATTGGGTACACACAGACACGCACGCGCACACAGGCACGCACACGCACGCGCACACAGGCACGCACACGCACGCATGAACGCATGAACGCACGCACGCGCACGCACGCACACACAGACATGCACGCACGCACGCACACACGTACACACACACGCACACACACACACACACACACACACACACATTGTCCCACCTCCTTCCATTACTCTAGGTCCGAACACACTCCAGGTTGTAGATTCCACGAAGCTCCTCGGCGTCACCATAAACAACAAACTAAATTGGAAACCACACGTCAGTGAAGTTGTCAAATCCTCCAGTTTCCGTCTCCACCTCCTCCCCCGACTCAAGTCCCTCGGAGTTCCTGCACACGAGCTCCTCAGTGTTTACACAACATTCATACTTCCCAAGCTCACCTATGCCTCCCCCACCTGGTCTTCCTCCCTAAATGCCACACAACGTAAACACCTAGAAAAAGTGCAAAAGAGGGCATGCAAGATTATTCTCCCCTTCCTACTCCACATATCAAGAAGCGCTCAACACACTGACCCTTTCGACTCTCACTGACCATCACCACGACTTCATCTGCAAATTTGTAGAAGCTTCTACACCATCCTCGACACCGGCTCCTACTACCACCTGAGATCCCTAGTCCGAGAATTGCTGTTCGACACCACAACCGCATCCAGCCCATACGTGCACGAACTGATCGCTATAAGAACAGCCCAGTCCCAACCATTGTAAAAATTATCAATAACTTGTAATAAACCAGTGTATTCACTCCCAGTAAACACTACTCCTTGCACTGTCACTATGTTGAAATGAACTGTAGTTTGAGCTTTTCCCCATCTAGTTATTATATGTCTTATTTGTGTCACTTATGTTACTTGTATATTATTTGTAATTCGAAACCCATTCCCCAAATATGTAACTGTATATTTTCAGCCTTCTGGCTGCCAAGCTCTTTCAATAAACCGTTAATTATTATTATTATTTTATTACACACACACAGAGACATGCACGCACACGCGCACACACAAACACACACAAATACACACACACAAACACACACACACACGCACACACACACGCACACACGCACACGTGAGGCGACGATTATTATTTATACCAATCAGGTAAGGTGAAAGGGGTGAGTGGGTCAGGGGAGTTGAATGACGGGGGCTGGTAACTCCTAGATCGCCATAACAAACAAAGTTTCCATCTCCCTTCTTCACATCTTTTCTTAATACCATTGCGTATCTGCTCTCTGGTTATACTAATACACTCTTTTGGGGAAGTCTTTAGTATGTTCTGTTTGGGTTGCACACTCCTATGGTAACACAATTTCTTGTGCATCAGATACTTAGAAATATTAGCACGAGCGGTGGGACATTGTGATTCACCGAGAGCCCGTTGCCTCCTCCACTCAGCTGAGAAGAGAACTTGTTTAGTTACAGCAAATAATTATTACGTTTAAGCTTCCATTACTCGAGTCCTGTTACTAGGAGATGTGTAAAAGGAAACACCCAGGTTAATTAATTAAGCAGGTAATCCCCCTGCTTGTCCCACTCACCATCGACCAACCTAATATGGGGAAGGTTCCGGGTGGGGAGGAAGCGGGAGGTGGGAGACACGAGGCAGCCTTATAACACAGTCAGAGGTTCAGCCAGGGCCGTGTTACTCGGGGAATGTGGAAGGTCCTGACGCTAGTATTGAATTGAAACAGAATTGAATTGAATTGGACAGGGCTTAAAGTTTACCCAATTTCAATTTAGCGGCTGTTAGGATCTCCATGCGTCCTACACTGATAAGGGATCCTGACTAACGGTTCCACTGCATTCTGGGGACCCTTGGAATGTGTACTGGAATTCAGTGGTGATGTTTTCAGGATTTCTCCAAGGATATGGCTAGGGAGAGGGTCGCCAACCAAGCGTCGGGAGACACCTGTGCTGTTAATGTCAACAGGCAAGGAGATATTCACTTCAGCTGGTAAAAAACAGGATGTGCTGGCCGTTTGTCCCTACACAGGTACAATTCAATGCCTAAGATGGATATAATAACTTATTTTATATATTTATCCATGAAACAATACTGACACGATCGATTATTAAATGAAAAAATATTAAATACACAACATTAAAAAACAAAAGAACTGCGAGATTGTTACGCTTTATTGCAATGTCTCCATTATTAACTATATCCGGGATTTCTCGAGTTAATATTTCTTTGGGGAGCTTGACCAGACAGAGTTTTTGTTGATTATCAACTCTAACCACACCCCCTCCCGCCTCCGTCTCACCTTGGTCTACGCTCTACGATGGAAGGTATAACATGGGACACAATGGCGAGCATACAATAGTAATAAGACTGCCTCCCCCAAGGTAACGTGCATTATACTGTAGTGTGGTAACTGAAAACTTCATTCTTTTATTTGAGGTTTTGTTTATCTTTTAAGTTCTGCTTCACCCTGCCAATGCTAAAGTAACCTTGTCTAACACGTGTCTCATCATATTGGACAAGATGTTCATGTTTGGCCACTCATAAATTCATTTTTCGGGCTGAAACGCAAACTTTTACTTACTGAAAGGTTTGTAAGAAAACATTACCTTGGACGTCAGAACGCTTAATAACAGTGTTGAAGTGCTCGAGTCTGGCTCTGTCTAATTTATATGTATTTGGTCAAGAATTTGAATTTAAACATGGAAAATTCGGACTTTGATTTGGACTGGGCATAATTGACGTGATGACTCTAGCCGAGTGAAATTAAAATGTTTCCTCTGAATGGGTGAATTTTCAGTTGCATCACGGTCGTATTTATGAATTAATACTGTTGCCTTTCCTTACAGCATCATATTGTATATTCTGTACAGTATACGGAAGAACGGTTACACACACACACACATAATATTGGTATGTCTAGAAATCCCACTGTTATTTCATCTATTATTATTCAAATGCTTGAGCTCTGTTGGGATGCATTATAACAGAACGCAGATTTGATGGTTAAACTGGTGTAGCATTTTTCCGAGCACATAACATGATTAGATTACAATAATGCTCATCTGTAACTAGAAAACTTCACCATGTTGGTGTTGTAACGTGACGTTAAACATGCAAGTATTAGGTATGGTAACTTACAACACGAGTCTTGGGGCTCTTAAACTTGGAATTCAACTTGACAATTTAACATCCCAGACTTGGTTGGATTCACCTACAACACCCTCCTTACCAAACAACATCGTATTTATGAAAGGATTTCACAAATTTCACCTTAAACTTGAATAGAACACACGGGGCTTACATTGTGACTTGTTATTTCAGTGGTAAGGCCAAGTTGAGGCGGGTGGTGACTGTGGTTAGGGTGTGGCGACAAGCATTGATGCATTGTTTCTCATCGATACACCAACAGGTACACGGCTATTAATTATCCCATGATTTAGCTTGTAAATATTAATATACTTTCAAAAATCCTTAAGTGCCACTGGTGAGTCAATCAAATATTGTGTTGGTGGTTACCCGTTGCTGATATGTACAATGAAAGACAAAAGTCGTGTCTTGAAATTTGGTGAAAACATATGCCGAAGGGCTTAAGCTTTTGGCGCGCTCTGCCTTGTGGTAGGGGGCTCTCATAATGTTTCACGAGTTATATTTAATCTTCGGGCAAAACCGTGACATGACTTTTGTCTTTGATTGTACAAGCCGATTATAAAACAAACACTTAATGTGTAAGATTTGTACAGACACTGTATTTATGACATTTAAGTTCAATTATGCAGATTATACACTTACAGTATACAGTGTTATTTTTACGTGTCGAAGACATGCCTCAGTTCCTAAAGTTACCCACAACTTTCATAACATTCCAGGTGAAATCTTGATCCATAAAAATACTATTCTTGATTGCAGTGTACAAGTGTTTTGGAATATTTGGTGATGGGGTGAGACAAAATATTTAGAAATCACCATAATTTAGGTTTACAGCGGGGAGTAAAGACAATAGTATGATAACTCCCGAGATGGACTTAACATGGGAGACAGGCTAGATCAAGAAGCTTGGGCTAGATGGTAACCGATCACAAGAACAAATAACACGAAACAGGTTTGAGTAATTATTCGTCAATCTTCTTGTTTACGTTTGTCATTATAAAAATGGGGGGGGGGGGGGCGCTATTCTGTGTTAGAAGAAACGAGTTGTTTAGCTATAAATAACTTCGATTTATTCAACACAGTGAAAAATTATCACGCTGTTTTCCGTGTATTGCCCTGATTGAAGTTCTTGGGTAAGATTGGATTTAGTTTAGGGTTACTGTTCAGTATGCCAATTTGGAGACTTTGTGTTATATGAAATACTGCAGTGGCTTAGTTTAAGGTATGTATTGAATGATTAATTCAGATACTTAAAAACAACTCAAGATAATAACGATGAACTTTGGAGATGTGTTCGCACCCTGCCTGGAACATATTTACCTACTGTAAGAGGGTCCCCGAGTGTATCAAAACTCTAAATGCTTTGCTCAGAACCGGTGTGGGGAACAAGTTAATGAATATCAAATAATTAACTAAATTTAAGAGTGAAAAACTACATAAAGTAAATACATCACAAATTTTATTATTTTTCAAAAAGTTTCAAGTGTGAAGGTAAATATGAACTTAGACATGGTGTTCTTATTAATGATTGCGAATTACTAATTATGCAATTTGATTTGGCCGTCCAAACTTGGCAGCTACTGGCTGGTTACCCCCTTCAATCGTGTTATTATTCAATCATCTGGTCCCAGGTACACAAAATCTTCGCGGACTCTTGCTTGGTTAGTTCACTGATCAGCGATATTCTGCAGCTTGCCAGGTTTTATTAGGTCTACCCTCTTCTGTAAATACTTTTGTTTATGCACTTAACATCCATTCAACCAAGAAGCTGAGGAGACAAGAGGGTTGGGTGTGTGAAAAGTAAAACAACGAAACCAGATTGCCGAAGATATGAAACAGACACGATGAGGGGGTAAGCCCCAAGAAAATACAAGTCCTGGGGAACTAGGAAAAGTTTGACGAGGCTCTGAAAGAAGTAAATGTTGAAGGTGAAGTACTAGGTGCAAGTGTGGTGTACCTGGGAAGTCGAACACACCCGCTGTAGGTTGACGGGTCTCTTGGTCTGTTATGCACTGGGTGTCCATTTGAGGTGAAATTAAATTCATCGCGGGTCAGTCGACTTGTTTGTTTGTCGACGGGACACTGTCATTGGATTTGTGGTCCTCGGTGAGTTGTTATCCGAAGTATCCATTTTGTTCACTAAAATCTTAACTACACCAATGATTATTGCATAGTTAGGTACGGGGGTCTGTTTATGCTGAATAAAATTGACTGGCGAACTCATGTATGAAGGTAAAAAAAATCTAACCAACAGTCTCAATTTGTTACGAAATGTAAATATTCAAAATTTGAGAAAATAGATCAATGTATTTGATTTTAACTCAAGTGCTATCTTCTTATTTTGGTATGCGACTTGGCTCGGACGTTTTTTAGACCTTGTGAGGCTTAAAACGACCGGTATAGTGTGGACGTCGGCGCCTATATCACCACTACTTCAAACTTTCACTTACATCCCGTAATAACTTTCTCTACCTCACCCTGTCACAGTTCCTCCTCCCCATCTCCTTCCTATCACAATGCATCACCTTTTTACACTATCATTGGAGGAAGAGATTGTGATGGTAGGGGGATGCGTTGTAACTTTGGCATGTGATTAGAATGCATATAACAACGCGAAGAGTGGAGGTAGTACGTGTCTGGTTACTGTTTAGAAATATTTTTACCAGAACAATCATTATTCCCTGCTGGTACGTATTCATGTTGTTATCAGACTTCGTTGTAATTCCAGTCGTTAGCGTAGCAAGTTGATGGCTATCGGTGTTGTGAACAAAACGCTAAGAAACAGTGGAAACTACTTGTCAGGTTTACTAAAAAAAAAACGGGTACATTTATATGATAATTATTGAGGTTACACGTACATTCCCCTAAAGTGTGACTAACTGCATGTTCTCTCTCCCTCTCCAGGTGTTGTTGAGTTAATTCGTCATTCCTGAGCCGCGGGTTGATTTACTACCTGAACCAGTGATCATCTACCTCGTCTCTGCACTTGGAGACCTTCATCTTCTTGAGGCAGTCACGTCGTTGCTGGCACCATGACGTACTCAGCCAGTCAGTTTGGGGATCGCTTCACCTGGCACGACTATGTGGTGTTCGGCTGCATGTTGGCTGTGTCGGCCATCATAGGCATTTTCTACGGCTTCTTCGGTAAAAAACAAGACACTAATGAATTCCTGATGGCTGGCAAGTCCATGACGACCTTCCCAGTGGCCATGTCTCTAATCGCCAGGTAAACACCCTCATCATGTGTTGATCCCTGTACTTCCTTTCCCTGGTACCCAATTCCCGCTCCCTCCGCCTCCCCCTCCCCATCATCCCTCCTCCCTCTCTCCCTCTGCCCTAAACATTTTTTCCTACCTTTGCATTCATGTTCCTCCACCTCAAACGTTTTCGGACTGTTTACACCCCCCCCCTCCCCTTCTTTTAATTTCTTCCTTTCCCAAGTCCTCCTATCCTCAATTTCTTTTCATTATTATCTGTATCATTTTTCACTCTTCCCCAAGAGTGTAATAAGAATATTTCATTGTTTGTATTATATAAACTTCCAGTATTGAGTTCATGGAATGACAATACAATACCAGAGATTAGATCATCAAATTGTTTAAGATACATTCACGAACTAATGCAACAAAGTAACATCTCACTGGGGACAGAACCCTTGGGTATGTGGTCAGGTTTTCATAAATGTTGACTTTAGAGAGTAGATCAGGATGTGGTAACTGTCATCTCACTCCATTTATAACTGATTAATAATATTCACTGGATGACGATCTGGTCACAGGTGTACAATTTTCACCCAGAAGAATCCTAGGTCCTGAGTCACGGATATTGATGGTTACAAGTGTTCCCTGAAGAATGCAGTGATGAGTAGGGAAACACCGTGTAACACTGAAGTCCGTTTATTATGGATGAGAGAAATACAAGTGGTGACTAGAGTGTGCCATGCACGGCTCACACAGTCAGACTGAGACTGCCTTGCCATATGGCAGCCTCGGGGCAATGTTGCCACATAACACGTGCAGTGTTGCCACGTAATTATATATATAAATGCTACTCGGCACAGTAGCTTATTTACAAGGTTGCTACTCGGCACAGTAGCTTAGATGCATAACCTACAGATATAACCACAGATGTTCTTTCCCTTGTCATGACAGCTTCATGTCGGCCATCACGCTGTTGGGGACTCCGTCGGAAGTGTACCAGTTCGGGTTCCTCTACTGGCTCATCGGGTTCTCTTATATCCTAGTGATGCCCTCCGCTGCCTACCTCTACTTCCCGGTCTTCCATAAGCTCCAGGTACACACTTCTAGCCTAATGTAGTTCTGATTTCCTGACTGCTGTTGCATATATTTAATATTTGCCTTGGTAGTTGGTGAGGAAAATGTTGCTGTAGGGAAGTGCTTCTCAGTGTGACCTTTCTGTATTCCATGCTGCAGAGGATATTGCGGCAGAAGTGAGTTCATACTGAGAGTTAGTAACTATAACTAAATAATAATGGTCTTGAATGATGTCAATAGTGAAAGTTGTGGCTTAATGTCTTGAGAAAACTTGACCCTTAAAAGATAAGTCGACCCAGGGGATGTGTCCACTACTTGATACCGAGTTTCTCCTGCAGGTCACCTCCGCCTATGAGTACCTGGAGAGAAGGTTCCACAGGTCTGTGCGTTGGCTCGGCTCTGCCGTTTTTATTATCCAGGTGAGTAGTAGAGGTGGGGGTGGGTTAGGTAGATGAGTGTACAGCTTGGTGGTAACGTAAGGGTGTAAAAACAGCCAGGGAGAGGGGGTATAACGGTGCCAGGGGCATAGGAAGTCCCTTCACAAACTGTGAAGTCTTACATCCAGAATCAGTCATTTTATTTAGAAATAGAAGTATTTAAGACAGTGTAACATGTAGCTACAGTTTTTGCTGTGTGTGACATTAATGCCTCTGGTGTGTGCGCAGATGTGTCTGTACATGGCTATCGTGGTTTACGCCCCGGCTCTTGCCCTACAACAAGTCACCGGCATTAATGGTTATGTCTCCATCTCCCTCATCTGCTTCGTCTGCATGTTCTACACCACACTTGGCGGCATGAAGGCGGTGCTCTGGACCGATGCTCTCCAGGTGAGTTCCGGGTGTACAGATGATAAACGGTATAATAAATGTGTTTACGTCGGATGAAAATTGTCAGAATAATGCAAATGGAATGCTACTTCAACAAATAAAGGAGTAGAAACTTTGATTGATGAATTAAGATAAACATGAAGAAGCTAAAAAAATAAACGTATATGAAGATAGATAAAAACTGTGACTAATGACGGTGACCTCACCTCCAGACGCTCATCATGTATGCTAGTATGATGTTCGTTATCATCAAGGGCGCCATCGATGCTGGCGGCTTCGATGTTGTGTGGCAAATAAATGCAGACAGCGGCCGAGCTCAGCTGATTGACTTCGACCCTGACCCGACCACCCGCCACACCTTCTGGACCCTTGTCATCGGAGGTTATTTCACCTGGATCACCATCTACGGTGTTAACCAGGCACAGGTACAGTGTTGTGTCAATTTGTGTCAGTGTTATTAGTGGCATTGAATTCCTGTAGCATTTTTCCAGAGTTTGTATCTGTATGGTTTGTCACTTCATTAAGTTCTGTGCCGGAGAACATCTGTTGAAAAGGTACTTTTGATTCCAAGATTTAAATGGCCTAAAATTGTGTAGTGTTTAATAGAGACAAGAAGCCACATTGAAGGGTTATTTCAACACGAATTTTTTCATAAACGCGTCAAAAACCACAGTCCCTTTCCCATGTCATGTACTAGTTGCATTGGTAATTATTTAAAACTTATATACGCATTATGATGTAACGATAATGTCACTGACATGTAACTTTGAGCTACATCTATTTAGGTCCAGCGATACCTCAGCCTTCAAACCAAACAAATGGCCATCAATGCGCTGTGGATCAACCTGATAGGACTGTTTATACTGATGATCACCTGTTCGTTTGGAGGGATGGTTTTGTACGCCAATTACCACGAGTGTGACCCCATCCGCTCAGGTGTGGTTGACAAGGGAGACCAGCTGTTCCCGCTCTTCGTTATGGATACCCTTGGCCAATGGAGAGGTCTCCCAGGACTCTTTGTCGCTGGAGTATTTTCCGGGGCTTTAAGGTAATGCTGCTTTGCCTGAATAAAATTATAGCAAGACCAGTTATTGGAATTTTAATTTTTCAAACTTTTTTTTTGCTGTTGTTGTCCTTTATGTATAAGAAATAATATGACCCAAAAATCAGTAAATTAATTACACCAAACATATGTAAAGTTTGAAACACATGCCTGAGAGATTCTGTTCCTGATTTAACGGAGAAAGTCTAGAAGCTGTATCGTTTATATATACAACTATAAATGTCTCGGATCTTACCAGACCATTTGAATATTTACTCTTGTAATACCATCAGCACTGTGTCTTCCGGAATGAACTCCTTAGCGGCCATCGTGTTGGAGGACTTTATCAAGGCCGGCTGTTATCCCAAGATCTCTGAAAACGCTGCCACCTGGACTTCAAGGGGCCTATCACTTTTCTTTGGTCTTGTTACTTTCGGACTCGTCTTTGTAGCAGAACAGCTCGGCAATATTTTGTCTGTAAGTACCTGTTCCACTTTTATTGTTGCAAATGCATTTATAGATATAATCCTCCTTGTTAAGAGCTGATGACTTAATAAGGAAATATATTAGAGTTTATATTGTGGACATGTGTGCCAAAGGAACATTGAACATTGTATCACCACTGTATCATCACTAGCACCACTGGATACTGCCATTTGCACCACACAGTAATTTTGTGTTCCATCTCAGGCGGCGCTCAGCATCTTTGGTATGGTCGGAGGGCCTCTGCTAGGAGTCTTCACCCTCGGCATGTTCTTCCCCTGGGCCAACTCCACCGTAAGTTTTTTTTTTTTCCAATGATCGTCTTATATCATAGACGCATCCACATCTCTATATGTTCTCTTTTATAATCAGATGAATGTTGGTGAGGCAGAATATCCTCACAGACTCTCACTGACTGTATTCCTCGCTCTGTCTGTCAGTCGAGGTGCCATCATGATGTATGGCGGCTTTTGACCATTGTCCTCTACGCAAAACATTTTTGGGCTGTTTTTGCCGATTATTCTAGATTTTGCGTCACGCTTGGAACCCCCATTTTCAATTTAATTTATCCATCTCAGTCTCTGCTTTCCCCAGGCCCTCTTACCTTCGTTTGTGCCCATTAATAATAAAATTTATACCATTATCCATTCATCCTTAATTTTATAGACAAGAATTTTCTGTATATCTCATGTTCTTGTCAGTCTTAGTACTCCTTCTTTAGTATTCTGTCAGTTACTGATATTTTTTTTACCTGATGCCTGCCATAAGTTAACCAGTTTTAGCAAGGCCGCTTTAGTACCTGTAATAAGAGCAGTATCATCTGCATTTACAATATTGACAAACTATAAATACAGTACGTCATAACCACTTTCAACTTCTCATTAAATAATTAATTTGGAATAAATTACATTTATAATGTACAATGTTGGAGAAAGCACGTGGCTATCTAACTCTCTTTAACCATTAACTAACTACGGGTAGTACTGTAGTTTCATTACAGTGATTTTCTAATACAGAGTATTGCAGCTTCCTGTTCCAAGTTAAAAAAATTAATTCTAGTATTGACTATATCATCTTCGTTATTGCCTGTTATTTTTTTACCCCTCCAAAGGCTTTTTCAAAACCTACAAAATGGACAACAAATTTCATTAAACTCTTACAACTCTTACTTTTATTTTTTTTAAATCGATTATACCTCCTTTATTTATCTCAAGGCCATCTTCCCTGTATTATAAAAACATCCCTACAGTACAGTACTCTTAAGACTGTACAGGTGATAACACAAATATTTTTTTTTTTTAAATCTCTGAGATCTCCTTTGGATTGAACAGAATACACATTTTAGACAAATACTGTATTGGTCCCAATCTTGTCCAGGAAGATAAGCCGCCTTACAAGCTTAATAATTTTTCCAGTGTTCACGGTTGCCTCGGTTTCTGTTTTCTAATTTGGTTGTTTGATCTTTATTTCTGCTTTCTTACCACCATTCTCTCACAATCTTTGTATATTTATTTACTTAATTTGTCTATTAGTCTTTACTTCTGCCTCAAACAGAATCTTTATAATTGCATATTATAGTTCCAATCTATTTATGTTCTCTTATTTTCTTAACCTCTCTTGATGTATTCCTGCACATGTCTCCTCTCATTATCTTTAGTTCATCTTCGGTCGTGTACGTACTGTACTATACATTCCTTTGTTTCGTTCTGAAGTTCTTTGCAAGCCTTCGTTATCAACTTTCTTCTATCCATTTTCTTTATAATTTTATATGGGATTCACTCACTTTCAGCCTGGTTCCTCTTTGGTCCTATCCATTTGTTCTGTTTCTTGCTCTTCAAGTCTGTTCTCTAACAATAATGAAAATCTTAGTTTTCATTTTATATTCTGTCGGTCTCTCTTTTTATCTTCCCTAAATCCCTTCTGACTTTATTTTATCCTCTTTTTTTAAGTTTTCGCCCCCACAAAGCTCATTATTTGAGCACGGCCTAAGCCACAGATGGTTCTTTGAGGAATGAAGGTGGAGTTGAGGTAGATTTTATTCATTCCTCGCTGGTATAGAACCTACCCATCACACAGCATTACCAAAAGGAAAAAGATGGACAGCGTCTGCATCTGATTCCACACTAAAAAGAACTGAAAATAAGGTTCTGAAAGAAGGCTTCCTTTTGTGATGAGCTGCAAGATTATGAATGTTTTATGTACACTCGCTACAGAAAGTATTTGCAAGGTGGGTTTCCAATGGATGTCAAAATGAACACTGCGACTCCTGTTGTCTTGGTAGTGTTATCAAAATCTTTCATCTGCCGTGTCATATTGTCTAGTAAAACAAAATGCAGATACTTTTTGTAGCGAGTGTACCCAGTTAATGAAGTAAACAATCATATAATTAAGGTCACATTAACAATTGTATAAACATCGTGAAGCAATCACCCACAGACATTTTGATATTATAACCTTTATGCCATTCACCCAACAGGGAGCCTTTGTTGGTGAGGTGGTCAGCTTGGTCTTCATGTTCTGGATTGGAGTCGGTCATCAGGTGGCCAAAGCTTCGGGTCAAATAAGATTAACTGCCATGCCCACAAGTATAGACGGGTGCAACATCACTATCCCTGAACCAGACTACACTCATATACTGTAAGTAGGCTTGTACTGTATTCTCTGCTGTAAGTATATGTCCACACTCTGAGACCACGGATGATAGATACAGTTTATAGAAAAATAGAGTATAAAAAGATATTTTCTTGCTCCCATTAGCGTACAACTAGACCGATATACTGCAACTCTGACAGCCCTTAATCGTTGATGTTTAGTGTATGATCTAAGTGTACCGTACGTTCTTAAGAGTTGTAATTTGTCTATTTGTCTTTATTTTTGCCTCAAATAGAATCTTTATAATTACATATTATAGTTCCAATCTATTTATGTCCTCTCATTATCTTTAGTTCATCTTCGGTCGTGTACGTACTGTACTATACATTCCTTTGTTTCGTTCTGAAGTTCTTTGCAAGCCTTCGTTATCAACTTTCTTCTATCCATTTTCTTTACAATTTTATATGGGAGGTGGTTGCTAAAAGGAGTTATGCTGAGGCATTAGCAGGGCCACGGGAGGTGACGGAGAGTAATGCAGGATCAGAACAGGTTCTACAGCAGCTAGGGAATCTGAAGACGTGTGTCGAAGAAATGAAAATTAACGGACCTACTGTTAGGGGAGAGGAGGAAAAGCAGGGATGTTTCCAGCGCAGGAACAGTGTCATAGTTTTTGGAGTCCCCGAGAGCCAGGCGGAGGGAACTGAGAGTAAGGTAACACACGATAAGATGCAGTTTAAGAATATTTGTAAAGAGGTTCTGAAGATGCCATCAACCCCACAGGATGTGAGGAGGTTGGGACAAAAGCAGGGGGATGAGCCTCGCCCCCTCAGGATTACACTAGTGAGCGAGGAGGAGAAATGGGAGGTTATTCGGTAGGCAAAAAACTTAGCAAAGAGCGAGGCATCTCGGAGTGTATTCATTCACCGAGATCGCACGGTAATGCAGAGGGAACAGCACAACAAGCTTCTGCAGGATTTGAAGCAGAAGAGGGAGGAGTCCAGGAGGAACGGGGACGGGTGTACATGGGATATATTCAGGGGGAGGGTAGTGGAGGCAAGTGTGCCGACATAGGGCCAGGGGGCAGCAGCGCACCCTCCACCCGCTCTACTCCCCCCCACCCGGGAGGTGGCACCAGCTCCGCCTACCAGACAGGAGGAGGCGAGAGCCGTGTAAACAATGACATTTCTAACCACACCCTGCAAATTACAGTGTACTTAGCAAATGCTGCAGCGTCTGAGAATGGGGGGGGGGGTTACTACTAAGAGCAGAGACGTTACCATGAGCAAATTCTGGCTTGAATGTCATGTACACTGATACTGACACGTTCCTTGATAAGAGAAAGAAGTTTGAAACACTACTGAAGGTACACCAACCAGATATTGTAGGATTTGTAGAACTGTTGTACAAGAACAGGAGAATCGGCCCAGAGGAATGTGAGTTCAGTATTGTTGGATACGACTCATTTATGAACCTTTCTCAAGAAACTTGCAAGAGGGGTGTGGTTATCTATGCTAGGCAAGACCTTAGAGCCAGCCAGGCGAGGGTACAAGGAGAGGATGTTTTTGAAGAGTCCAAGTGGTGTAAATTAAATTAAAGGGATGGGACTTATCGTCGGGTGTATCTACAGATCCCCAAACTGTGGCCCACTAAATCAAAGGAACTTACCCTAAGAACCTTAATAGACAACGCAGCGATGCTCAACCCAAGCCACCTCCTTATCATGGGGGGACTTTAACTATGGCGACATCGACTGGAGAAACGAATTCACCCCAAATGACTTGAATTACCCTGCTACTCGTTTTGTAGAAACTCTGAGAGATAATTTTCTGTTCCAACATGTTAGAGACCCGACACATTACAGAGGGGGAGCAAACACCCAAGCCACTAGAGCTCATCATAACAAACGATGGGGTATGGTGGCCAAAATGGAACACCTTGCCATTGTTGGTACCAGTCACCATATAGTGTTGTCATTCAGATTTAACTGTTATCTAGTTCAAGATAAGGCCAGGCCAAGGTGCAAACATTGCAAAGTAAATTACAGCGGGATGAGGGAAGAGAAGAGGGGTATCAACAGGCCTGACTCATTAAGGCACAAGAATGCAGACACTACGCTGAATATTATAACTAGTAAAGTGACTCATTTGATCGATAAATATATACCCAAGACCAAACCCAGTGTCTCTAGGAATACGAGGGGATCCCTACACATGAACCATGCGGTGGTCGACAAAGTTAAGAAGAAAACCCAGAAATTCAAGACGTGGGTTGGGTCAAACGATGAGCAAGACAGGAGGATGTATGCAAGAGCCAGAAACCAAGCAAAGATAGAGTGTAGGAGGGCTGAAAAGGAGTTCCAAAGGCTGGTTGCAAGCGAGGTCAAGTCAAACCCAAAGGCGTTTTACCGCTATGCAAAGTCGAAATTATAAATGTGATTAGGAGTATCATACCTGTGGCTTGAAGATGGTAGTTAGGCAGATTCTGACCAGGATAAAGCTGAAGCATTGAACAGTTTCTTTTCCTCGGTGTTCACAAGAGAGGATGCGATTAACCTTCCTGTGTTTGAGGACAGACGGTTCAACACAGCACTGACCCACATTGTGTTCACAGAAGAGGGTATTAGAAATAAACTGTCAAAGCTAAAGGTTCATAAGAGTCCCGGACCTGACATGGTGCATCCTAGAGTGCTAAGAGAGTTGTGCAACGATCTTGCCGAGCCCCTGAAGATCTTGTTTTGTAAAGGCCTGGATGAACAAAAGGTCCCCAGTGAATGGAAAGTGGCTTATGTGAGTCCTATCTTCAAGAAGAAAGATCGTCACTCCACGAACAACTATAGACCGGTGAGCCTGACCAGCATAATATGTAAAGTACTTGAGAGAATTATCAGAGATGCCGCGATGGAACATCTACTATGAAACAACCCTGTAAACTTTGTATAGGATTGCCAACACGGTTTTATGCCGGGGCGCTCCTACTTAACACATTTGCTCAAGGTATTGGATATTTGGACCCGTATTCTGGAACGAGGTGGTAATATCGACAATATTCACCTAAATTTTGCAAAGACTTTCGACAGTGTACTCCTACGAAAGGCTGAAAATCAAACTGGAAGGGTACGGAATTCGGGGAAATGTCCTAGTGTAGACAGAAGACTTTCTACATGACCGCAAGCAGTGTGCGTGGTGATTAATGGCACGAAATCATCATCCGTACCTGTTGCAAGCGGGGTACCACAGGGCAGTGTACTGGGCCCGCTGTTGTTTGTTTCATAAATGACATGCCTGACGTCGTACCCTCCTCCATACAAATGTTTGCCTATTACGCCAAGTTATTTCGAGAAATCAAGAACCAAGCGGACTGTGAAGAGCTGCAGAAGGACCTCTGTGGGCTCCAAGAATGGTCGAAGAAATGGCTGCTGAGATTCAATGTCACGAAGTGTAAGAGGATGCACCTGGGGCGTACCAACGGTAAGGAGGCGTATCATATGTCCCAACGGGATGAAGAAACTGCATGTGAGAAGGACCTAGATGTGTATGTTGACAATGAGCTGAAGTTCTCGGGCCATTGTGAGAAGAAGGTAAATCAGGCAAATAAATTATTGGGTCTTACAAGAAGGTCGTTCAGATATCTAGACCCTCCCTTGTAACGATCTTCAAGAGTGAAGTGCTTCCCTATCTGTAGTTCTGTCACCCCGTCTGGTCCCCGAGATACGCTTGGGACTGTCAGTTGGTTGAAAATGTTCAAAGGAGGGCCAGCAGGCAGGTGCCTGCACTTCGGCACCTCAGCTACCCTGAGAGATTGGAGCGTCAGAACTTGCCTAGCTTATACTACAGAGGGGCAAGGGGGGACCTAATTGAGGTGTATAAGCATCTCCAGGGGCCCTACTCAGTTGAGTGTCCTTACTTGGAGCTGGCGGACGCTCGCCCCCACAAGGGGTCACAGCTCAAGATTGAAGAAGCCGCAAGTCCAGAAAATTGTGAGGGCTTTTTCGGAGTGAGATTTGTGAACTCTTGGAACAATCTACCAGAAAGTGTTGTGACGGGACCGAGTGTGAGCTCTTTCAAGACAAGATTTTACCAACACTGGAGCAGGTTTAGGAACATTCAGGAGCCGGTGCATGCCCAGCACTTGCCAACAGTGCGTAACAGAGACGTGGTCGATCGTCCAAGCGGCTAACGAGCCGATCAATGGTGGAGAGGATAAAGGTAAGTAAAAGTAATAATCTTATTGCTGCATTTCAACAACTAAGGCGTTTAAGCGTATAACAAGGGTAGCAATTACACTATTACATCAACAATTAAAAACTATGAGAGATAAATGGGAACAAATTCCTGTTTAATTTAAGATGCCATTTATAAAACCAAACTATACCCAACATTCAGTTTACTAGCTGTTCAGGTGGTTGGTCTGCTCTTTGTTACTATGTTTGTAATTCATTTATAGTTTTTACTGTAGTCAAGCTGAGTGGGGTACACGCAATGTGGTTTACTTAACTACTGTAAGGACAGAATGTTGTACTGTACATAATATTTAGTAATAATCATGAAACTGGACAGTTTAACATTACTATTGACGAAGCCATCATCCCAACATTACAAAAGGCATTCATCTTGCCATGACAAATTTTGTCAGAATTTTAGAAATGCCGCCAATACTGCTTCAATGGAGTTTAGGCTTGTTCAGTACCAGACCCCCTTTCATTGACTAGCATTTGTGTGTATTATCAAAGTTATTGGTATCTTCTGTCCACAGTGAGAGTGATCCTGGTGAGCCTCTGGCCATATACCGCCTGTCATACATGTGGTATTCTGCCACGGGCTGCTTCACCGTGATCGTGGTGGGTATGCTGGTGACGCTGGTGACTGGCAAGCAAGACGTAAGGGCCCTCGACCCTCGTTGCCTCTCTCCTGCTGTCTTGTGGCTCAAGAACTGGATACCAGGACTGGACGGTCTTGGGGAAGACTATGTGAGTACAGTACTGTATTGAGTGTTCTCGAAAACGGTGTTTACATGCTTCCCACACTGCACACCTTTCTTCCATTCTTATGTTCTTACCTACCTTTAGCATTCACTGCACATTAGACAGTACATGGCCATTTGCCACTTTCCACCACGGGTTCATAATCCACGCCACCAATAAATCCTCTTGTTTGTGCCACATTCACTTTCAAGTCCTTTTGACTATATTTTGTCCTTCCATTTCTTAAATTTCTCCGCTGCCTTTACAATATTATTTGCAGCATCATCAATACCAAATCGTCAGCATATACTAAGTCCTGAATTCCCTGATAGTTCAAGTATCATGATAAACAAAGGGGGCACAGGCCAGACCCTTGATGAACACCGATTTTCACCCCAGATTTCTCATTTTCTTCGCCATGTACTCCCTGCTGTTTTTGAACCCTCATACACTCCCATAACCACTTGAACAAGCACTACTCATGAGGCAGATGGCTTTAATCCAAATTTTAGGTAATTATTATCTATTCTATGTAAAAGATAGTGCCGATTAAAAAAAATTATTCGTTCATTACAAAACAAGCTATAAAATTATTCTGTCCAACTTTGACATGGCAGGATACATTGCTTGCCATACCACAGTTACAGTTTGTCTTACTGTTACCATACTTGCCTTGCGTGTTTTCACGCCACTGGGCCAAACAGGAAATATCCTTAAAAATAGATACTTGTTCACTGTATATTTAAATACTATACAACATGTACTGTACTGTGTGATCCACTACCCTTTAAACATAGATGTACAGCATCAGAACTCCCAAATGCAGTCAAACATATTTTTGCAAAATACTGTACAATATTGTCAAAATTTGGCCTAAAAGTGACATCCTGGCAAATGTCTTCATAAAGACTGAAGTGTTCAGCACGAGAAACATGCTGTATGCAGTACTCTCGTTTTTCCGTGTTTTATCTTCTACGGTGAGACGTCGGTGTAATGTCTTTATGTAATATTACACAATGGTGTTTCTTACCTAATGAATTAAGCATAATTTTATTTAGTGGAGTAATCTTTTTGCCATTTTAGAGCTTATCTGCTAAGTTCATTTTTTATCTTTCAGGTTGATGAGGAAGAGGGTCTGAAAGAGAGCAAGAGCTCTTCTTCCTTGGGCAATGTCAACCCAACCTTTAACTCTGAAATTGTTGAAAAAACCCAAAATGGATATGTGATTGAGAGCTCAAAGCTGTAAAATATGTTTCACTGTAAACAAAACATTTTCAGAGGTCGAACTTATAAGAAGAGAGCCGACCAGTGAAAAGAAAGATATAATAAAATAATGGTTCGCCAATTAGTCATATGAAGTGTCAATACCAAGCTTCCTGTCGCAGCCAAGGTTCATGTGCTGTATCAACATATCGGCATTTTATGACACAAATTCAGTAGCCTACAGTATTTGAGATGCTAGTTACTGAAGTTTGCAGTAGATGAGGCAGTAAAGTGAAATTAAAACTGAGGATATGAACTGAATTTTGATACAGGGTTTGCATAATTGTCTGGCATATGTATAATACAGTGCAGTTTAGTAATTTAGTGCTCTGTCTGCAGAATGTGGACCTACATTACAATGTATTAATTGCATCATTACCTGACATACATACCATACATCGCTACACAGTGAACTGTAACTTGTGTCAGTGTGGTACATACTGTATGTTGAACACAAGTGTCCAGGGGGTGATGGTTAATATTCTCTTGCATAATTGGTTATTCCTAGACATGATTCTAATGACTTAACTGGATCTGAAACAGCCAAGAATATCCTCTTAATTATGTTTGACTAGAGCCTCATAGTTACACGGGTGAATTTTTATCCCATTACCTAGCAGGCTTTTTAGATATTTATGAAATGATTCTTGTTTTATTAAATTTTAATAACTCTTACTGTATGAATATGTATTGTCTTTTATATATTCATTCACTGTAATTGCATGGAAATTTTTCATTATCATTAATTCATTCTTTTCATCAACATTGCTTGAACGTTGTTTGTAATTGAAGCTATTAAGTACAGTAACTGCAGTGTCCTAAAGCCCCGGGTGACGTTCCAGAACGTCCTCCTATTTTCCCGTCATTTTTTATTATTATTTTTGGAAATTTTGATTTTTTTCTCGATTTAACCCAGCGTGGGGGGTACTGCCAGCAGCACCCTAGCCCAGTGCTGATTAGAGGCTGTATTGTTTTTGTTTTACTTATCTAAACTTACCTCATTACAGTTACTGTACATAATCTATTTTTTTTATCTTAATTTTGGTCTGTGATGCAATTTTTAGTAAATACGTAACCACCAAACTATAATTCTGATGGAATTTCGTTGTATACAGTTTTAAATATTTATAAAAGGTTTACAAAAGCGATTGGAAAACATTGCATATTGCATTATTTGTTACATTAAGACTCTAAATCTTTATTTCTACCCAGCTAAACATGGATCAGGCCCTATCCTAATTCTGTCCAGTCCTTGTTCAGTCATCTCCCCAGTAGTTCAGTACAATACTAACTGAAGAGACTGCATAATGGTGTCCGTTTCTTGTTATTTTAATTTTTATCCTATACCATCACCCTGATTAATTATCATGGTTGCTTTTTCGTTACCCAGGAAGTGCAAATGGGGACAATTATTAATGACAAGTAAAATAAAGAAACATGAAAGTCTGGTAACTCAATGGGGCATTCTGGAAGCACATGGGACGTGTTCCACAGTGCCAGTGAGCTGCCAGTTAACTCGTGTGCCCAGGGAAGGAGACATACAAGTCTTCAGTGTAGTTTTGGACGTACAGTAGTACTGATGTCTTAATTCTTGTCTACATCTGACTTGTACTTTTCTCTTGTAGTGGAAAGTTTCTGTTCCTACTCTGGCCATTATAAACAGTTTAAATTATGAAATGATCTGTGGTGTAGTGTGCATCATTTAAACTAGCAGGCAAATGGCTTTGTACAGTATTTTTTTTTTCCACTCAGGGTATAACTTTGACCCAGTTCTTTTGTGCCATAATGCTTCGACTGCTAGATCTGGCTTAAATGTCTTTCAATTCCAAATTCAAATTAAATGTCTTTCAATTCCAAATTCAAATTAACTGTCTTCATTTTCTTCAAAGGAATTTAGTGTTTATATTCGAAAGTTATGCACAGGCTTATCATGCAATCAGATTACAGTGATCGCCTGTCAAAGCTGTATTGTACTAAGTTTTTTTTTCACAAACAAACTTTTAATATTACAAGAGAAATGATAGTGTATCTTGTCGCTAGACATTTTACCTTTACCACTATAGTAAACAAGATATCAGAAAATACTTATACTGTACTGTAAATATTTCTTAAATGGTGCCTAGTTGTACCCCTCGTATTTTAGCTCCAATAATATTGTTGGATATATTGTATCTACCTGATTTTGTTTTGTAAGTTCTGATATTTTTCCTGTAATGTAAATTCTTCATCCAACCCTTATTTTCGCACTAAAATAAATAATGCATATACTAATATTGTACGTTTGAAGATGATGGGTATTATTTTCTGTTAATAGCAATACATTTTTAGATTATTATAAACCATCTTTTCCCATCTCCCAGTAGTTCACAGATTTTATGACCAAGAGAATTACTGTATAAATTTATTCTCAAAGTAACAATGAACTGTGCATCAAGACCACTTCTGATGTTGGGCATCTTTCAATTGCTTAATTAAAATGCAAATCTGTGGGTTTGCAGGTATTTATTGGCATTGTGCCATTATTATTTTATATTTCACATAAATTATACACTATACAGTACCTCATGCCAATAAATTCGTAAAAGATGATCTTTTCCACATTTCTTTCCAACAAGTTTTAAATGCTCTTGTATCTTTCGAAACAGCAAGTAGAATGTTCCCAGGAAGTAGATATTTCCCATTTTCTGTGATACAAATTTCCCGTTTTCTATGATAATCTACTTCGGAAAATTAGGTAATATTTCACCCAAAAGTCGATAACCTACTTTCCCAAAAAGTAGATACTTAAGATCTTTTTAATTGTCGTAAGTTCGAACTTAAGAGAAAAAATAACTTAGGATTTTTCTAATTCTCAAAAGATCGTAAGTATCTACTTTTCAGTGACGTAGATTTTCTACTTTTCGGGGAAGTATAATAATTGGCTCTTCGTTTTTGCCTTTGGAACCCTTTTGTTTTCAACTTTCTTATTAGGATTATTATAAACAAAGAAAAAGAAGTATTTTTTTCTCATTTATACGACACATTAAGTTACTTCAACTGAACAAGGTGTTTAACATGACATAACCAGGCCGATAACCCTCATGTATGTATGTATGTATGATTTTTACTCAATACATTCATACAAAATCAAGGTCCCAGTACAGGTGGATAAGTACCCCGCACTGCAACAACAATGTACCGATACTAATTCTGGGATTTTATTCATATATCCACATATTAGCTTAGGTTAATTGTCCTCTTAATAGCAGTATTATCTATCTACCCACATGCTAACTTTGGTTAATAGCCATCTTAATAGCAGTATTATGTCTATACCACATGCTAACTTTGGTTAATAGCCATCTTAATAGCAGTATTATCTGTCTATCCACATACTAGCTTAGGTTAATAGCCATCTTAATAGCAGTATTTTCTGTCCGAGCCACGGCATCCACAACTACACACGGCGGAGAGCTACACTACCGCCTCCTCCTCCCTGGACCCCACAGTACAACAACACAACTTGTTATCACCTTACCTTCACTCAACTGCTAATAACCACAATGTAGAGTCCGGGAAGTCCTCACGACGCCACAAACACGAGGTAATCCACAAACAGCAGAAGTAAAACATGGAAATAGCGATCAAATACTGTATGACCACACACACACACATGTTGCCGCCGCCACTGCCGTACCTCTAATGAGCACTGGTGAGTGGCGAACCCGAGGTGCTTCGATTCCTTAATTCATTGGTTCGCTTTACTGACTTGTATGAAAATAATCGACTGGACGGCGGAAAGAACACCATACACGATTGGTCCGTCATCTATAATCTCATTAATTTTCTTAAATCACTTCTATCCACCATTAGCTAAAATAAAACTGATAATTATTAACGAAAGATAGTCATGAGTTTCGAAGCTTCGTCAACGATCCGCATGTCACTAAACTAGTTCACAACCAAACAAGCAGCTGGCTTCTACTGTTAGCATAAGCGTAATACCTCCATTACTATTTTTATTATTATTATTATTATCGCTATTATTATTATTATAAATATTATTATTATCATTATTATTATTATTATTATTATTATTATTATTATTATTATTTGGGGTTTTAGGCCGTGAGACGTGAGTTAATGTTCGACTGATGACTCGCTCTTTGCTCATGAAGAATATCAAAATCATCAAATATTAATTTATTTTTCTTTCTAGGGTGTGTAGATGGGAGGAAAGGTGTGTGGATTGGAGGTAGGGTATGTGGATGGGAGGTAGGGTGTGTGGATGGGAGGTAGGGTGTGTGGATGGGAGGAGGGGGTGAGTGGGAGGTACAGTGAGTTCTGCTATAACGCGTGTTTTGACAACGCGAATTTGCTCGAACGCGATTTATGAATTGAGGAACGATATTCGTAAAACGCGAACTCGTTTGCTCTAACGCGATTCCACTCGAACGGTTGTTGTGACTTCAGTTCACGTTCGACATCACATATTCAATTGATTTATGTGTTTTGTTTGTGAAGAATTGCAGAAATAATTTATGTAATATTTATGTATACAGTAAACCACTCACAAGGTCCTACAGTACCACTAATTATTTTATACTGAAACTTACGTTTGGGAAGCTGGATTAAAATGAAGATTACCTGTATATTAAAATAATAAAAATGTATTATAAACCAGTCTAACATACCGTAATAAACACAGCTGCTATTATCATACCCCCATTTGCCAGTGACAAGAAAGGGAAATGACCTTGACTGTGACCGCCTGTGGCTATTTTAAACAGTCCTTGTGTTAGGTGGTGGTCAGTAATGCATATCTGTATATTTACTGATCATAATACTTATCTCTTATAAATAATTCATTTAAAATTTATTCTTTTGCAAAGAATATTCAGTAAATGACTGCATTAATTCTTGAAACTACCTACAGTGGTAAATTTAGGATATAAATAATGAACAGAAGTCACGTCATGGATTCGGAGTTTGGTCCTTAACGATCACCATAAATGTAGCCTCCCTTTGTCGAGAAACACGTATATAAATTAAAGAAAATACTTGCAGTATATTTAATATATTACAGGATATTATATATAAATAAATAAACAAATAAATTCAAATTCCCTTATCATCCTGTGTCATATACAGAAATACTTGAGTCCCTGAGCGAGTACACAAAAAGAAAACGGAGGACTAAGACAACCTGGAGTGGTGGAGAACGACACCTACTGGGGCACTCAAACGGCTGTGGACGCTCTACCATAATGTGAATAATATGGAAATTACAATTTACTTATATATATATATATATATATATATATATATATATATATATATATATATATATATATATATATATATATATGTGTAAATTGTAAAAATTTAAATAAAAGAGAAAAACAAAATAAGTAGCGTTTAAAGTGTACTGTACATTGTGGCTTGGCGCGGGGTTATGCAGTGTTTACAGTTCACGTTCGACATCACATGTTCAATTGATTTATGTGTTTTGTTTGTGAAGAATTGCAGAAATAATTTATGTAATATTTATGTATACAGTATACCTGTACAGTATATGTAAAATGTAAAATTTTAAATAAGAGAAAAACAAAATACATAACGTTTTAGACCCGCGCGCTCTGTTTACTCCAGTGTGAAGTTTTGAAGTGTCCTCAGTGAAGTGTGATTACTGTTTCTCCAATATTGTGACCATGGAAAAGAAGAATATCTCTGGGAAGCACTCTGGTGATCGTAAAAGAAAGGCTATAACACTTGAAGAAAAGCTTGATGTTTCATGACTCTTCAACATCACCCTTCTCCCCCATCAAGTTATATTCATATTTTTTTAAGGTAAAGTGTAACATTTACTGTATGATTTCATTATTAGATATGAATGTAACATTTATTTAGACTGTGCTATCCTTTGTGTTAGGCTAACTACGAAATTTTTTTTCGATTTGGAGTAATCTGCACCTAACCCTATTTTCTCCATAAGCCCTGTTATTTCTGTAGGGGTATCGATATATTAATGTTGTCTAGCACTCAGGATGGAAGGAAACTCTAATGTGGTTTTCTTGTATAATATATAAGTTATATGAGAGACAGTCTGGTGCTGGAGATGCCGTGTGGTGAGGGGCTGCTCAGTAGAAGACGTTCGGTGAGTAGCGTGTTGAAGGAGGTAGATGTGCAGGAGCTTCGTTAGAGAAGATGTTGCCTGTTGCTGGCCTCCTGGTTGAATGAATGCTGGACAGCTAGGAGCTTGCTGGAGGAGATGTTGCTTGTTCAGGAAAATGGGCAGAATGAATCTCAATGGAGAGACAGAGCTTATATACCCAGCAGCCGCTATGAGTCATGTTGGGAAAACCCGAGAAGTCGCCGGCCTTTTGGCTCGGTTGCTAGGATACGGCGGGCATTGGAATGCGGATACGCTTGGTTGCTAGGGAAGACGGTAGCAGGTGGTGTGCAGCTACGCAGTTTGTAGGGGAGACGTCCACTACATTTCTATTACACGAATTTCTATAACACGATGTTTTACAAGAACACTACTATCGCGTTATAGCAGAACTACCTGTAGTCGATTAGTGTTTAGGTGTGGTAACCCATGATGCTCAAATTAGGAGGTTTAATAGTTGGGTGGGTAGAAGCGGGGGGGGGAGGCTAGGCGCGGAGTTGGAACTCGTGAACGTATGATGTTGTTTAATGCAAGTTATGGAACATTACAGTATCTTCAAATGGGTTTTCACGATATTAATAGGCCTTATGTAATCCACCAATAAGGATTACAACAGCACACAGTATGGCTGCAATTGGTAAGAAAAATAAAATATAACATGGCAAAATTTTTGCCCTGCGTAATTTTTACAACCCAACTCACGCCTAAAGTAAACCGAAAAATGCTTATGTGTATAGAAGATTTTCAACTCAATATCACATATTCTTTCACCTCCACAAATATTTGTTGTCACTTATGGGACACCCTGCAATAGTATAAGGATGACGTGGGCTATGCTGACAAATTAATGTGACTTACCTGTTGGTGACAACAATGGTAGGAATGAGACCTCGGCATGTTTCAGTGTTCGACATCACCTCCTTCCCTTGGTGTGGGTGGCACCAACCTTGGTAACAACTTGTGTATTCTCCGTGACTACCAGTAATGGTAGTCACGGAGAATTAATTACTGGTGTGCCCATCAGTCGCACCATCGTAGCCATGAACGGCAGAGATATGGCCACTGTAGTGCTTTTATTTACCAGTTACACATCTCTCACCATGCTTAATAATATTAACTATCTTCATGACATTCTTATTGTTATCAGTGATTGCAGAATTCACGATGTTATGCTCCACCTACACACAGCCTGTTACTAGCCTAACCCCCACCTCCTCTATCCCCCCCCCACCCACAGTGGGCGACATCTGTTGGCCGACCATAGCATTTCCCCCAGCTGTTTTGAAACTTCAGACTCAAGGCAATTCGAACCCTCACTGTGGCTGGGTAGTGGACACGACTTTGGTGCACGATAGTACATCCAATACAATATGTATACAGAGAGCATAATGTGAGTTTCCTTTCTCCATCCCATCCTGAGTGTGAACCAATATCACGTACCCCACAGAACTGTAAGGAATCGGTGAAAGTGTATTAATTACTGTGTTGTTTTACAATAGTAAGTTTATTAAATATTCATATGTTCACAATTATTCAGACAAGACGCTAATTGACTTACTCCATTACTGCTCAAACCATTGGTTCTCCTCTTCCGACCACTTCTTGATGACCCAACCACCACCGAGTCTCAAGTTCCGTGACAAAGGTAAGTAATTAATGTGTATATTTTAATTTCCATTATTTTTGTAAGTATTTCCACCAGGTCGTAAGATATGTGTATTAATTTATAAAAAAAGGAAATTGTTTTGGTGGAGATAACATATTATTTTGTGGGAGGGTGATGTTAGAGGTGTTATTTTAAGGTGTTGTGTAATCGAGGAGAGCGAAATTAATGACCTAAAGCGATGGTTTGGATCTGGAGGGTATGCTGCTGGGAATTCAGAGTCGAAAGTTTGTTTGATTGAAAGTTCAATCACCCAAAAATTAAAATAAGCTCTCGCTCGCTAATCAAAGATATCAACACACACTTCCGTATCGCATACGATGTGAAATAAAATATGGTCACCAGGGTTGATCCGACGGCGCTATAATTAAATATTTGTATTATTTTACTTTCGGACCTAACCTAATCAAGCCAAACCAAGCTAACCTAACCTAAACGAACCAAAGTGAAACATTCAATTTGCTATTTGACTACACTATTTTCAGTCATTTCATGAAATGACTAATTGCACAATGTACCATAAAGAAGGAAGCACGATAACTATATACTGTACCAGTACAATATGTACTGTATTTATGAGAATTATATGGGTTATACAGGGTATCCCATGACTTGATGTCACAAGCTTAGTTTTTTTTTGTAGATAATCTCCAATCACAAAATTACCTACTGTGGTCCGAGACTTTCCTCATGACTGCAGACAGTGTGTGGTGATTAATGGCAGTAAATCTTCATGCATACCTGTGACAAATGGGGCACCACAAAGGACAGTGTACTGGACCTGTTGTTTATTTGTTTCACAAGTGATATTGGCAGAAGCTATACATTCCTTCACACAAATGTTCATGGACTATGCCAAGTTATTCAAGGAAATTAAGAACCAAATGGACTGTGAAGACCTACAGAAAGATCTATGTCAGCTTTAGGAGTGGTCAAAGGAATGACTGTTAAGAATCAATGTCACAAAATGCAAGAGAATGCACCTAGGTTGTACCAACAGTTAGGAGGCATATCACATGTCCAAACTGGATAAAAAAACAACTAAAAAAAAACAGCATTAATGGAGACCAAATGTGAAAACGACCTGGGTGTGTATGTTGACAATGAACCGAAGTTCTGGGACCACTGTGAAAAGGTGAATTGAGCAACTGAGCTAATCAAGTCTTATAAGAAGGGCATTCATATACCCTCGTAATGCTCTTCAAAAGTGAGATATGGTAGAGACTCAGTTAACCGAAAACATACAAGGGAGGGCCACCAGGCTGGTGCCTGCACTACAGCACTTCAGGTACCCAGATTTTCGAATGCCTGCAATCACCTAGCTTACCGTATGTTATAGGCGGCCAAGAGGTGACTTAATAGATGTTTATAAACATCTCAGAGGGCACAAAGTTGAGTGCTCATTCCTGAAGCCGACAGATGTCTGCCCCTAAGGTTGAAGAAGCCACAAGTTCAGAAAACCATCCAAGTGGCTAATGTACAGTATATCCAAGCTGAAGCTGCCATTCTGAATATTTGCAGTAGACTAAAACAAGCAGTTGTAGCAATTGTTCAATACTGTACATTTATATTTTTTGCAAAACACTTTTTAACTTCAAATACTCCATAGTTGTTGAGAATCGGACACTTGTTCATAGAACATTTTTGACTGGAAATGACATAAGAAATAAACTCCCAAGGCATTGACATTGTCAAGGGACACTGATTGCTGGTATATTCCTTCCTAGCAACATTTTTTTCTTATATCACTTTAAATATGTCAGTCATCTTATACTGTAAGGTTTGAAAAATATAACATTAATATAGGTAGCTTTAATATGTTGTGTGTACTGTACTGTAATGTAACAGTAACACAAGATACAATCATTAACCAAGTTCACAAGCTATGTTGTCTGCCTAAAGTCTCAACATACTCATTATGAACTTAGGGCAAGATTTGGTGCAAGCAAAGTTTACCAAGCTTTCTTCTCTTAGTCATCAGTGATAAAACACACTTTAGAAAGCAGAGGACATGACTCAATGTATGCTGATTAACTTTGAGTATTCTCATAATTTTCATTAAAGTATGACAGTCTCTTTATGTTATTCAGAAAAATTTATATATATATATATATATATATATATATATATATATATATATATATATATATATATATATATATATATATATATATATATATATATATATATATATATATATATATATATATATATATTCTTAAGAGGATTATTGAATATTATCTAATATCTAAGGCATAAGCTTGAAAATAAAACAAACTGTTGCTACTTCGCTACTCTTTGAGTGTAAAGTGTAGTCTTCTTGTTCTATAATCTGCAACATAAAACAAATTAAGATAAAACATGCCAAATACAGTACAGGCATTACCAATGTGTTTTACAGTTTACATAGTACTAATATATATTAAAATTTTTGGACATCATTGATGACTTAAATTATCTGCATGAAGAAAAGATTTTACATACGTACATGTACAGCTTCGGACAAAATTCCTTGGACACTTGGCAGTGTCTGGCATATAGGTACTTGAGGATCATTAGGTGAAGGGGATTGCAATTTTCTCTATGTTAAGGATTCTTTTTCCCTTTTGTGGTTCTGCCATAATATGTGATGAAAAGCAGCATTATTAGATACTGTATAAACGAATCATATATACGACCCAAAAGTAGATGCCAGATACTGCCAAGTGTTCAGGGAATTTTGTCAACAACTGTACATCAGTGAATCAATACTGACTGAAAAAAGTATGGACTTAGTTCTTTGTCATCCCTTGTCTGAATTAAGAACATATATTTAGGCTCGTCTAATTACAGTAAATTCTTTTTTCTACAAAAAACAGCACATGAATAAAATGCATTACTACTGCTGTTGTAAGTTTGGACCTATTACATTTTACTATTTTTGCTTAACTTGTGAACTTCACTGGTTGTTACAAGCACTCCTAAATTATGGTAAGTACCGGTAATTAAAGATGCTCGTTTTCTATATGACGGAATAAACAGACAATTAACCTACGTCCTAAATTAAAGCATACAGTTTTCAGAGCTAAATATTAATATTCCTCAAAGTTTTAATGACAAGCATTACCTATGACTCTTAAGAACCCTAAATCTCAATGACCCATAACTTAGACAGAGATCTACAAAGTGAACTTGATTGTCTAAAGGCTTTGTGAAAGTACAGTACTGTACAGTGTACAGTATAATAGTCTTTTATGTACTGTCCAGTATTTGTGAATTTGCCTCTCATTTCATTACTGTGTTAATATTGCTTATGGTGTCTAAGATATTGGGCCATAATGAGAAGCTAGTTGCTTTTATTTAAGTTTATCAATGAATGCTAATGGACAATTATTACAAAAAGAAATAGTACAGTACTATATGCCACAACAAGCATGACATGAAATAAAATAATGATGTTTTCCCTGCCATGTAAAATGCTAAATGATCTTGAAGACAATATATATAATAACCTTCACACAACCAAGAGAGTATACAGTACAGCATACTCATGAAATTATCTCGGATAGTACTAAAATATATATATTTTTTTACGTTTCATTTCTATTCATCTTAACTGACAAAATTATCAACAATTCTAATCTCACTAATAATACTGACAACATGAATGCCAAGTACCATTATACTACACATTTTGATACATTCCATTGTGCAATAATGTACTGTAGTACTCTTTAATGCAAACAAATCGAGCTGATCCTTCTGCAACTTTCTACAGTCTACACCATTTGTTTTGATTGACATGGTTCATTTGGGCCTCTTTCAGTGGTACATAACAGAACTCACTATACCTCTCATACCCAGACCTTTTATATGTCCTAGTAAAAGAGAGGGGCAACATATGTTGTAATACAGAGGGTCACAAAGTTAAATTATGTATATAAACATATACTATACAATATAACTATTATTCTTAACACAAAAGTACATGTTGTGAATAACTTATACAGTACAGGGTACCAGTCAATACAGTACCTATAGTCACATTTATTTTGAAAATTGCTATATTAATAAAATTATTCAAAGGTTCTCTTGTACTATTTTGTGGCCACCTAGTTCTTGATCTGAAAATCTGTTCACAGTTAATTACATAAATATAGTGCACTTATACTGTACTGTACTAAAATTGCAAGGGCATTCTCAGCCATAAAGATCTATTTTTGTGGCTCAGGAACAAGGCATTATTAATGATCTGTGTCATGTACAGAACTAGGTAGCTCCATTGGTGATTCAATAGCTTAGGTCTTCATTACTCTAATGTCAACAGAAAGGGATGGTCTTCTCATTATTAGACAGATAAAATAAATAGCAACTTTTCTATCACACTCAACAATGGCACAAGGCTAAAATTACTAGTCGAATTAGCTTGGGAGAAGCTAAAATCTCAGAAAAGGAGACAAAAATCAATACAGTACTGAAATATTTTCCTGAGTTCCTAACTTTTCATTCAAGTAACAATGTACAGTATCTTAAAAAAAGTGTGTGTGTGTGTGTGCGTGCACACGATAAGCAAAGCAAAAGGGAGAGAAAATTCATATGAAAAAGAAATACAACATAATTTGCAAGAACAGTCATGTGTTTTATCACTTTGTACAATCTTAACCTACATTTGTGAGAAACAAAAGATGAATTGAATGTGTTCACATACAGTATACCAAACCAAATTGTTTGCCCCTTAATGGGGTTTCCCACGATAAAGTGCAGCATAAGTATTCAGTGAGAGTACGAACAGTGCCTTTTCATTTGTACTGCCAACAACACAAAAGCTTATTATTAGCTCTTGTTTGAAAAGCAGTTGTATTGAAATGCCTTTAAGTGCCAATACGTATTGTATTTTCTACATAACTGCACAAGTCAGTTTGATAAAGCCTTTAACTACTGAATTTCTTATATCTGTGAATTAGAGTATGCCTCATGTACAGTACAGTACTGTACAATAATGTGTGCTGTATGGAATAATATGGCTATGTGAACTACTTAAGCATTGCAAAGCACTGCCTCCATAAAGCTGTTCCTATATCAATAATTTTTTTTATAACCATATTAGTTCTAAAACGTTCATAATACAGTATTCTTACTCTTCAGTACATTCTAATACTCGACTGGAAATACAGTACACAGGATAACTATATAGGTAACACTACAAATTAATTGGTTTTTACTATTGATGTTTTGCATTTACAAAATTTGGAAATTCTTGAACACAGTACTGTAATTAGACTTTATTTTATGTGAATTATACTCTAAAACTATAAGTATTCTTATACAGTGCAGTATTATAATGGTGTCTTATGCTGAGTGGGTTAGTTCTTTCTTTATAACTAGAGTTATTCAACATCAATCTTTAACCAGTGCATTATATAATAACATTTCACAATAAATAAACTCCTCATCCAAATGTTACCATTTTAGTCTGTAAGGATGGATATGATGTTACTTGTACATCTAAAGATCATACTTAATTTAAAATATAATGAAGTGTATTTATAACTTAAATAATTAATCATATAGTATGATGCTTTAATATTTGATTAAGTCATAAATGCACTGAGAATTGTAAATACAGTAGAGGAAACAATATGAAAGGAGGGGAAAGACTGGGGATACACCAGTATTATGATGTGGGTGTAAAACAATATGGACTCTGGATGCAAAAGGAAAGAGGAAATAAAAAGCGAGAGAAATATTATGCTTGAGAGCAATATATGAGATGAATAGAAAGCAGAAGTGTTGGGCAGAGGGGGATCAGGGTTTGTTCAAATAATATGACCATCTTGAGAGAAAAGTAAGTGAAAAATGGGAACAAAGAGTGTATATTTCAAAGGTGAATAATGGTAAGTAGGAGAAGAAAGAATGAAAAGGAGTTGGAAGAATGGAAAGAAGCCTCTGCTACCAATAAGGAGTATGGGCATCAATGAAGCATCAGAATAAATGCATGAATAAGAAAGCGCAGTGTTGTGTTGAATGGTTATGGGATGTTATAGCAATAAGACTGAATGGGTGACAGAAACTAAAGAGAGAGCATATATTTACTTAATATATAATTGTAAAAAGTCTGAAAAAAAAAAGATAATAAAAATGACAAGTTTATATAATACCACGCACTGAATGATAACAAAAGATTAATTTTGAATAAGCCGTATCCACAATTCTTTCGCTTCATGGCATGCCAGAAAGTTTCAAGGGATGAAGTAGCTAACCTGAGAAATATATATTTTTATCCTACCCATGGTGAGGAAGATCTCTGTAATCTCCATATCATTGATCATAAGAGCAGAAAGTAAGCCCATTTGTATTCTATATATAGAATTCTATGATCCATGTTTATATTTGAAAAAAAAAATAAGCATCATATTTTGGATGGAGAGGCAGAATCCATATAGTACTTCTACCTCAGGAAGAAACCTTGACCAAGTTAATTCATAATGTTCTGGTATGGGTATGTTACAAATTCCTGCCCAAGTAAGTGATTTGTTCATCATCAGAACTTCTGGCAAAGTTCTGCATAAGTTAAGAAACTAGGGAATTGCTAAATGTAAAATACTGACTGACTCCCAAAATAAAAATAAATACTATTTTTTACCCTGAAAAAAAAAAATAACACCCATATCTATAACAGCAAGGTAAAAAATAAAACCCATATCTGTACTTGGAATGTCAAATATATGACCAGTTCCAGCAGCCCATAAGCACCGCCTATTCCCTGGCTCAGGATGTACTGAAATAATGTAGCTCTGCACTACCCAGTTATTTGTTTGAAGTTATGAAGGATCTCTATTGAATTTATATACTGCACTATATACCTGTACTGTACTGTGTATTTGCTTGCATCATATTTAATATCAATTTCATTTGCATTTAATTCCCTTATGGATGTTAACCTACTTGAATTATTGCAGTCTTACATCTTAACTTTTGGTCAACATTCTGAACTCTACAGTATAACATATTGCCGGATTATTTTCCTATATCCATTGTTTGCACATACATATTCTTTATACATATCTTATGACTTTAATGGCTACCTGACCATTCTCTTATATACAGGGTATTATACATAGATTAGTAATATTATGCACCTGAATAATGCCAGGAATTATGGTCATACTGTACTTTTACTTCACTTTTGAAAAGATAAAAATTGAGTTGATTAATGGAATGTTTTACAAAAAATAACTTGTTGTAAAACATTCAGACTAAAATTAAAAAAGTTAGTGTTATATGTGAAAAGCAATTTATTTTATAACCAGACATACATTACCTTACAATGAATACCATATTCTGTGTTACTCTATAATAGAAAAAATATAAAAGTATATACAGTAACTTCTCACTATTGATAAGCTCCCCAAAGAAATTCATCTATGCATCTTGAATATTGTACTAGAACACAATAACAAAAATTACCATGCAGTTTGTAATTTTATATACACATTCATTTGTATTAAGCATTTTTGACAACATCAAGCTGTCCAGCATCATTAAACAGTCAAACAAGGTACAGAATTGTACTCAGAATACAGATGTGACCACAAGGAACTGTTGATCTACAACTATACTGTACTGTAGTATGTTAAGTCATGCATTACTTTTTACAAATAGACATTTTAAGTTAAAAAAGAGACTAATTGAGCAAAAACATTTCCAATTCCCAATAAACGATTTACTGATGCTCTTTTTATTGTTAAGTGACATTGCATAAAATTCATGAACTTGGGCTTGAATCTATTTCTGATATAAATATGATGGTTGATTATGCATAATATCTCGGGCACAATATTTTAGTGAAGATATACACTACATATTTTCCTTTAAAAATTTCTCTCAAGAGCTCCTGCTAGCCACTCTAACAATTACTGTACAGTATCATGAATCAGATTATTAGATAATTGAGGATAGGCTCGTGAAGGTGGGCAAAATGGATCCATATAACAGGCACAGTTTCACTCTTTCTGAAGCCTTTACAAGTGCAGCAGTCTACTGACAATAACGTTAAGGTTGAAAAGTGAGAGAAGTCCCAAGTTTGAATTTAATTTATATCCCCTCCCCTGTAAGTTATCTTGCAAAACCAAATGTGATAATTTCAGAATACAGTACATACCCTTTACATTACAGGTATTTGTGATGAAAGTTAACTTTTCCTGTGGATTTGAATGACATTTTGAGGAGAGTATTTTTACTTCAATAGAAAGTTGGTTTGTATAGTACTGTATTTAAATGTGTTTTGTAAAACTCTGATAAACAGGAGAGGATAAGTACTCTAAAATTATGCACAATGTGTTGTAATTTTATACTGGTTTAACTTATAATTATCAATCTGTAACAGGATAAATATCAACATTTAAGTGAATTACACATAGTTTTTTAAAAAGTAATAATATAAAAATATTTTCAAAATGGCCAGGCAGACAAGTTTTCATGTTTTACAAGTTAACACACACTCTTTGAAATGTTAATCTGATCTCAATTTGTTGAAAGCTCTGATTTTAAGCAACAAAGTGGACATGTCAATTAAGCTAAAAGTTGAGATATGAATTGTTGATGTAGCCTGCAGATACAGAGTTGATAAATTGATGGCCACACCTGTTAAAAGGTCAGAAAGGTAAATAAGGTAAATGTTGTAGCTAGCATGCCTCTTATATACAGTAAGTACAGAAGTTTTTAAAGTGTTGTACAGGTATTTTGTACAAGTTGTTGTCAGTTGTTTGGGCCATGGGAGCAAGTTGGTGGCTGTGTATGTGTGTGAGGGAGGGAGTACAGTATTCATCAGAAATATATTCAGTTTCTTAGAACAAATTGATTTTTCCTTAAGGCTGATTAATTATTTACCGTATACTGTACAGTACAGTACAGTACAATACAGTATGAATTTATATGATTTTGCTCTTTGCAGTGTTTTAGTGGTATACATTCCCTGTGTAAGATGAGGGACTACTGTAAAATAAAATAAAATAAAATAAAATAAAATAAAATAAAATTATTTATTTCCTGAACCTTGTCACTGATGATTTCTATAATTTAGGATTGAAAATTATGTAAATCTTTATCCAACAGGCAGTTTCCTAAATAGAGCTAATTAAATTAAAAAGAAACATGTCTTATTCATGTAATGATTTACACACATTCACACACGCATTAATGTTTTGCCCAGATTCTGTTTCATTAAAATTCTCCTTACTCTTCTTGTACACAGGAGACTGGATATATAAAATGAATATAGCATGAACAATATGATTTTGTTTTGATAGTCATTAATTGATCTGTTAAGTATTTACTACAGTATTTCACATTTTCATTCTATAACAACAGTTACATATTCTAAGTCACTAACATACATAAAAGTCTATTACGTACTGTAGGTGCATTTTTAAGAGCAATATGACACCAGTGATCCTGCACTGGAAGAAGAATTTCCTCTATGGAAGGAGGTAAATAAAACTGGTACAGTAGTACTGTAGATTAGTAGCAAAGTTTCTGAGGAGTGAAAAAATTGTAGTGTGCTGTAACTGTTCAGTATCAACCTTTAAAGAATTAAAAAATAAACCTGCCTCTTTGATCCACATGATGAACCATTACTTACTGAATGCAATGATTATAATATTATTAACTATTATGCCATATAGCCAAAATTACCACTAAGATGTGAGTGTGCATCTTCAGTGTAATATGTGATCAAAATTGGTAATACAATGGCTAAAAAAAGGAAAGTATTACATGATCCTCTAAAATACTTCAAATGGATGGAAGCACTGTACTGTACAGTACAGTGGTACAGCATATAGACAAAGGTGGTGGTACGGTATGGAATTTTTTTGGCCCTAAGTATGGTACGGTACAAAAGTATGGTATATTTTCATACCTATTTCGTACCAATGTATTTAGAGAAATAGTACTAATTATGGACGTCTACTTGAGACCTTGGTGAACCTGCTTGCATGTCACTTGTCATCATCAAAGAGACCGACAAGGTCTTGTCAATGTCTACTCCCTGATGTGCCAGTGAGGTCAGAGTCAACCTGCTCCCTGTAACAAGGGTTGATATCATGGCCATGGGTCAACCAGTCATGTCCTAAATACAGTAATAAGCAGCTCCAAAGAGTCACTTCAGTTTTGGGAGAGACATCACAATTTGAACTTGTGGATTTAGCTACTTCATTGGGAGACCAAAAATCATAAGGTCAGAAGCAATCAAGTTAATTCTGTAAAAAGCATTATGCTTTCTAAAGACCTTTCATTTCATGCATTGAGCTAGTGTATGGTGGTAAATACTGTATAAGATTCTATTTCCTGTATATGGTGTTAATAATGTTTTATGTAAGGAAAGCAGATGCTTTTGTTATATACTACAGTCATCCCTTGGTTATAATGCACATGGTTTTCGCGATTTTCGTTATCACGCCTCCATCAAAATCTGCACACCTGCTGTTATAATGCACTTTTCAGGCCGAGAATTTAGTTATCATGCAGTTGCCTCCAGGTGTATTGTTACCCCCTTGCTTCACCTACATCTATTGAGGATAAAATCTTTCACCTACAAAAAAAAAAAAAAAAAAAAAAATATATATATATATATATATATATATATATATATATATATATATATATATATATATATATATATATATATATATATATATATATATATATATATATATATATATAGTAACACATTTTCTGGATGAAAATGGATGGAGGTAACAAAATTTGAAAGCGGTTGCACTGTACAAACACAAGCACTCGCACATGCCTTGCTCGCGCATCGAACTGCGCTCAGCCCTTGACATCATCACACGAGTGAGCTGTTTTCATTGCCCGGGATTTTTCAGCCATCAAAGCTCGTTTTTTATTGGCCCGCACCACCACAGCTGGGGTAGAAGGGGAGTTTCAGAAAGCGTCCCTCTACCCCGGCTCCCAGCAGTCGTGATAACCGTGGCTTGTGTGCGGGAACCAAGGATTACTCTTTTTTTTTTTTTTTTGTGTACCCTATTGTTGTCCGTGATGGCTGAGGACCCTCCCAACATGCCCCCACCACCAGTACCTGTACCTGCCGCTCAGAGGCAAATAAAGAAAAGGAAGACACTGAAGTACGCTGAGAAATTGGAGGTGGTGAAGCAAATTGATAGCGGCATATCGAAGCAAGCAGTGGCCCTCACTTACGGCATCAATGAGTCCACAATTAGAGCACAAGATGAAGGATCATATTGTCAAGCAAATGGAACTAGCCCAAACCAAAGCATTAGTCCAAGCCCGCAGGAGTTCTAATCAGTTGCTGACGAAGACTGAACAACGTTTGGTACGGTATGTTCAGAAGCAAGGAAGAAGAAACATGGCCGTCGAGACCAGAGATTTGATGGATACCGCCAAACAACTTTACCAGAAGCTCGCTAGGAAGTTGGAAGTGGCAAACCCACCTGCATTCAACGCTTCTAAAGGTTGGATCGAGAACTTGAAGTCACGACACCAAGTGAGGAATGTGAAGATTTCGGGTGAGGATGCAAGTGGCGACCGTGCCAGTGCCAGGGTATATCCTCAAATCCTACGGAACATCATCGCAACGGGCCGGTACAACCAGGACCAAATCTTTAATATGGACGAGACGGGGTTCAATTGGAAGGTCATGCCTAAGAGGACATTCATCACCAAGTCGTCAGCCAAGGTCCGCGACAGGAAGGCAATTAAGGAGCGTTTCACCGTCTTGTTCACCACTAATGCTACGGGATCATGCAGGATGAAACCGACAATTATCCATCGAAAAGAAGCCCAGAGCCTACAAACGACAAGATATGAAGAGGCTTAATGTGAACTGGCTTACATGCAAGAAGGCCTGGATGTCGGGGAAGATGTCACTAGATTGGTTTAACAACTTCTTCGTTCCCGAGGTCCAAGTCTTTTGTGAGGCACAAAACATCCGCTTCAACATTCTCTTCTTGCTAGATAATGCTCCCGGCCATTCTCCTCTACTACGATCAGCACATCCGAACATACACGTGGAATTTCTACGACATCTCTCCTCCAGCTGATGGACATGGAAATAATCTCGTGTGTCAAGGCTGCGTACTCCCGTAAACAATTCAAGAGGATGCGCTTTGCAAATGAGGACGAAAATGCTGTGCAGATGCTGGTCGACAGTGAGGAAGAGGAGGACCAAGAGGAGGAGGAGGGAGGGGGGGGTAAGTAGAAACAAAGGCGGAGCAACAAGTCAAGCAGTACTGGCGGGCATTTAACAACAAGGAAGCGATCGACTGAATGGTTGAGTGTTGGGATGAAGTGACGCCAGCGACCGTAAACCACGCCTGGAGAAATGTGTTAGAGGGTATGCCTGAGGACCGACAACAGGAAGTGCCAGGGGAACCGCAGTCTGTCCAGGCAGAGGTTGAGTTGGCGGCAGAGGAGGCAAGCATGTGGCAGAACGAGGGTTCGACGAGACGACAGAGGACGACATATGGGCTGTGTTGGAACCTGTTATGCCTACAGCTGAGGATATTATGGAGGAAGACAGGCAGGCAGAGGAAGACAGACAGAACAGAGAAGACAGCCAAGAAGCACAACCCGCCGCACAGCACATGTCAAAAGTCAGGAAGATCATTGAGTTGAGTGAACTGTTGAAACACCTCATCGAACAGCACCCTCCCCCGGCCGGCGACAGTGAAAGTGTGTCCAGTATCATAGGCAGAGCACTCCAGCCTTATGTTGACCAGCTAAACCAACACCACAACGCATTGCGGCAGAGACAAATTATGGATTTCTTTCGTCAACAACAACAGCCACCTCAGCCACCTGTAATACCTCAAGCTGACTTTGAGGGTTTTTCAAGAGGATGATGAGTTGCTCGAAGAGTTTGTGCCGGGTGGGGACCTTTAACTCTCTACCCTCGGAATCCCTTCCCTCAAGACCTTATTGTACTCTTTTCATCACTTTGTAATAAACCTAGCCATGCCTATGTGTGTTTCTGATACCATAACATTATCTATATCTTTAGTGGGTTTAAATGGTCGTAAAATGGAAAAACTGGGATTGGGTCTTGGGTGCCTGGAACCAATTAGAATAAATCCCATAGGTTTTGTACTTTTGTTATCGCATTTTTCATTATCAGCACTCGGCGCGATCCCAATTAGGCGTGATAACCAAGGGATGACTGTATCTCAATTTCGTCAATACTGTATTGAAGACAACTGTACTACTGTATTCAGATGTCTGAATAAAGGAGAAAGCTAAGTATGCCTGTGTCTAACTTTCCTGTGGATAAGATAAATCTTGATAAAATCACACGGGAAAAAGGAAACAACGGAGCACCTTAGCTATCGTCTTTATTCAAGACATCTTCAGAGGCAACTGGATTACATGGACAGAGAGAGGCTTAAATATACAGGGTGACCTTAAAAACATGAGGTCAGGTCATAATGATGTCATCCACTAATCCCCACACCAACGCACACGTAGAGGGGCTTAAGAGAAGGGGGTGACGTGACTAGTCAGGTCAGGTCAAAAATAAGGGACCCACAAAATAACTAAGGTGCTCTGTTGTTTCCATTTTCCCGTGTGATTTTATCAAGATTTATCTTATCCACGTTTTCATTGTGGATTTACATGAAATATATATATATACATATATACATACATATATATATACATATATATATATATATAATGTGTCTGTGCATTATACCATGGATCTATATACTGTACAACTGATCAGTATGATGTTAAAAAATTAACACCTTTTACCGCTGCGATGGCTATGAACATTTTTACAATTTTCTCTATCGGAATGCTTTTCCTGCATAGTCACTGCTATGAAAAGTGCTATGCAATAACTCACAATATTCCGAGATATTCATAATGCAATCTTGGAATGGCTTAACTTGTATGACCCACATGGGATGCATGGGAGGCTCTGCCCATCCCCGGTGACTGCCAGGCTAAGCAGTTGAACGGTGTCACTTTGCCCAGAAGATGGTTTGCTTGTGGAAGAAGCTATTCTTTGTACATAAAATAATATACAGTGTAGTCTCGGTTTACGCGGATGGTCATTTACGCGGCAACTGTCCAGACGCGCCAATTATTAGTTACTCGGTACATTCCTGAATTTACGCAGGAAACGGCGCGGACAAGCTGCGCGCTAGGTCGCTCTTACGTCACCGCTGAAGTCAGATGACATTTCAGACTGTGATTGGGCCACGCATCCTTACCACCCACGCATCCCCTCCACCGCGAGCTGTGATTGGTCCATTTAACCTTGCTTGCCCAGTCAACAAAACATTACCGAGTTCTTCACCCGCCACCCGCAACAGCCAGCCCAAGTCAGTGATAGTGATAGTGAGGATATGGACTTTGAGAGGTTTGACAAGGAGGCCCTGCCAGCCTCTGTGGTGGATAGTGATACAGGTGATACAAGTGATACAGGTGATACAGGTGAGGGCCAATAATCTGCCCTCTACCTTGGAACCAACCCCCCATCCCCATGTACCCAGCCATCTCTTCTACTAACGTAGGTGTTAAAAAACCTAATATTATTGATATTTCTCTTAAATATTAATTGTGTGTGCATACCATCATAAAATCAAGATGTTATTTTTACTACAACATACGTATTGTGTCGGAAAAAGGGTAGTCTGGCGGTCGGCCCAGTCTCTATTTCAATTAATCACATATGTTCTGTTATTTCGTTTACGCATTTCGCGTTATACGCGGACCTCCACGGTTTAATTGACCGCGTAAAACGAGACTATACTGTATACGGTACCAGTAAATGTGAGGACTAAATAAAAATAATAATAATAAAAGAAAAATACTACAATCCCATTTGGATATTTTGTTACTATGCACAGAATGAGAGAGAGAGCCGAGATTCCTCATGCCCCTCCCCCCTCCACCTCCTCTATACCGGTATGTGTTATGTCCCGCACACGGAAGAAATTTTTATTCATTTTATGTTTTGACCTTATGATAATTATTTTAATATTTTTTTTTTTCATTTTGTATGAAAGATTGTGTGTGCATGTAACAGTAATTTTTTTAAATTACATATGTCTACCCGTTTTATGGTACCCGGTAAGTCCTTCGCACTTAAGAAATGTTTAGTGTATTCCCTTTTTGTTTTTAACCTTATAATAATTATTAAAAAATAAATAAAAAAATACACATTCTGTCTGAAAGATTGTGTGTGCAAGTAACAGTTAAAAAAAAAGAAAGAATAAAGTTACGTATGTCTACCTGAAATTACTTGACAGATGGGTGATCGGAACTTACTATTGTACAAGTACATGTACATATCATAAAAGGTAAATGAAAATGAATATTTATTTTGTATAAATTTATTGTTTTTATGTCTAGAGTATTTATAAATTATTTGAGTTATTTACACATTATTTAATCATAATAGCAGCAGGGTATAAAACTTGTCTGGGGTTTTAGGAATGTAACCTATTTTTCCCCATAAGTAATTAAGATCGATATACCGTACAATTGATCACTTAATGACGACTTTCTGAGGTCCCTAACCACATCGTATAATGGTCAACACCGGAATATACTGTAATTGGTACAAACAATACCTCACAAGTCAGGAATTGAACCCGGGACCTGTGTGTGTGTGTGAACAGAGAGCGCTCCCACAGTACCACAAGGACAACAAAAGCTATCCTAGGCTTTGTTGTACTTCACACAAAGCCTGTGCCATCATCTTTTTCTGCTCCGTCGCTTAATTGTGTTGTAAGTACAGCTACTCCTCGACTTAAGACATACTCGACCTACGACCACCTGCACATATGACCACCTCAGTCGGTACGACCACCCGCACATACGACCGCCTCAGTCGGTACGACCACCCGCACATACGACCGCCGCAGTCAGTACCAAAATTTTTTCAAATGATGTGCGTATTTTCTAGACCGAAACGTTTCTGTCCCGTACGTGAGTGTCGCGTGGGCTGGGTCGCCTCGTGGCTACAGCATCCACGCAGTATAGCGCTCAGTTGGTGTTTGGCTGTCGTTGTTGTTGATAGTGATCGCGCTGTGTACAAACAATATTTTCATTTCTAATTGACTTTAGAATGACTGGCAAGCATAGAAGTGAGAGTGCTGGTGGTGCTCAGAAGAAAAGGAGACAGCCAATTACTTTTGAGACAAAAATGAAGATAATAATGCAGTATGAAAATGGAAAAATGGTAGCAACAATTTCACGTGACCTAGGCATCTCGTACTCGACCATATCGACAATTTTGAAGGACAAGGAACGTATTCGTGAGGAAGTGAAAGGATCAGCACCTATAAAGGGAACAATAATAAGGAAGAAAAGACAAGGTCCTATTCATGAGATGGAAAAATTACTTGTGATATGGATGGAAGATCAGATACAAAAGAGTGTACCCTTAAGCCTTCTAACCCTACAGGCTAAAACAAGAAGCCTTTTCGAAAGCCTGAAGGAGCAGGCAGGAGATGAGTGCGACCAAAACTTCACAGCAAAGATTTAAGAACCGTTACAGTTTGCATAGTGTAAAGGTGAGTGGAGAGGCAGCAAGTGCTGATGTGGGTGCTGCCGAAGCTTTTAAGGAGGAGCTAGATCGTGTCATCGTGGAGGGAAATTATTTGCCTGAGCAAATATTTAATGTGGATGAAACTGGCTTATTCTGGAAGCGCATGCCAGAACGGACATTCATCCACAAAGAGGAGAAAACCATGCCGGGATTCAAGGCATTCAAGGACCGAATCACACTTCTGTTGGGGGAATGTAGCTGCTTTCAAGATAAAGCCCTTCATGATATATCATTCAAAGAACCCCAGGGCTTTTAAACATGTCAGCAAGCACACACTGGCAGTGTTTTAGTGCAGTAATAAGAAAGCATGGATGACCCTAGTACTGTTTGAGGAATGGTTCCTGACTTGTTTCATTCCACAAGCCAAGGAGTATTGTCTGCAACAAGGGGATTGCATTCAAGATTTTGTTAATTTTGGATAATACTCCGGGACACCCACCACATCTGGACGACCTGCACCCTGATGTTAAGGTAGTCTACATTCCACCTAACACTACCTCTATTGCTGCTTTTAAAGCGAATTATTTACGTACGACCTTCGCTCAGGCTGTTCCCGCTACTGAAGGACTACAACATTTTGAAATGTATAAAGAACACAGCTGTAGCATGGGATGAGGTTACAGGTCAGTGCATAAATGGAATATGAAAGAAAGTTCTGAAAAGATATGTGAACAGTTTCAGAGGATTTAATGAAGATGAAGTAATTTCTGCGATTAGTAACAAGATAGTGGAGTTGGGTAAACAGCTGGAGTTAGAAACTGATAATGAATATGTTGAGCAGTTGGTTGAAAATGTAGCAGAGGAGATAAGTAACGAGGATCTTATTGACCTGGATGCACAGAAAATTGCAGAGGAAGAAGAGTCAAAATGTAGAAGAAGAACCTGCACCCCCAAAAAATTTTTCAGTGAAACAAATGACATTTGCTACACTTAATAAGGGGATGCAAATGTTTGATGGAATGGATCCAAATTTTGAGCGTTTTGCAAAAGTTGACAGAATGATCCAAGATGCACTTGCTTGCTACAGGGAGATTTATAATGAAAAGAAAAGGCAAACTGTGCAGTCTAAATTGGACATGTATTTAAAGAAGTTCCCCATTGCTGTCTCCTCATGCCCCACCAGTGCTGCCTCTTCACTCCCTAAAGATGATCCAATACCTTCAACAAGCAAGTTACCCCTGTATGTTAACCTGTCTGATGAAAGCAACATTGATGACCCACCCAGCCATCTCCTCCTCTGCTTCATCCAGTTAATGTATTCTCCATGTTTAATTAAAAAATTACGGGGGACCCGTGTGCATTCAGCTGACTACATTAAAGCTAAGTGCACAGTAACACTGTATTCATTCTTCATTATTGACTACTTTTACTGTACAGTACTGTATTTCATTTTAGATTTTCTATATTATTTTTTGCATTTTCGACTTACGACCATTTCGACTTACGACCTGGATTTGGGTACCTAACCCCGTCGTAAGTCGGGGAGCAGCTGTATATTATTAGTGTAGGAATGTGGGTGTCAGGCTGGCAGGGAATGTATCCCATTGAACCCCTTGTTTTAATGATCCCGATTTATGATATTTCGAGCTGCGATGACTTTTTCAGGAACCTAATCCCAAAGTAAATAAGGTGATACCTGTATACAGTATAGCTACTCCTCGACTTACGACCTACTCGACTTACGACCACCCGGACATACCACCGCCCCAGTCATACCAAAATTTTTTTAAATTATGTATTTTCGAGTTCCGACGTTAGTGATTGCACTGTGTACTGACAAAATTTTCGTTTGCAATTCCCTTTAAAATGGCTGGCATGCTTAAAAGTGAGAGTTTTGTGGTGCTGAGAAGAAAAAGAGCCACTCATTTTAGATTTTCTATGCATTATCTTCGCATTTTCGACTTACGACCAATTCGACTTACGACCTGGATATGGGTCCCTAATCCCGTCGTAAGTCGAGGAGTGGCTGTATATATTTATTTTTTTAGCTAAAAAATTACGGTACAATATTTTACCATACTAGTACATTACGGAATTATGGTACAATACTTTCTCTCCAGTGCGAATTACAGAAACAAATTCCATACTGTACATACTGCCACCCTTGCATACAGATAAGTTTATATTTAGTTAGGTTTAACACCTGTGATACAGCTTATCCTTGTCAATTCAGTAACCTATATATAACTATGTACTAAATATTAAAAAGAGGAGGTAGAAAGAAAGTTAAAATTAAACTGCTGCTGTCTTCACATGTCATCCTGTCACACACAAATTTATGTGTACACTAATCACTGCTAAGTTTTTAGCTGAATTTGTAAAATGTACCCCCAAAAATTATATTTACTGTAAAAATTTCCTAAATTATGTAAACAGAACAAAAACACCAACAACTGTACTGTATGTGGCAAGAAGCAGTGGTGCTAGTGGATGACAGAGTACTATTACCAAAATTTACTTATATTTATCTAAGTACCTATGACAGTAGATCAAAAATAATATTACCAAAACCTTAACTACTATAGAATGTTTAAGCAAAATCATGTTTACTGTAAAAATATCTAAATGCAAGAGCTGGGAAGCGGTGGTGTAAGTAGAAAAATAGCATTGGTCAGATAAATGGTCAGGATCTAGGCCTGTATAGGATAGCCTAGGTTTAGGCCATTGTATTGAAAGTAGGTCCTAAGCAACCGAAAACTGAAAAAATATGAAAAAAAAATGCAACCACCCCCAAGGTTTTCGGATATATATTATCTGTGGCAATTCTGTACATGTACCGTACATGTCTAGGAAAAACAAGGTAATCAGCACACTAAACACTGCATGTAATCTAAAAAAATCTATTTGGCTATACAGTGTGTACAGGTATCTGGTGGGTGTATAATGAAAGTAGTAATTTATACAATAGCTGTTACCGTTATATTTTTTTAATAAAAATATGCTGGAGGGAATATTAGTACTGTACAGGTATGTACTGTACTGTATACCATACATAGCCTGAGGTATAGTACACACCTAGGATGAACATAACACTTGGGTTACCAAATAATGTACCTATAGACAATATTGTAATATTCGGTGGGTTTGTTTAAAAAAAAAATTAATAATTTATAGATTGTGACAATATTTCTTTAATTGAAACATGCAGGAGAGGAATATTGCTATAGAACATTACATAAGCTCAGTGGTGACCATATACACATACTGTACTGTATGTGTTGCTGATTAAAAAGTCAGGTTACCCAATAATGTTTAGATTTATATTTAACTCTTAAGTCCCAGGTTAGGGTGCTGCTGGCAGTACCCCCCATGCGGGGTTAAATCAAGAAAAAATCAACATTTACAAATTTAATTAAAAAATAAATTAAATAAAAAAAATAAAAATAAAAAAAAAGGGGGGAAAATAGGCGGACGTTCTGGAATGTTACCCGGGGCGCGCTAGTCGGACGCTCTGGAACGCGGGGTCAAAGGGTTAAGTACCGGTATTTTTACCCTTTTACCAGCCAATGAGGCTATTTGCATCACTACATGTACAGTTAGAAGTGAAATGTCTCCCATGACAATGATTGCTCACTCTGGTGCATAAGATATTGAATTTCCACATTCATTTTCAATCATCTTATATCATTTATACAACTACCTGTACTGCATTTTGTTTCTAGTGTTTTAGTATTGTTAGTGTAAGGAAATTACTTTGAATTTTTTAATAAAAAAAAATCACTCTGTACAAGAGATATATGAAAAACTCAGGAGTTTTTACCCCAAAATCGGGGGTCAAACTACAGTAAATATGAGATCATTTTATTGAAAGTGTATACGGTAAATTACAGTTGCCTGTACAGCTTGCCCTTCAAATTCGCAGGGGTTAGGTTCTCAAAATGGCCGTGAATTGCCAAATCCACAAAGTAATGTACATTCCCTTTATGTGTTTGCCCGTAGGACAATTATATATATATATATATATATATATATATATATATATATATATATATATATATATATATATACTGTGTAGACACACAAACACAAAACACATACAAATAAATAATAATGGGAAAATCCTCTCACAAATAATCAGAAACAAATGTATTAAAAATGTTGAGTCTACCCTACACTCTACTCCGTGCTTTATTATTAATAAAGCACGGAGTGGACTTGAGGGTAAACTCAACATTTTTAATACGACATTTGTTTCTGATTATTTGTGAGAGGATTTTTCCATCATTATTTATTTGAATGTGTTTTGTGTGTGTGTGTCTGCACACAGATACACATATATACAATACAGGTACAGGTAGTTCTGCTATAACGCGATAATTGTGTTCTTGTAAAATATCGTGTTATAGAAAATCGCGTAATAGAAATAACAGGGCTTATGGAGAAAATAGGGTTAGGTGCAGATTACTCGAAATCGAAAAAATTTAGTAGTTAGCCTAACACAAAGGATAGCACAGTCTAAATAAATGTTACATTCATATCTAATAATGAAATCATACAGTAAATGTAACACTTGAAAAAATATTTAACTTGATGGGGGAGAAGGGTGATTTTGAGGTTGATAAAATCGAGCTTCTCTTCAAGTGTTATATCCTTTCTTTTACGATCATCACCGGGAATTCTATCACCAGAACGCTTCTTGTTGATATTCTTCTTTACCATATTCACAGTTAATACCACAAAATTGGAGAAATAGTAAGCAAAAATCGCGTTATAGCAAACAAGCGTTCGCGTTATACAAATATCGTTCCTAATTCATAAATCGCATTAGAGCAAATTCGCGTTATCAAAACACGCGTTATAGCAGAACTCACTGTAAAGGAAATTACAGTCTCTAGAACGAATGGCTCCCTGTCCCGGCCGATAAAATACCGGCAACTTTAAAACTACCCACAGACATTCTTGGGTACATCCAGGGTGTCATCAGCGAATAATAGAGGACCATGAAATAAAAATCCGCAAATTATCTGGGCCTACTGTACTCTATTTAGATGAAGAGTCAGACATGTCTCTTCCTTCGGAGGTTTGCAAACTGGAGTGAGGGAGTTGTTAGCATAATCCTGCTTTACAACCATGTCAAACAAGTTGTGATACTTGCAGGAGGAAGAATAAGCTATGGCCTACTAGTATATTAAAAGTTGCAACTACCGGTACCTATCAACTCAACTGATAATCCTTTGTAATTTCTATAGTATAGTAACTCAAAGATTCCCCAAACTTTTTCTCAAAAGAAAGGGAAACACTTGATACAATCCTGCTAACAGGCACAAAGTATTTTCCAGCTAATAGTAAATTAGGTGCTATTGATCTCATCCCATCCAAATCGATATATTACTGAATTAGTTATGACTATACCAAACTGAAATGTTTACTGTACTTCATTTCAGGAGGAAGGTAGTGCCAAGGTGCTATATTTTTAAGATGCTTTCAGTCTGCTTTGAAAGGCTGAGTTATATGAAAAAGTCTCTATATAATCTGTGGCTATAGAGAATTTGTCAATCCTACATATTGATCACTATCAGAAATCTACTCAGGTACTGTCAAAACATTAATACTTGCATACTGAAGGTAGGAAAAAATATTTATATCACCTAACTGAACACCACTCACTTCACCCTAAATTCTGTAAAACTGACGCATTAACTAAGAAAAATAAAGGTAAACAAAAAGTAATCTTAGCATGTGACCTTATATGAATACATTGGGAGACCAGACATTGGACTGAGCGCAGCAGCAAGAATAATGGAACTATGAATATGAGTCCTTTTATGGCCTCAAGAAATTCAAATGATGTGTCAATGAGGTGGAATAATATGGTATTCTTTATGTCTTGGTTTACCTGTTAACACCTTGTATATGGGGTCATCTCTAAGCTGAATAAAATCGTCTGGCATTAGCCAAATAAAATATTAAAAGTGGTGTCCCTGTAGTGTAGGGGTTAGTGGAGAAAGTCTACTAACCTTTTGCTTACAGGGTCATCTCTCAGCTGAATAAAATCATCTGATGTTTGGCAAATAAAATATTACAAGTGGCATCACTGTAGTGAAGGGGCTAAAATAAGACTAAACCCGAGTCTTAACTATAATGTTCCTAATATTCTAAAATGATCTCGAAGTCACTAGTAAAATAACTTGACTTGGAAAGAGTACTGCATTTTTTAGTGTAACTAAGCATTACAGGTGCTGTATAATAAACATATATATATATGTATATATGTATGAGAAATATTTGTACAATAAATACGTATTTTGTGCAACAGCTCATCCTACACAATGAGTAGTAAACTACGTACTCTGAAAGTTTTGAGGTTAATAATAGATTTTCCCAAATATCCAGAAGGTTTCTCTCTTACCTTTACTGATGGCTCACCACCGGTAACCTAATTGTTAAATTTTTAGACATCCTAAAACCAAATCTGGAATGCATCCTCAGAGCACCATTGCACATTCTCACTGGGTAAAAAGTCAGTAATGGTTCATCATGGGTAAATTATCTCTTATAAATTTGGCTGACCTTCATTTAAACTTGGCAGACACCCAAACAATGGGAATATCTGTAACATGTTGTCTTTGGGTGCAGTTTTTGATTTACTGTACTGTATTAAAAGTTGGCATGCACCAAAAAGTCCACTGAAGATTGTCCTTCACATCTCATTTTGTGTACAACCAGACACACTGCAGAAGATGGTTTCCTCTGTATAGTTCTAGTTACAGTAGTTGTGAGCAAAGTTGGCTCCCTAACGGATGGTATTTGGAGAAATATGTAATAAAGCGGAGGACTATTAATAATATAGAGTATTCCCTGGTTTCTCGAAGTTACCTCGGCTGCTTCTTTGAGATAATTTTGTACCAATGCAAGGGTTTATGTGTCCTTGAGAAGACTTAAGTTGAGTATAAGGCGTGCCATCTCGTGCCACGATGCCGAGTCCTCTGTATTTTCCTTATTCAGTAATACAGTACTGTATAATATATACAGTATAATAATTGTAATAGACAGAATACAATAAATTAATATTGAAGCAAGAAATACATTATGGAAAAAAGTCTCAAAAACGATAAATTTTTTAAAACGTGTTGAGAACTGCCTGAGGTTACAGTGTGCACCTTCCGATAACAGTATAATACTGTACAGAATTTTCACAAATATCGTATGACCCATTAAAATGAAATATAAATTTTAAGTCTTTTAAATTACACTTTGACAAATACAATACTTCTTCATATACTGTACAGAATAATTAATATACAGTAGCAAATTCTAATAAAAGAATCATTATTTTACAGCCAAATTTCATTATCCATGAATTGTGAAAATTCCATATTTGTACATACCCGGTACTTGTTCCTTGTATTTTTGTGAATATTAAGAATGACAATGTGTTAGAAGTTTATGTCAAACTATTCGTCAGATACTGACTTTAGTAATGCATGAGCATAGTAAAAATTGCCTGCAGGAAGTCATGTAATTCGTGAACAACATGAGTCATATTAGTTTTATAAATACGAATATAAAAATGAGTCAATACTGTATACAACAAAGTAAGATATGTCTGTCTTACCTCAAACTGATGTTAACATTTATAATTTCCAAGCATAAAATTTCTACAGTCACTCATTTAATGGGGCCAATAAGACCTGTATTTGTTACACTGAAGCCCAATTTTATCTTCTTAAAACTGCTTAATGAGCATTAGAGTGTTTGAGCAGTTTAGTTTTAAAGTTTGTAGCAGTGCTAGCATTCACTTAGTAATCTAAATTTGAGGAAAACCTTACAATAATAATAATCTCGGTACAAGACTGAAAGCTGTTTCACTGCTCAGAGTGGGTGCCTGTGAGTGTTACATTATAGTGTGGATGGTAAAGCCATCTACACTCAGTATCTTGGGAACTAATTTTATTATCCAATTAGCTAATCAAGATATTCTTAAGCTGTATTAACTAATCCAAAGGACCACATAATAATCTTTTGAAATGTAAAAATACTGACTATGTACCCACTTCAGCAGTGTGGAACTATCAACAGACTTATTATCTTGTATCTTTTATAATTTCAAATTTTATACTAGAGATGGTCTAAAAAAATAAATGATATGAACCATAAAGCATAAATTTGTCATAATCTCATTGTAACTTACTGGATGGGGAGGAACAATCACTTTTATTAAGACGTAAACTCTTTAGTGGCCAGCTGTTTATGAGACAACTCGGCTAGAACAACACTTAGCTCAGTTTGTGGTCATGACAAAACTGTGGATTTTGTTCCAGGAATGCTTTCAGTTTAGTAGGATAGTCTGTCATGATACCAGTGGCTCCAGTCTCGAAGGCACTGCGAAAATCTTCTTCTGTATTCATTACCCATAGATATGTCTGAAAAGAGTTCAATTTAATATACTAGAATGAATATTTAAGGCATCTGTTAGTGAAATTATATGTTGAGGAAACTAGGATCTATTCAACATAGGAATTCTACAACTACAGTACAAGACAGTGGAGTCTGCATTTACGTGGTCAACTGAACCCGTGGAGGCCCGCATAAAACGAGAAAAGCGTAAATGAAATAACAGAACATATGGGATTAATTGAAATAGAGACTGGGCCAACCCCCAAACTCCACTTTTTCCGACACAATACCTACGTTGTAGTAAAAATAACATCTTAATTTTATGATGGTATGCACACACAATTAATATTTAAGAGAAATACAGTCGCTGGTTAATGTCCATTCAAATAATGGACTCAACTCCCCCCCCCCTTTTCCCACGCTGCTGGCTCCTCCCTCTCTGAGAAATGTTTGGGTGAAAACAGTAGGCTTACATTTTTAGTAATATATAATTCCTCAGACTAAAGTTAGGATAATATAATTGACATTGCTGGATTCCTTGCAAGACAAGAAATAATTTGAATATAAATATCATATATTTTGCACAAAAGATAAAATTTTTGCTCTTTCTAATCAAAATTCTTAAATTAGATCTAAAATTTGTATGTCTACTGCAAATTTTATGATGTTTATATTTAAAATAATCACAATCTTATAAGAATTCCAGCAATGTAAATTATATTCTGGCCGGGTAATTTGTATGAATTTTATGAGCTAAAACAAATATCTTCAGTAAATAAACAAATTATACTTCACCCGCATAAATGATGAAATTTACCGCGTAATTAAAAATTTCATTCTGGCAAGGTGCCGCGTAAATGACCAAACGCGTAAACAAAAGCAGCGTAAATGCAGACTATACTGTACTATATATTTTTGGTCATATAAGGTAGTACAACTCTATCCATTTAATAAAATCACTCAAACTAATTACCAAGTTAGTAAACAGATTGAGATTTGAAAACCTTACAAAATAATTGAAAACAATTATATTACATTACCTGGACCCCTCGCTTGGCAAGGTGTTCAAATAGAGCGCGCCTGATGAGCAACGTGTTGGCAATCTTGGCTACTAGTGTGTGCCACCACTTACATTCAAACTGAGTGGCATAAATCCTGTATGGGGGAAACAGTCAAATAATCTTTGTAATCTATAAGAAGTAAAAAATAAAGGATTGAAGCATGAAATACATTTTATATATGAGAGTATGAAACAAGCAGAGGAAGCTGACAAGGCAAGGTGGAGGGGTGGGAAGGAGGGATGAGGGAGCAAGGGGATGGGGGGAGGAAAAGAGGAGGGCAGTTGGAGGGGGGGGTGGGAGTGTGAATAATTTGTCTTATAAGCCATTTTTACAATAATCATACATGAATCTGTATTAGGTATATATGCTACATTACTGAGCTGTTATGGTTATGTATCAACATTCAAATTTATAATGAAGACTTCAAAATATCCATTGTCTATGCAAGTTTTATTCAAATGTTTATTTTAATTGCCAAACACACTACATTAAATAGTCATACAATTCGTCATGTTACTGCACAATAAACTGTGTGCAGAGGTAGTAGGAAAGTTAAATGAATTAAGTTAATTGTAACCTTGTAATTTTAAGCCTTTGAGTGGATCTTACTTTCCATAGTGTAAAGTTACATAACTTGCATTTTATTGGGGGGAAGGAAGGCGGGTTTGAGACTTATTCGAATCCCCGGCTTTTCAAGCTTAACCTGTCCCTAGATTAGTGTTTTTGATTGTACATTATGGAATTAGTATACAGTAATCCCTCGGTTAACGAGCGCCTCGGTTAACGAATTACTTTTCATAAGATTCTTCACTTCGGTTAACGAGCAAACCCTCGGTTAACGAATTCCTTACAAATTTTTCCCAACATGTTTTCACCTGCATTTGGCTGCCCACCAGCTGTAGTGATAGTCCACCAATACAGTAATCGGTTTCAGGGCTTAAATTCCTTACCATTTTAGTAAATATCAAGAAGGTTGTACTATTCAATAATTTTAAAAGTTTATACTAAATTTTTTAGTCATTTTAACAATTATTGAACATAATTGAAGTACAGGATGCTAATTTTTTGCACGTCAAACAGCCACTCAACACACAGAGCTTGGCGTCAGTTTGTTTACCAGTTCAGAGGAAGGAACATCTTGTTTGAGACTCTTCAACATAAACGCTTTTTTTCTGTGTTTCCAGTCAAATTATTGGTCATTTTGAAATATGTTTTACATATTGATAATATATAGCACAGTGCAGTGTTTATTTAAAGAAAATAATCTTGAATTACACCAAGTGAACTAAAATTTTATGGGTGAAATGGCAGCATGGGGTGACTTCTCTTCCACCACAATGCCTTCCTTTCTCCCTTCTCCTCCACCCCCATTCTAATTCCCATCATCATCATCATCAACCAGGAGCCTTCTACATGCACACCTCAAAGTAAGTGTACTTTACTGCATTTGTTTTTAGTTTGTATGTAATTTTCGGTGAGCTGGAACCAATTACCCAAAAACCCATTGAAACAATGGTTTCGGTTAACGAAGTTTTTGGTTAACGAGCAACCTTCTGGAACGAATTGTGTTCGTTAACCGAGGGACCACTGTACATTATTACTTTTGTCAGTTATTCATACTTAAGTTTCTGTAGATACTTACTTTACCATATGCACTGGCATAAATATTTCCAAGTGGGTTTCTTTGAGAGGCATAAATGGCAGGATTCCTGTGTACAGCTGCAACAACATGAGGCAAACCCGTCGAGCACTGAAGAGCAGACACACATTGGGGTTCTGGCAAAAAATTTATGTAGAAATTAATGTTTCCCAACTTCTGGTATTGTGAAACAAAGATGTGATCAGTAATCATCATATAAAATCCACAAAATAAATAACAGTACAGTATTACCCCGCTTTACGCGGTTTCACTTAACGCGATTTCTCATATACGCGGTGCCTCGCCAGAACCGAACTTTCACTTAACGCGGTTCATCTACTCATATACTGTACACGGTGAAGTATAATATTTTTTTTTTTATTTAGCTCATAAAATTAATATAAATTACCCGGCCAGAATATAATTTACATTGCTGGAATTCTTACAATATGATGATCATTTTGAATATAAACATCATAGATTTTGCATTAGACATACAAATTTTAGATATAATGTTTACTCTGAGTAAATATGTTATCTTTTGTGCAAAATATATGACATTTATATTCAAAATATTCCTGGTCTTACAAGGAATCCAGCAATGTCAATTATATTATCCTAACTTTAGTTTGAGGTATTATTTATTAAAATCTAGTGGTTTTCCCCCAAAAATTTCTCAGAGAGGGAAGAGCCAGCAGTGTAGTGTGAGAAGAGGGGGAGGGAGTTGAGTCCATTGTTTGAATGGACATTAACTTGGCGACTGTATTTCTCTCTTTCTCTTAAGTATTAATTGTGTGCATGTACCATCATAAAATTAAGATGTTATTTTTACTAGAATATAGGTATTGTGTCGGAAAAAGTAGAGTTTGGGGGTCGGGCCAGTCTCTATTGGAATTAATCCCATATGTTCTGTTGTTCACTTAACGCGGTTTTCACTTAACGCGGTACCCTGTGGGTTCAATTGACCGCATAAAGCGGGGTACTACTGTATATTAAAGCTTGACTCTCAAAGGTTAGATTAGGTCAAGTTAACTAAAAATTTTCTTATTTTCTTTTCTTTTTATTAATATCGAAAAAGTAGAGTTTGGGGGTCGGGCCAGTCTCTATTGGAATTAATCCCATATGTTCTGTTGTTCACTTAACGCGGTTTTCACTTAACGCGGTACCCTGTGGGTTCAATTGACCGCATAAAGCGGGGTACTACTGTATATTAAAGCTTGACTCTCAAAGGTTAGATTAGGTCAAGTTAACTAAAAATTTTCTTATTTTCTTTTCTTTTTATTAATATCATAATTAAAGAAATGAGAGGATAACACTATTTATTAAAACTGTACAATATTGAGGAAATCTATAAAAACGGCATTTGAAATTCTATACTCCGAAGGTAAATGGAGCCAGTAGTCTTTCTCTAGCATATCTGACATCTTGTCTGAAAAGAATTTGCCCTTACAAGTTCTAAATACTGTACAGTATTACCCCGCTTTACACGGTTCCACTTTCCGCGATTTCTCATATATGCGGTACCTTGCCAGTACCGGACTTTCACTTTCCGCGGTGCATCTACTCATATACGCGCGGTGGGGTATAATTTTTATTTTATTTTTTATTTAGCTCATAAAATTCATACAAATTACCCGGCCAGAATATAATTTACATTGCTGGAAATCTTACAATATGATGATCATTTTGAATATAAACATCATGGATTTTGCATTAGATATACAAATTTTAGATCTAATGTAATAATTTGGTTTACACAAAGCAAGTATTTTATCTTTTGTGCAAAATATATGAAGTTTACATTCAAAATATTCCCTGACCTGCAAGGAATCCAGAAATGTCAATTATATTATCCTAACTTTAGTCTGAGGTATTATTTATTACTAAAAGTTAAAATCTAGTTTCATCACCCAACATTTCTCTGGTAGGGAGGGAAGGTGGGGGGTGGGGGGGAGGGTTGGGACTGACCGACCAACCATTTGGCGCGGTTGCAAGAGGGGAGAGGCGAGTTGGGGTACTTTGATTGACAGATAGTGTCGTGAAGAATATTTTTTTTTTTTTATTAACTGAAGATATTTGTTTTAGCTCATAAAATTCATACAAATTACTCGACCAGAATATAATTTACATTGCTGGAATTCTTACAATATGATGATCATTTTGAATACAAACATCATGGATTTTGCATTAGATATACAAATTTTAGATCTAATGTAATAATTTGGTTTACACAAAGCAAGTATTTTATCTTTTGTGCAAAATATATGAAGTTTACATTCAAAATATTCCCTGATCTGCAAGGAATCCAGAAATGTCAATTATATTATCCTAACTTTAGTCTGAGGTATTATTTATTACTAAACATCTCTTGAACATTGGAAGGTTAGGTAAAGTCTTTTGTTTTCGTCATGTATTTTATCCTATTTTACATTGAAATACATCACGTTTCAGCAAAACTACTATTTATTTCTGAGAATATATTCATTCAGGCACAGTTTAGGTAAAATATACATGTGCTGTAACATTTTTTTAATTGAAAACGATTCGAAAAACACGTACCCTCTAGCCCTGTTCAAGGAGAAGACTAGGAGGAGCTGTTTGGTGCTTAAGACGATGACAAGGAAAATGATTTTGATGGATTTTAATGAAAATATTCAGAAAGACCCTGGCACTGTCAAGGAAAGTGGCTGCTGAAGGCTTCCAGGACATGGCAGAGGACGAGATTAGGGTGCTAATTGAAGAGCATGACACTGAGCTGACCGAGGAGGATCTACAGGAGTTAGTAGACTCAGTCAAGGAAGAGGAAGTGAAAGGGAAAGAGGATGAGGAAGAGCACCAAGAAATAACGTTGGAGAAGTTGGGGGAGATGACCAGGAATATTGAGGCACTGAAAAACCTGGCCTATAGTATGGACCCCTCCATGGTGCGTGCCCTGAAATTCATGCGAGGGATGGATGACGTTTTCGCTCCATACAAAAACATCATGGAAGAAATGAAAGAAAGAGACGACAACTCCCCATCACCATGTTCTTTGATCACCGAAGGAGAGATTTAACACCATCAATCACTGGTGGCAGTGAGGAAGCAGCTGAATCCACCGTCACCCCCACTTCACCACCCGTTATGGAATTGAGTGACAATGAGCCCGATGACCCCCGTCCTGTCGCTGAGGATAGGTACTGTACAGTAAAGTGAAATTTTTATCTCTTTTTTTTAATAGCTTTTCTTGCCATGTTTATTGTTTGTAAGAATGCACAGCACAGTACAGTTCAGTCCTGTACATAGGAAGTGGAGGTGCAGTTATTCGCAAAACATTTGTGTTCGTTGTCGGCAGTAGTGACAGTGAGGAGGTGGAGGAGGCAGAGGGGGTGGAGGAGGCAGAGGAGGTGGAGGAGGGAGCGGAGGGAGCGAGTTGGGAGGAGTGGTGACCTTGGACGCGGGAGCAGGGACGAGTGGAGATGCCAGCCAGTACATTACGGGTGTATTAATTGTTTTTATAGCTATTTTTGCATTTTAATATTAAATATTGTACATTACGTTTCAACAAAACTACCATTTATTTCTGAGAACATGGAAATGTAATATTTTTGCTGAAATGATGTACGTATTACAGTGGAAAGTGGGATAAAATTGTGACGAAAGCAATGACTCTCTTTCTTTCGTTCAAAAGATGTTACCGTAATCGCTTTTCGAATGGTTTTCAGTTGTGGGATTATAAGGCTAATGATAGGATAGAATATTATTGTAATACAGTACGAGTACAACAGTTTTTTAACTGAAAACCATTCGAAAAGCGATTACGGTAAAATCTTTTGAATAACGAAAGAAAGCGAAAGTCATTGTTTTCATGATTTTATCCCACTTTCCACTGTAATATGTACGTCATTCCAGCAAAAATATTATATTTCCATATTTATTTCTGAGAATACCTATATTCATTCAGTCACAGTTAAGGTAAAATATACTTGTGATGTAATATTTTAATGAAAATACGGTATCGTAGTTTTCTTTTGTTTCAAATTTAATTAACAAAGATTGATGTTTCAAATGTAATGAACAAAAATTTATGTACAGTATCTATAAATAAACTTTAATAAATGAATACTTTGTTTTACATCGTCCTGTGCTACCATACCATGGATTTGGCTACTTTGGGCTTGCTATGATGACGCAAGAGATCTGCCCTGGCAACTGTACCGACACTCACAGCTGGTGGTGCGTTGGTGCATCGTTTCCATTGTTTACTGGTAATTACTGGTAAATATTTTTCAACCTAACGAAACTATTACCCGTTTAGAGGTCGACCCCCAATTTTTTGCCAAATAATTTGGTCTTAAAAACTTGAACTACACACAGGTATATACGGTAAATAAGGACATGGGGGGGGCCAGGTTTGTTTTTGGGGGGGGGGGGCAGCACATATACGCGGATTTTTAACATCCACGGGTATCTCTGTTATGTAACCCCCGCGTATGTTAAGGGCCGAATGTACCCCACTTCCCCCCCTCTTCCCACTTGCTCCCTGGGTCCCTCCCTCCCTCCCTACCCCTCATCCCCACCTTCCCTCCCTACCAGAGAAATGATTGGGTTATAACAGTATATTTACATTTTTAGTACTAAATAATACCTCAGACTAAAGTTAGGATAATATAGTTCACATTGCTGGATTCATTGCAAGACCAGGAATATTTTGAATATACACATCATATAATTTGCACAAAACATAACATATTTGCTGAGTAAACAAAATACTTGCATTAGCTCTAAAATTTGTATGTCTAATGCAAAATCTATGATGCTTATATTCAAAATGATCATCAAATTGTAAGAATTTCAGCAATGTAAATTTTTTCTGGCCGGGTAATTTGTATGAATTTTATGAGCTAAATAAAAAAATTATACTTCACCCGCGTATATGAGTATGAGTAGATGCACCGCGTAAAGTGGTTCTGGCAGGGTACCGCGTAAATGTAGAAACGCGTAAAGTGAAACCGCGTAAAGCGAGGGTTCACTGTATACAGCATAAACCTGTACTACTTAAACCATTTTAAACTGTTACAGTAATAAATAGATGCTACTGATAATATAACTACAGTTTCTTTACTAAAGAGACATACCATTCCTTGAGAGCATGGAAAAAACTTTACATTTATTCACATACGTACCAAGTAAAAAAAATTAAACAACCATTTATTTGACTATTCCTGCAATAATTTTAAATATAAATCCAACAAAGTAACAAAAAAAAACTAAAGAATGAAATATGAAATCCCATTCTATGACTGTGGAAATAGAGACAAGTGACCTGCGAGATCCCCCTCACCCAAACATCCCAACATTCCCTGGCAGAGCCTGTCTTCTCCAGAAGGCAAACTTGCATTTTTAAGGCAGCAACTGTGTTTATTGGATCTGTCTGTTGTATGTGTTGCATAAACACCTACTCACCCATGAAACCTGGATTTATTAAGCAAGCTCAGGCCTAAGTTCAGTAATTTTTTGAAAGCCAGCAAGTCAATAGTACACAAGCATGAACCCTGAACTAGTTCACTAGAGTCAAGCCCCCAGTCATAAATTTAGTTTAGAAACATCAGTTTTGCTATTCTCCAACCATTAAGGAAACCCAGGAAGGGAAGAGGAAGGATTCTTTCAAGCCTTTGTGAACTGCAACATCCAAATAAAAGAGAAAGAGGGGGGGTCATATAGAGTACAGTACTATTTTTTAAAGAGAGGGGCAAAACTCACTATTCAATATTATGAGTAGGATTTATTCAGCTCTCAAAATTAAACAAACATACAAGGGACCGTGTCGATAAGGCCTACAATACTTAACTGTATTAAAAAATAAGTGGGAAAAAAAATCCCTTGGGAAAATACATAAGCCTAAGGAGCAAGGAACAACACAAGCAGTAAGTGTTGGTATTAGACCCGCAACAGGTAAATTTTGAGGAATGAAGTTTGTGACCCAAGTTCATAACTGCATAGTTGAAGTCAATCAAACCAGTTTAAGGCTTAACCCACTGTACCTATTGGCTCACTGGTTTTCAAAGCAACCATTGAACCAGGGTTGGGGATTACTTCATAAACCCAAGTTTGACTAGGTGAGTAGCTGCTTCAAGCATGCAGATAGTCTCCTTCCCTGTCTGGACAAGGCAGGCTCTGCTAGAAGGTGTCCTGGTGGGGTGATCTTGCAATTCACCTGTATGCCATAAAAATAAAATTAATGTCACAAGTCCTGTCATTCTCATATTCATGACACTCCCAAACACAGAATGTCATAATTTTTACATAATAAAAATTCAAGAGGAAGAATGTGTGGCTTCCTTACTTTCAAACATCCAGTTATTGTATTCATTTTACAGGGTATAGAGAATGTTTTGTAACACAAATATATTGCACACACCACATGAAAATGAGACTGCATACTGCAATATAAAAGTAAAATGTTTGTGAAGTTCCATATTTTTAACCTTGGGCCACTGACAAATAAATTTATGTGACATAATATCAGTTTTGAATTGACCATCACTAAGGTTTATTGATTTTAATTCCTTAATCAAACTAGCTTCAACAGAAGTCTTTCTGTGACACAAGATGATTTGAACACGTCCAAGCTTTTTTCCCAAGCAATGGGATGATTATTATTCCTAACATGAACGAACAGGACACTGCTTTCAGATGCTGTTCTGATATTGTACTTATGTTGTTTGATTCTGAGCTGCAGTGTTTTTCCTGGCTGTCCTACATAATTACAATTACATTTGCTACATGGGCTACAATAAACACTTCCAATTACATTCAAACTTGGGCTATTTCTTATTAACATATTGGTAATGGTTGAGTCAAACTTAAAAACAACATTAATATTTAGTAGCTTGAGGGACCGAACTAACGGGACAAATTCATTGTGATAGGGCAGAGTCAAAATATTCTTAAGTGTAGGAATTTGCCTGGTTTGAGAGGAATGAAAGGATTTTTTAGCCCTTTTAAAACAACGATCAACAAACACAGAAGGGTACCCAAGTTTTTGTGCAATGGAACGAATGTGTTTCAATTCATCATCAATAAATTCAGAGTCACAAATACGCAGACATCTTAAGAACATGGCAGAAAAAAACTGACATTTTGATAGACTCCAGGTGATTCGATAATATGTTACATAAATTTATTTGTCAGTGGCCCAAGGTTAAAAATGCTTTGAAAACCTTGTATCTAGATGTATGATAGTTATTTAGTGGGTACCTTATTTGTGACCTGACCTGACTAGTCACGTCGCCCCCTTCTCTTAGCTCCTCTACGTGTGTGTTGGTGTGGGGATTAGTGGATGACATCATTATGACCTGACCTCATTTTTAATAAGGTCACCCTGTATATTTAAGCCTCTCTCTGTCCATGTAATCCAGTTGCCTCTGAAGATGTCTTGAATAAAAACGAAAGCTAAGGTGCTCTGTTGTTTCCCTTTTCCCGTCTGATTTTATCAAGATTAAACTTATCCACGTGTTTTCTTCTTTCCTTGTGGTTATCAGCATATACCTAGATCATGCGCACCTACAGCGATTTACTTGCATATATATATATATATATATATATATATTTTGTTTTTGTTTTTAACGGGGATTAGCCCACCCGGGCACAGGTCACTGACCCACATTGGAGTCTGGGGGGCGATACTGTAATAATATTGATAATGATAATAATAATAGTAATAAAGAACCATAAAGAAATGCAAAATTTAAAAAAAAATCATGAGTGAGAAACAATGTACAGTGGTCCCTCGGTTAACGAGCGCCTCGGTTAACGATTTACCTTCCATAAGATTCCTAACTTCGGTTAACGAGCAATCCCTCGATTAACGAGTTTTTTACGAGCCGACTTCAACATGTTTTCACTTGCATTTGGCGGTCCACCAGCTGTAGTATTAGTCTGCCAATACAGTAATCGGTTTTAGGGCTTAAATTCCTTAATATTTTAGTAAATATCAAGAAGTTTATACTATTCAATAATTTAAAAAATCTAATATTAACTTTTTTTAGTCATTTTAACAATTATTGAACATAATTGAAGGTAAAGAAACTAGTTTCTGGCGTGCCATCCAGCCTGTTAACACACCAGACAGGCGTTAGTCTCTCTCTGTTTTCAGTGGAGGTAACATCTTGCTTGAGACTCTCCAACTAAATGCTTTTTTTCTGTGTTTCCAAGCAAATTATTGGTCATTTTGAAATATATTTTACATATTGACAATATATAATGCAGTGCAGTGTTGATTTAAAGAAAATAATCTTGAAATACACCAAGAGAACTAAAATTTTATGGGTGAAATGGTGCCATGGGGTGACTTCTCTTCCACCCCAATGCCTTCTCTTCTTCCTTCTCCTCCACCCCCATTCTAATTCCCATCATCATCATCATCATCCAGGAGCCTTCTACATACACACCTCAAAGTAAGTGTACTTTTCTACCTTTTTGTTGAATTTAGGCAATTTTCGGTGAGCTGGAACCAATTACCCAAAAACCCATTGAAACAATGGTTTCGGTTAACGAGTTTTTCGGTTAACGAGCAACCTGCTGGAACGGATTGTGCTCGTTAACTGAGGGACCACTGTACCTGTATGTATGTTGTGTTGTCAATAGTAAGAGAAACAATTGAGTCCCTGCAATTATGTGTAAATGAGGCAGAAAGTCAGATTAGCAACCTGGGACTTGGTCACAATTTACGTGATGCCATATGTTCTTTGACTTTTCCATTTTTTATTCACGATTTCTGTGCTGGTTCATATTTATTTACTAAGGTGGTTAATGTTTTAAAGCAAATTCTATTGAAATATGAATGGCAAATGAACAAAAATGAATAGAGGGACTTAAATGAAGTAGGTTAGGGATAGGTACCCTGAAAATGTACTGTATGTTTTATTTCCGTATACAGTCGACCCTCGTTAATTCGGACCCCTTTAATCCGGATTTCGGATAAATCGGACGAAATCTGAACTGTCCATATCAAATTTCTGGTTCTGGGATTGTCCCAGTTGCAATTGGGGTTGCAATTTCAAATTCTCTGTCATAACTAAGAAATAAAGAAGTCACTGGTGTACTGCACTCTAAGATTAAGAGAAAACGGACGACTCAGGCGTCCTGAAGTAAGAGAAAACGGACTCCTATGACGGGGCACTCAAATAAACCTACACATAGCTGTATAATGCAATATTATGCAATGTTAACCCCTAAATCGGTTAATTCAGACAATCGGCTAAAACGGACACCATCCCCCCCTATTAGTCCGTTTTAACGAGGGTCGACTGTACTTTATTTACAAATGTCCAGTTTCATTTATTTTTAAATTCTTTGGATATACAGGTACTGTACTATATTTACCCCTCATGGTAACAAATAAAATTCTTCAATTGTTGCTGGAAACAAAAGTTCAGCACTGACTGATGTTCCCAAGCACGTTAACATCGCTTCAAGTCACAATGCAGATGAAAGAATCAAGGCAAAAATATTTAAATACTGTATCCAGATGTTCAAAATGATCTAGCTAGTCAACACAAATGGAGCTGTAGAATCAGACAAAACCCAAAACTAAAGCTGAAGTACAATGACTTTAAAAAGTTGTATCCTTTAACTGTCAAGGAAGGTAAAATGAGTGACCCTTTTGAAGTACAGTACAGTGGTATTAACTCTAAAAAATATTGTACCACACTCCAGAGCACTTTACATCCCTCCCATTCATACTGTGTACCACTTTAAAAATGACATTTTACTTATTCTTATACACTTTAAAATTATTTTCTCCATATGAATGTTCATCATTCACTTTTTTCTCAACTTTATCATTCTTCAGTATACCTGTTCTTTTCAATTGGATCTTAAATTTCTTTCTCTCTGTAAACAAATCTAAACTGTATACAGTACTGTATATTCTTAAGTACTGTACACTAAATGAATGCTACAGACTAAAGAAAAAAAGGATGAAAGGGAACCTGCAATATTCCATAAAAGAGTAGCAAAATGGGCAAATTAACATTCACATACAGTAATACCCCGCTTTATGAGTTTTTTTTTATGCGTTTCTACATTTACGCGGTACCCCGCCAGAACCGGAATTCCCACTTTACGAGGTGAATCTACTCATATACACGGGAAGCGGCGCGGGCAGGGTGCGCACAAAGTCGCCCAGTCATCAAAACATTACCGAGTTCTTCACCCGCCACCCACCACAGCCGGCCCAAGTCAGTGATAGTGAGGATATGGACTTATATGGACTTTGAGGGGTTTGACAAAGAGGCCCTGCAAGTCTCTGTGGTGGATAGTGATACAAGTGATACAGGTGAGGGCCAATAATCTGCCCTCTGCCTCGGAACCAACCCCCATCCCCGTGTGCCGAGCCCTCTTTTCTGCTAATGTAAGTGTTAAAAAACCTAATATTATAGATATTTCTCTTAATTATTAATTGTGTGTGCATACCATCATAAAATTAAGAAGTTATTTTTACTACAACGTAGGTATTGTATCTGAAAAAGTGGAGTTTGGGGGTCGGCCCAGTCTCTATTTCAATTAATCCCATATGTTCTGTTGCTCATTTTACGCGTTTCCCGCTTTACGCAGGCCTCCGTGGGTTCAATTGACCACGTAAAGCGGGGTTACACTGTATAACAAAAGGCAAATCTGGTGGGAGCTGAGTGTTGATGAGGATGAATATGACAGGCAACACCAGTAGAATTCACCAACCTCTTTGTAGCACTTTTGTGTTACTACGTCCTTCATGTTTCCCCATACTGTGATGTGCTCCCGTTGGTATTTTTTTACTAAGTCACTCACCTATTACACGAAAAGAAGAAGATATATTTGTGTAAAGTATATACATGTTAATTACCATCATCACTGAAACTGTTATTTTATAGATATATCCTTCACACAGTAAGGTTAATTGTTAACAGTTTTACATACAAATATTTTATGTTAAATACCAAGATATTAGACACAGTATAATCTAAATTTCCTTCAATTAGGTACTTAGTTAATTAAAAGTAAATGAGCAATTTAAAAGATTAGATTAAAAGGTAGTTATGAGGTAAACTAAAGGTCCACATCATAGCTACATATTAGGTTTATTGTAACAAATAATATTCCACAACAATGAAACTTTTATACAGTATACTGTACATAACTGAACGCTCCACTAATACAGTACACCATGAGACTCTCCAATACTGTAAAACCTTCCTCCTTTTGCAAACTTGTTTCCATACCTCTTACTCTTGTTCCAAAAAAGGTCTTGTCTCTCTTTTCTACATTTAAGTGATAGTCTCTCTCTCCCAATTCATTCCAATACTATTCCCTCTTAATCAAATTCAAGCATAGAGAACTTTCTCTCTCTCTCTCTTTCATTTATCTCGCCACTTTTTCTTTTCATCCTACAACATTCTAATAACATTCTTTTACTCTACTCCATTTCCATGACTTCTCTTACTCTCCTACTTCATTCTAAACTATGCTATTCTCTCCCTAAAGCCAATTAAGAGAGAATGTTATGGTTCAGGTGCCCTGACTAACCATAAATAGAGTAGCTGGAAAAAATCAGTACCAAAAATACATAAAGGTAGCTGACAGTGGTGGGCACGGTTCTGCTAATCCGCTAACCTCTAATTAGCGAAGCTAACTTTCTCGTTAGCGGATTAGCGTTTTCGCTAACTTTGGAAACCATTAGTGGACCAATTAGCTTCCGCTAAACTTAGTTCTGCTAACTTTAAGTCTGCTAACAAAATTTATACATGTTTGTTCCTGTCTGTTGTAAGCGTGTGATACCGCGACGCGTGTCTCCAACAGCCAGTCAGTCAAGCACGCTTGGCTGACTGCGTGTTAGTACGTGTAAACGTGACAAGACAATTTTTCGATTATTAAAGTTTAATACTTTTTTTTACAGTAAATAAAGTGTCAGTGTATGTTGAAAGAATCATAGAATGTAATTGTAAACTAATGTATAATTTCATTTCTCATTTATTTATTAATTTAATTAGGATTTTTTGTGTCAATATATTTGGTTATGCTAAGTACTGCATAAGTTCAATACCAGGATGACATCCAAGGTGTACGCCAAACAAAATTTTCTAAAAACTTACTTTTCATTAAAGTTTAGAGTTTTCTGTTTATTTACATGACTAAGACCAACAATAAGTTATATAAAAATGCACTGGTATAATGATTAAGACCAACAATAAGTTATATAAAAATGCACTGGTATAATGTGTATGTGGTTGATATTGCATATTTACATGAATAATGAATAAGGCCGATAGGTTGTATGAGAATGCAAATTAATTATTTGTGAAATTGTGTACAGTGTACACCTTGATAAGTTGATCATCATCTGATCTTGACATGATGCTATTTGCTACCAATGCTATACAGTACTATAGTTTTTGGATTCGTTTAATACTTTCTGTCTTTCCGTACAGTAAACAAAGATTATAAAGTGTATGTTGAAACTTGAATGTAAACTAATGTTTAATTTCATTTGTTTGTTTAATTATTTGTGTACACCTTGATCATCATCTGATCTTGGCATGCTATATCTTCTTGGAAAGCTTCATGTCTAAGCTACAAGACAACATATGAAAATTTTAGCTCTCTAGGTTTGTTTTTAAGAGTTTTAGAGCAAAAAAACAAAAACAAACAGAAGCTAAATTCATATAATAATAGTTAGCGGTTAGTGTTAGCTTCAGCTAATTTTTTTAGCTGTTTAGCAGATTAGCATTAGCGAAGTTAACTTTTAGTTAGCAGATTAGCGGTTAGTGAAACTAACTTTTTGCTTAGCTGTGCCCACCACTGGTAGCTGAGGATAAGTGTAGCTCCTACCCACAATCTCTGTTCAGCCATCATACTTGACATGTATTTACTGTTGTACAGCAGATTGCCTTCATCTGAGATTTTTTACTTAATTGCAGTGGTTTATTTGTGTAGGGTGTCTGATAGGTTTGGCACTGAAGGAAAATGAATATTTCATGATAAATTAACAAAGATGACAGTAAAATTAACATTGAAAGAGAGGGTAATTTTAATATGCCTGGGTATTAATAATTTCTTTGCAACTGATCAGTGTGTTGAAACTGGTTTTCCTTCGGCAACTTGTTATGATTCCCCGACTCAAAAAAACAGAAAAGAAAAACTAGAAGATTAATTTTCCTATGGTGTGTGACTAATTAGACACCTTGTATAACACAGTGCAGTAATGGCATTTTCTTGAGATTGGCAAGTACAATCTATGGTTAGTTTAATCAAGTCTGCATTACAAAGTTACTTGTGGATATATCTTTGTCAAACAAGTGACACACTGCTTTACTTACCTTTTAGAGAAGTACATTTATATTATATACACAATGCTCCTTAAAAGCTTCTAAAATGCTCAATGTCATGTCATGCTGAGTAATTTAATTTCAAAAGTACTAGTAATGAGAACACAGTAACACTTTATTAATACAGTAGCCTTGGGTTATTTTGCAACGAAGGACCCAAGAACATTCATTAAATAAAAATATCACTCTATAAAATATTGTACTGTACCTGTATTTCAATACAAAATAAGGGATTAGGGACTGTTTTTGATGTCAGACTCCAATTTTGTTAATGTTTTTTTAATTGAATATGGTCTCCTTTTCACCCTATAATGCCACCATTGTCATCTGCTTGGTAAAGAAATAAAAAAATGACATATTCTCTAGGGGAGGACTCATATAGCTGACTTCTTGGCAGGACCAGCTACTTGTCTCATTATCAACCCCAATTTCTCAAGTCTGCACAGTTTCCTCAAAAAATGTTTCATCCAAACCAACTGCTGCTGAGTTTAACAAAAGTACGAACTCATTCAAGAACAGACTCCACCAACACTGATGCAGGTACAGACACATTCTGGAGCCAGTGCATGCCCAGTACTTGCTAAGAGTGCATAACAGAGTTGTGACCAACCACCCATGTGGCTAACAGGCCAATCAGTGGCAGAGAGACTAAATTAAACTGATATTCCTTCAACCATTTCCCAAAAGGACAGACAGCCTTCTCCTGCATTTGCTTTAGACATATCACCACATTGTAGCTTTGCCATGTGAATAACCTTCTGTCACTCATCCTATTTAGGTGCCTGTTTACAAATTACTGTACCCCATTCTTGCTGTGTAGTAGTTAATAAACCAGTTGATGACTGGTAAGAGGGTAACTGTTCCTAGCACCTCCCAATGGAATGCTTCTCTCTCCATCTCTGTTCTTACTAACTTCCTCCAAATAATTCAGTGTTTTCTCATATTGACCTCTAAGGTTTCAAGCAAATTGATATGTCACCATCCAGCTGAGATGGGGCGAGTCCCAGTCATTACAAACCAACAATCCATGGAAAATAGGGTCTAAGGTACAATAAGTACCAGTCAGTATATACCAGAGGTAATGTTAGCCACTTCTTGTATGCCAACCTGGACTTACAGTCAGTTATGTAAGTCAACAAACCTCATGAAACAATACAGTATAAGGAAACCCCAGTATTGTACTTAATTCATCTTACTCAGTATGACAACACAGTACTGTACAGTACTTAGAATTACAGAAAGCTGAGACCAGATCCCTGACAAAAAAGTGTGATTTTTTTTTTTAAGAATATAGCAATGTAAGGAAGACCCTGTATGACTGTCCTCTATGATTATCAACCAAGAATTAATATAAAATGGTATAGTGATCTGATAAAAAAAATGTTTGCCAGTGGCCTTACGGTAATGTGAATCCTAAATAGGTAGTCATGACTTGCAGCCTGTCAGGCACCTATTGCATCATGTCCTCCTCATTTGAAATCAACAGTGGTATGGAGAGGGAACGGAGATTGTTACAGTACAGTTTATCCAAAATGGATTAATTGAACAACTCTTAGGTGACGAGAATGTGGAAGTAATGTGAAAACCAAAATCCCCCAGTAAGCACATATTACAAGAAGCATCTGGCTCGAGGGTGATAGGCAGAGAAAGATGTACTGTATCATGCTTACTGAGTCATATATATGTACAGTAGGCTCTTGCCAATAACGACTTCCACAATAACGTTTTTGACAATAACGGTAAGTTACAATAGCTACCCATTTTCAATAATAACGTCTGGATTCTCTTGAATAACGGAGATTTCGCGGGAAGCGTCCGAGCACATCAAGGATAGCGTTTGTTTGCCGCCATGTTGTCCGCTCCGCCTCACTCTTACACACACTCCGTGGAATACAGCGCTGCGCCCACTTGTGAGATTTTCGCCTCTATAACCAGTGGTTGCTAGGGTCGGTGATCAACAATGGCTTCCGCGTTTTTGCCTGTGGGGGCTAGGGGAGGTGGCGGAGGGAGTGATTTGCCACCTGAATGCCCGGGAACTTTTAAAGTGAATGAGAAAAAAGACCCCAAAGCTAAGAGACAAAGTCACAAGAAGCATGCCTACTCGGTCAAGGATAAAGAACAGATTGTTGAGCTCATTGAAAGTGGTGCACGGAACATTGATATTGTGAGGAAATTGAACTGTCCTGAGTCTACAGTGCGAAATATTAGGAGGAACTTAGAGGAGACCAAGAAGAGTATTGCACTGGCTGAGAAATATTTCGATAGTGATGGAAATGCGAGGCGAGCTATGAATGATAAAAGTGATAGAAACAGGTTGATAGTGATAACAGAGCATTTTCTTGTGAAATGGTTAGCTTGTAGAATGAAAGACAGTGCAAGTGTTAGCGGCCCTCAGATACGAGATCAAGCAAGGGTATTGTACGCTGCTGTAGCTCGAAAGAAAAACATTAAGTCTCCCCCTCCTTTCAATGCCTCAGTAGGGTGGGTGCGTACATTTAAGATTAGAAGTGGCACAAAGTATGCAAAGTATCGGGGTGAGGCTTCGTCTGCTGACTTTGTGGCTGCAGATTCCTTCCCTGAAATTGTCAATCAAATCATTCAAGAGGGAGGTTATACCCTGGATCAGATTTTTAACTGTGACGAGACCGGGTTGTTTTGGAAAAAATCCCCTAAAGCAACATTTATCTCTAAGAAAGAAAAACAGGCAAAAGGTGTGAAAATGGCAAAGGATCGCTTTAGTGTCCTCCTAACCTGTAATGCTTCAGGTGGCTGCCTCATGAAGCCTCTGGTGATCTACAAATATAAAAGACCAAGAGCTTACAAGGGATGTGATATATCCACACTGAATGTCTACTGGGAAAAGACAAAGAAAAGCTACATGTCCACAGAGTTATCAAAGAAGTGGGTTGATGATTGTTTTGTTAAGGATGCCAAAGAATACTGCTGGAAGAAGAATGCAGCCTTCAAAGTGGTGCTCTTTCTAGACAATGCCCCCAGTCATGCACGATTTCTAGTAGGATGTCACCCTAACGTTGAGGTTGTGTTTCTACCACCAAATACAACCTCCAAAATACAGCCACTAGACCAAGAAATCATAGTGAATGTAAAGTTACTGTACTACAAATATGTCCATGACAAGATGAGAAAGGAAACTGATAAGCAAAAAGTGAAGGAAATTGCTGAAACTGTGAGCAGTAGCGAGGAGGAGTAGGAGGGTCCTCCCCTCGCCGCCTCCGCTGCTCCGCCTGGCTCACTCACAGCCTCCGCCTCCACTCCTCCTCCTGGCTCACCTGCAACCCCGCCACCCCTGCTCCACCTGGTGTACCTTCAACCTCCACAATTACTGTTACTGCCTTCTGGAAAAATTATAACATTCTCCAGGCAGTCAATTTCTTTGTAAAAGCCTGGGGAAATACTACGAAAGCAACCGTTGGCCATGCCTGGTTGGCACTCCTGCCACAACTCAAGTCTGCCGAGATGAAGAGACAGCAGCCAGCAGAGCTAATGAACCAAATGTTGGAAACCGTCCGCAGTATCCCAGCCCCAGGATTTCAAGAAGTGACTCGGGAAGATTTAGAAGAACTGATGCAAGAAAATAACACAAATGACGTCGAGGATCTCCCGGAGGATGAAGAAGGTGGTGAGAAGGGTGATGCAGTGAGTGATGTAGGGGAGACCTAGCAGAGGAAAGTGACAACACAGAAGCTGTCGCTCTTATTGGGTGTCTTTACCAGCCTTCAAGAGATGATCCAAGACATTGAAAGTGAATCAGGTGAAAGGGAGCAAGTGATTGGAGTTTTAGAATCTAATTCAAGAAAATACCAGAAGCAATACAACGAGCGAGTGAATGCCCGGCAGCAGTCACTCATCACTCGCTTTCTTTCACAATGCCGGCCAGCCAAAGAAGACCAACAGAGAAAGGTTGAAGTTGATGAACACATTGGGGAAATGCCCGAAAATTTTGACTTTGCGGGGTTTGTGAAGTGTTAGCGGAAGTGGGTGAACAGGGTGCGAGAGGCCAGCGTGGGGATGGGGACGGAGATGGGGCCAGGGATGTGGGCGGAGGTTCGACGCAGTAGCCTCCATGCCCCAGCCTCGGAACAATCATCACACCAAGCACCTCAAAAACTCCCCCAAGCTACGGGTAAGTGTTATATTACTCAAATTCTTTATTCTGATGATTGAATAACAAATCTTTTTATTTCAGCAAACAAAAAGTGTTACGCAGGGCTTCAAAGGGGAAAAAATGGGTGAAATTCTTGGGGCGGCAGCACCAATAAACCCTTTTTACATGTACAGCGGTCCCTCGGTTAACGAATTACCTTCCATAAGAATCTTCAATTCGGTTAACGAAAAAAAATTTGATTAACGAAATCCTTACGAAAATCACATTTTGTTTTGAACATCAGCTGATAAGCTGAGGAGGTACTCAGCCAATTCAGTGATCTCTTCTATGTTTACATTCAAACTAATCAATATCTTATAAGAATTCCAGCAATGCAAATTAAATTCACCCCGGTCACTTCTATTAAATTTTATAAGCAAAAAACAAAAACTCAATCTAAAGGACATAAATTAACAATTAAATACTTTACACCACAGGCGCCAACTGTCAAACATGTCACCCCTCCCTCCCTATCCCCCACCTTCCCGAGAAATGTTTGGGGAAAAGGACTAGGTTTACAGGTTTAAAAATAAATAATACCTCAGACTAAAGTTAGGATAATATAACTTGCATTGCTGAAATCCTTGCAAGACAGGGAATAATTTGAATATAAACATTATATATTTTGCATAAAAGATAAAATTTTTGCTCTCCCTAATAAAATTCTTAAATTAGATCTAAAATTTGTATGTCTAATGCAAATTTTAGCTTGTTTATATTCAAATTAATCACTATCTTATAAGAATTCCAGCAATGTAAATCATATTCTGGCCGGGTAATTTCTATGAATTTTATGAGCTAAAAACAAAAATCTCAAATTGATAAACAAATTATACTTCACCAGACACTATCTGTCACCTCACCTCCCGCTCTCCCCATCTTCCCATGCTTGCTGGCTCCTTGCCTTCCCAGACAAAAGTTTGATGTTTTCTTTAGGCTTTAAGGTGTTTATTTTATATAATATCTCAGACTAAAGTTAGGATAATATAATTTGCATTGCTGAAATCCTTGCAAGACAGGGAATAATTTGAATATAAACGTCATATATTTTGCACGAGATAAAATTAATCACCTGTATCACATTACAGTAGTAATTTAAGAGCTCTAGCGTATATGTACGATATATATAGTGATTTAAGGGCGATTTAGGGGAATTTTAGGAGTGTTTCTGACTTTATGTATTTTTGGCTTTACTTTGTATATACTTTTCTGTGAGCTGGAACCAATAATCCAATATCCCATTGAAACAATGGTTTCGGTTAACGAATGACCTTCTGGAACGAATTGTGTTCGTTAACCGAGGGACCACTGTATTTTAATGTCACACAAATAACGTTTTCGCTAATAACTGCATTTTTCAGGCACCTATTAGACGTTATTGGCGAGAGCCTATTGTATATATATTTTTTTTATTAAGACTTAACTACTCTGTCCTAAACATGGCATTCTTTCTCTTTTTCAACTTCAATACAAACAATAGTCACACACACACACACACACACAAACACAAAGTACAAAAAAGCACATTTCACTAAATATTTAAAATACTTACTTTTGAAATCAACTCATTGCTGTCAATCTTGATATCAATGTTAATTGGTGTGTTTGGGAAGTGGTGAAAAGTTTCCTCCAGCAGTGGAATTCTTCGATCTTCATTGATACTGCTGAATATTAAACCTGGCATGAAGTCTATTGGGATTTGATCTTTGATTGGAGGCAGCTCGGCATAATTATACTCAGATATTGCTCCTTTTAACTCTGTGCGAATGTCGAGAACTGAGTCATGTGACACAACCACTTGGCCATCTCTGGTAAGCTGACAGTCAAGTTCAAGCATGTCTGTTCCCACATCAACAGCACTGTAACAAAGAAGTATTTTTCTTGTAGATATGCAAGAAATATATTGAAGATCATATACCGTACCCCCAGTTGTAGCTTACTAGACAGCCGGGGGCCCAAACTAAAAAGCAGCAAGACAAACCACCTTAGCATATGCATAGCACCCATCCACATAAACTGTTTGTATCAAGTTGCATAAAATTCTATGAAAAACTGTTGGACAATTTTACAAACTCATGATTACAAACACAACTTCTGACAATGGACATACAACTTATGATGCAGACAAAGTTTATGGTTGGACAGACAAATAACTTATGATTACAGACAAAGAACTTATGAGTATGGAGAGACGGTTTGATTTCAGATAAACAGCTTTCAATATGGACAGAGTTTTTGTAAGCTTGGGGCTGAGTGAAGAATAGAAACTGAGAATTGAATCTAAATCCCTCTTTTCTAGCTAAGCTCAGCCAGGAGGCTCCAGTTAATCCACCGACCATGTTGGGGTGTCTCAAGAGTGTAAACTATTCCCTATTTGACATTGGGGGCTGATGTTACAATTGCTTAACCCTTCCCATTACAATTATCCCTTAAAAGGAGTGGATTAGAAGCAACGATTATGTCTAGAAAGTCAGTCATGTATACCCAGCCAGTACTCACACTGTGCTAGTTATGGCTGTCACCTAGATTTCAGATTCAGTTTGATATTTAGAATTTAGATTCCAACTGACAGCTCACAAACCTTCGGGAAGTAGAATGGCGTCTAAATTGACTGGCTATGGGCTAATGTAGAATTTCAGGATCAGTCATCCATATTTAGCATCATGCCCTTTGCCAAGCAACTCCTTTTAGCCAACAGGAAAGTGGGAGTACTACAAGGTCTAGGCAGGCATGTACCTATAAAGAGTTCTCAACAGAGGCAGGCAAGGATGTAGACGGCAACTTCTGAAATCTCTAGTACAGTAATGTAAAAAGTAATAAATAGATAGATAAATAAATAAATAAATAAATAAATAAATAAATAAATGTTACCTTGGAATATTATGGGAACTAAAAGCTGTAGATATCCAAAGGCCCTAGGATAATGAAGTATTAGGTTAATGAAGACATACTACACCAACCAAAATACTGTCCAGTACTTCAGCTTGGGTAAGGATCATGTTTAGTATACAGTCAACCCTTGCTTTACGCAGTCCCACTTTGCACGTTTCCACGTTTACGCGGTACCCTGCCGAACACGGAATGCTCACTTTCCGCGGTGAGTGTACCCCTTTACGCGGAGAGCGGCTGGCGGTCCTCTCGGGCCGCGCCATTTTTGGATCCAAACCTCCCGCCATCTGCCATGTTGTGTAAGCGGCGCGAGTAGGTTGCGCAGTGTATGTCTTTGTTGCGGTATCGGTGACGTCATATGACGTAGCGGACTATGATTGGGCAAAGCATCCTCACCTCTCTCCCTGCTAGCTGTGATTGGTTTAATGTAGTACTATGACGTGCCCCGCCGCGGGAGCGTTCAAGCCCCTTGACCTACCGCGTCAGTTACACCCCTCCCGGCTACACCGTGTATATCGGTATCCATTGTTCCATAAGAATGGCTTCCACCGGACCACCACCACAAAGAAACATTTCATTACCTGGACCCAGCCGCCCTAAGCCAAAGAAGACACAACGTTCCTTAAGCTACGAAATAAAATATAAGATCATACAAGAGTTGGAGAAAGGAACAAGACAGGTTGATCTCGCGCGCCAGCATGGTGTTCACGAATCAACTATCAGGACAATTAAGAAGGATGTAGCCAAGATAAAGGAGCACAAGAACATGACAAAGTCTACAGGTGCTACTATGATCAAGTATTTCCACAACCAGGTGCTTCTCAAGACGGAAAAATTACTTGTGAGCTACTTGGTGCGTCAGGCGCGACGGAACATGGCGGTGGACACGGGCTCAGTTAAGGAGTACGCACGTGAACTGTATGCTGCAGTGTCATGAAAGATGGGAATTATAGAGCCCAAACCCTTTAATGCTTCCTCTGGGTGGTTACAGAGGTTTAAGAAGAGGAACAAGATCACCAATATCAACATTGGTGATGAAGAAGCTAGTGCTGACCGTGTTGCGGCTAGGGAATTTCCTCCGTTTTTACGCGAGATTATGGAGGAAGGACAGTACACCGACGAGCAGGTCTTTAACATGAACGAATCTGGTCTTTTTTGGAAAAAGCTACCTTCCAAGACCTTCGTCGTGAAGAATGCCAGCAAGTGTCGGGGCCGGAAGTTGCAGAAGGAGCGCATCACCGTCCTGTTTACCACCAATGCCTCCGGTACCTGTAAGCTCAAGTTATCGGTGAGCCACACAGCACGCAAGCCGCACGCCTACAAGAGCATGGACATTAGGGGGCAGTGAAATTTTGCTCAAAGCTGCACTCTTCAGGCATTGTTCCTTATACATATCTAAGACTCCATGCCAAATTTGAAGCTGATATGTCGAGGTTTAGTCTGCCGCATTTTCTACTGAAATTTTTAAATTTACCTACAGTACTAGCCAAACAGCCGCTGTGGCGGTGCAATGTTCTGTTCAGTGTTTATCAACTTTTTTTTCATATCTCTTATTTCATTTAAGTTGTCTTGTTGCAGATGAGTATGGTGCGATGTCTATATTGATTATCAGCCTTTTCTCATTTCATTTCTCAATGTTGTGTTACTGTACTGTAATGTAGGGGAGACCTGGGTAAGTTGGCGCACTTAAAATTATTCAAATAGTTTCTGGTGGAGAAAAATATAACCCAGCAGCCCATTGTGTGTGTTGGTTGTGATGGAACCAATGTAAATGTAGGATCAGAAAATGGAGTCATTCATCATCTTGAAATGTTACTTGGTCACCCGCTCCATTATTTCATATGTCAGCTTCACGGAAATGAGCTGCATTTCCGCGCAGTTTTTTATCACTATGATGGTAAACCAAGTGGTCCTGAGCATTGGCGTGGTCCCATTGGAAAGCAGATCAAGGAGTCTTTGTCTGAGCTTCCAGTTGTCGCCTTCCAGCCAGTCAGTTTCCCTGATTTCCCTGTGTTTAATGATGAAGTGGAGAAAGATCTGTCCTGGGATCAGAAATACCTGTATAGGATTTGTAAAGGAGTTATCACAGGTGTTGTTGAAGATGACTTGGCTGCTATTGAGCCAGGTCCTCCCTGTGTGTCAAGGTGGAACACCTTATGGAGTAGAATCCTCAGGCTGTATGTAGCAACATCAAGACCCAGCCATGAGTTGAAAAGAATTGTCATTACAATAATAAAGTTCAGTGCTCCAATGTGGTTTTACATCAAGATACACCCTTACGTAACACACGGCTCAAGGAACGTATTCCAGTCCCTGCTATATATGAAACACCTGAATAGTGAGGAGGAGACGATAGTGAAGAAGGCTGTCCAGAGAAATGCATACTTCGCCCACACAGATCAACTTCTTCTTGGTATGTGTGCAGATGAGGACATGACTGTTAGAGAAAAAGTTGTCTCAATGATAAAAAAAATTAGAGAGGAGAATCAGCAAAAGGAAGAATGCACTGGCAGATCTGAAGAGGAGGAGGAAGATTCTGATGCTGCTGTTGACGAGAATTTGTTAAACTATACTGATGAGGAGGGTAAAGATGGAGATGGGAATGAGGATGTGCCTCCTGTAGTCAACATGAGAAAGGTGGTGACTCCGAAACTAAAGTGGCAAGCAAAAAACTATCATTCCATGATTAACTGGAGGAATGAACTCAAGACTGAGCCTCCTTACATTGCTTCTCTGTCAAATCTACAGGTTAATGACATTCTTGAGACACCATTAGTGGTGCCCAAGTGGCCAAACAGCACTCAGGCGGTCGAGAGAGGCATAAAAGTGATGACTGAAGCTTGCACTGAAGTGACGGGATACGAATCGAGAGATGGATATATTAGGCAAAGATTATTGTCTAGGAAAATGATGCCAAGGTTCCGCACAAAAAAGAATTTCAATATGAACTTGTAATGATTTTCTATACGGTGTACCTGTAAAATAACATGTGAATTAAATCGATGTCACCCATGTAAAATTTATCATTATCCTGGAAAACATTAAATGACACCTAATTTTTGGTATACACTAAAAGTTGACAAAAAGTCGTTCGCGATGCGGCAGGGTAAGTATGCATGAAATGGCATGAAATTTTGCACAGGTGTTTGTTACAGCCATACAAACGATGCCTGAAAAGTGCAGCCTGCAACTCAAATAAAAGTGTTTTTTCCCTGCCCCCTACTGTACTATAGAACCCCGAGAATCCAGAATACTGGTGAGTGGCCCCTTACCTGATTTCTGAATATAGAATTAAATGTTGCCTTCTCCTCTATGCTAACAAGTGTGTTATGAGGCAAACCTCTCATATACAAGCACATTATATATTTGTTCAGGGCTAAATCCTTCATTCTTCACTAACTTAGCATCCTCACTATGTACTGGCAGGTATAATGTTCATCACTAGCCCTTAACCCTTTGAGGACGATGATTTAACCCTTCAGGATTCAAAGGGTTAAAATGATGAATGACATATGAGTGGTGAGTCTGAGGATTTTGTGGACATCTGAAGCAGTAGGAATCTTGGGTAATTTTCCTGATACTGTAACTATAGGTTCTGGATTCTCAAGGTTATGCTGCAACTCACACAACAGAACTAAGAGGTCTGGTAACATGCAGTTCTCACTTACTGTCTGAAGGCTGATATTGTATTTTCATAATTTTCTCCGGCACCTGAAAACAAAGAATAGTGTCAAGATAAACAATTTTATATATTTTACAACAATATATAATAATAGTATAGTAATAAATAGGTAAAATATTACATACATCAACACTGCTAGTTATGTGATTCTCATAAAAGTAAATTTGTCTGTATCTATAGTACAGTACAGTTTAAGAGCCATCACACAGGATAAGAATCTGAAATAATTAGCTAGAAAAATTTACCCTAAACAATACTACGTATTTTGAATGTATGAAAAAAAAAGTATTGTACTGTACAGCATACAGTACAGTAATCTCGATTTACACAGTCAATTGAACCCGTGGAGGTCCGCGTAAACCAAGAAAAGCATAAACGAAATAACAGAACATATGGGATTAATTGAAATAGAGACTGAGCCAACCCCCAAACTACACTATACACTTTTTCCGACACAATACCTACGTTGTAGTAAAAATAACATCTTAATTTTATGATGGTACGCGCACACAATTAATATTTAAGAGAAATACAGTCACCGGTTAATGTCCATTCAAATAATGGACTCAACTCCCCTCTTCCCACTCTTGCTGGCTCTCCTCCCTCCCTGAGAAATGTTTGGGAGAAAAGACTAGGTTTTTAGGTTTAGTAATAAATAATACCTCAGACTATGGTTAGGATATTATAATTGACATTGCTGGATTCCTTGCAAGACTGCGAATAATTTGAATATAAACGTCATATATTTTGCACAAAAGATAAAATTTTTGCTCTCTCTAATAAAATTCTTAAATTAGATCTAAAATTTGCATGTCTAATGCAAATTTTAGCTTGTTTATAATCAAATTAATCACTATCTTATAAGAATTCCAGCAATGTAAATTATATTCTGGCCAGGTAATTTCTATGAATTTTATGAGCTAAAAACAAATATCTTCAGTAAATAAACAAATTATACTTCACCCAGACATAATACATTACATACGTTGTAGTAAAAATAACATCTTAATTTTATGATGGTATGCACACACAATTAATATTTAAGAGAAATATCAATAATATTAGGTTTTTTAACACTTACTTAGTAGAAGAGATGGCTGGGTACATGGGGATGGGGGGTTGGTTCCGAGGCAGATGGCAGATTATTGGCCCTCACCTGTATCACTTGTATCACCTATATCACTATCCACCAAAGAGGCTTGCAAGGCCTCTTTGTCAAACCCCTCAAAGTCCATATCCTCACTATCACTGACTTGGGCTGGCTGTGGTGGGTGAAGAACTTGGTAATGTTTTGTTGACTGGGCGACTTTGTGCGCACCCTGCCCGCGCCACTTCCCGTGTAAATGATGGAATGAACCGCGTAAATAAAAGTTGTCGGTCTGGCAAGGTGACGCGTATATGACCAAACGCATAAAGCAAATCCTAGAATAAACAAAACATTGTTTTTTGTAGTATTATGCTAAAACAAACACCCATAAATCAACACAGTTAAAATTAAGGGATGCGAAATGGTCTGTATACTAGAGATCAGCTGATGTGAGAGGGTGGTTGTGCTAGCGACGCGCTACATCCGCCTCTCGCCTGACTCGCCAAGCACTTTCAGTTTCATCTCAACTCAGTTTTTCATTACTTTATGCTGGCCCTCCCCTTGCCCCAACTGAGATTGTACCCAGATGTACCTCAGCCCATCTCCTAGAATAAACAAACACTCATAAGTCAACACAGCTAAAATTACGGGATGTGAAATGGTCTGTTTACTAGAGATCAGTTGATGTGAGAGGGTGGTCACGCTGGCGCCACACACCACCCACCTCTCGTCCTACTCACCAAGCACTTTCACTTTCCTCTCAACTTATTTTTTAATTACTTTATGCTATCTAAAATAGATTTTCACGCAACTTTAGTTAGACAATTCATCCTCTGAAGATGCAGAGCCCAACTCAACCAGCTTATTATCCACATCACTGTCCAAATTGGCACCCCACACTTGAAGCACCATTTCCTCGCTGCAGTACTTCCAGCACCTTGATTTTCTGCTCCAGTGTAATTGCTTGCCTTGATTTCATGGTCTTTGGGGTAGTTAATGATGTAGTAGATGGCCTCTTGGACATAGTGTCGATGGTTGATGCACGTGGTATGAGATAGTGTCACACAATATGTCCATTCACTAGAGCGTCAGTGCGAGAACTGAGGATGCGTGAGGGTGTAGGAGGGTGGCGGGCAGCCGTGTAGTGTGCCCAGAGATGCATCTGGCGGTAAACATTAGGCGCAAAATTTAAAATACTGTAGTGTGTATTTCCATATGATGCGCCAAAATGACTCGCTTAAAATAGGAAAGATTCGCTTTAAATTAATACACTGTCCTTAATCGTGGGTGTCGCTTTAAATAAATAACTTTACATTGAAAATCGATGTTCTACTGTATCAAAATAAAAAAAACGTATTTGACCCTAGCGTCTGAGAGAAACCGGTCTAGGAATAGGGATATTAAATGGGAATAACACTTTAGACTATGTTCCTGCAGGATAGGAAACCAATACTCATAAGGTCAAAACTAAGTTCTAGGCTAATATTTTATTTATTTATTTATTAATTTTTCATAATTTTCACCACATCAGCCATTTGGGCAGTTCTGTCCAGTGTTATTACAGGAGGAAACCACTTCGGGAAACCCGAGCTGTGTGGTAGGGTCACACTGGATAATACCCTTCTCATGTGTGTCAGGGCCAAGCAGGATTCAAACCCTTGACATACAGTATACTGGAAATACAGTACTGTATGGGATGATTTCAACGAGTCTTCTTTCAATGTTTACTATGGTCATTACTCCACTCGGAAAGTTGTCGCATGCCTTGATTCTAAAAAATTTTATTTTGAGTTTCACAAAGCTTCAGTTTTATAAGGAGACTGCATTGATGGGACATACTAGTACATAATGAAAAGCAGCCCCACAGTTAAAAACCTGAGACGACTGTTGGCACTGTAGATCTGCCAGTACAGTATAGGAAATACCAATAAACTAACCCACCACACAATATTTGGAGACTATACAGGGGTGCACTACATATATGATTTTAATAGGTATGATCCAATGAGAACTATTAATTATCAATTTTTTTTTTACGACTGTTCCCTGCATTTGTTCCTGCTGAAATGAGGATACCATATTGTACATGTAGTTCAGTAATGGTTTGCTCTTATTCACTGGCGTCAAAGAATAGCTCCAGCAACATGGTGTCCCTACTGCTGTGACTCAGATTAAGAATTTTAGAGAGAACCTTCACTTTTGTCTGACCTTATTATTAATAGACTAGTGAATTATTTTGACTCTTGAAAAAGTCCTTTTGTTGGAAGATTGTTGTCAATTCATTAAGATGCTGGTGGAGCTCTTCTGGAATTGCCTCCCAGCTTAACCCACCTGAAGTTCAACCACCCTAATGCTACCTGTAGGGGCAGGGGGCAAATCTTCAGGTGATAGTGGATCTCATTACTCACCTGAAGATCAGCCCCTCTAAGCTTAACCTATCTGAAGCTTAACCACCCCAACAGAAAATAAAGTAATGCATAATACGGTTATTAAAGTAGAATAAAGTAGTCCTGTAGTTACAAAAATACAAAATATGCATTACAAGTTTATTAAATTTTATTATATTGGATAAAGTAAAATAATATGCACAAGATTATCACAGTCCATAATATGGTTACAAAAGTACAATATAATGTACAATAAGTTAATTAATCACTAGTACATGTAAACTGATTATTGTACTACTGTACTGTATGCATAAAAAAATTAAAAAGCATTCAGAGAATAATGATTGGTACATATAGGTTCATAAAGTGTGGCAGCTGTGCATTGTCTTGTTCTGACCTTTATGCTTGTTCTGTCATGACATCACAAACCAGATCCACAACATTTATTGAAAGGTTAACAGTCCTGTGCATGTAACCCAGACTTTGGAGATTATAGTATCCCCTCCACTCATTAGTACAGTACTGTACTGTGAATGATGGATCCTGATCAAACCACTGCTTTTACACTATACCTGTACTCTATTGCTTGGACTATTTCCATACAGCCAGTTGCTGGTTTGGCATTAAATCAACAATGCTGAAGATCCAAACAGGTGTGTGTGTGTGTGTGTGTGGTGTTTGTCCCCAGAGATGTTTCAGGTAATGAGAAAAGCAAGATTCTTCTATTTCCACAGTAACCCAAGGACTGCTAAGTTGGATTGGATTTGCTTGATAATGCCTCATACACACTTTCAGGGAGAGAGAGAAAAAAAAGACCCAAACAAAGATTAATTTCTCAGAACATTTACTTGATGGCTTGCAGTTATTTTGCCAATACATTCATTCCACCCATCCTTGGCGTGACACAGGATTATAGTTGTACAATAATGTATTGCTGCCAGAAAGTTCCATTTCTCTAGTCAAAATGTAGTGTTTCCATTGCAAGAATGTTCTGTACTACTGTACAATAGTGTATTTATTTACTGTTAAATTTATTAAATAAATAAAAGAAAACAAATATTAAGGTGATGGTTTAATTGATCACCTACCACCACCACCAGATGTGATACCCAGACTCAGCTACACCACTTAAGACATTAGGAATTTAAACAACACTAGGTGAGAAACAAGGGCTCCCAACTCCAGGTGATTAATGAGAATTCCCAACAACATCAAATGAGAAACAAGAACCCTCTTAAACACCATGTGAGCTGAGGGACCAAGGCATCAGTGTAAACTTGTGCAAACCGGAGACCAGGATTACACCTTCTGTACCAGACAGTTTACAAGACCGATTGTGATGCGACCTACAAGATTACAGGGTACTTCTATATCTGTAGTTAATTTGTATGTTCACTCCATGTTTCTTCTTTTTTTGTACTGAAAGCCTTTGTCAGTCAAGTGACCCACTCCTCATTTTCACTAAATGTAACCTTTATCATCTGTTTATTGTATATTTTTGCCATTTGGTTGTCATGTTTTCAATAAACTGTTAATTATTATTATTATCACATTCTGCAGTGACCATTCACGGAACTTTATATTGATTCTTATACAGTGGTCCCTGTTACCGAACGGTTCGATTAACGAAATTTCGGTTAACGAATTACCTCCCATAAGGATCTTCAATTCGGTTTATGAAAAAAACTTCGATTAACGAAATCCTTACAACAAACACGTTTTGTTGTGAGCATCAGCTGATTGGCTAGTCCGCCAATACAGTAATCGGTTCTATGTTTACATTCGTTTCCAGTGGAGTAAATATCAAGAAGGTTGTGCTCTTTAATATTTTTTATTTTTTTATATTAAAATAATTAGTCATTTAAAATTTAGTAAACATATTAATAATATATGCAGTACAGGAAACTAGTTCTTTGTCCGCCCATCAGCCGCTTAACTCACCCGCCAAAGCGTCAGCTTAACTTCGTTTACAGTGGAGGAAACATCGTGTTTGTCGCTCTCTTGATTACAGAGTATTTTTACGTTTTTACATTAAAATTATTGGTCATTCTGAAATTTAGTTATTGATAATATATAGCGCAGTGCAGTGTTGATTTAAATAAAATAATCTTTAATTACAGCTAGTGATCTTAAAATTTTATTAGTGAAATTACTGTACTGCATCAAGCATGGGTCCAAAGAAATCTAAAAAGGGATCTAAATGCAAGTGAAACAGGAAATTATTAAGAAACATGAAGAAGGCATTAGAACCAATGTACTGAGTAAAGAATATGGCATGTCGGCATCAACTGTGTCTGCAATTATTGCTTCCAAGAAGCATTAAAATGCTTCTCTTCTCCCTTCTCCTCCACCCCCACTTCCTTCTCTTCTCCTCCTCCACCTCCCACTACAAATTCACATCAGCATCATCAACCAAGAGCCTTTTACATACACACCTCACAGTAAGTGTACTTTACTGCATTTTTTTTTACTTTGTATGTAATTTTCGGTGAGCTGGAACCAATTACCAAAAATCCCATTGAAACAATGGTTTCGGTTAACGAACGACCCTCTGGAACGAATTGAGTTTGTTAACCGAGGGACCACTGTGTGTGTGTGTGTGTAATAATAAATAATAATAATAATTAACGGTTTATTGAAAAAGTTCTGCAGCCCGAAGGCTGAAAATATACATTGGGCATAAATGACTTATTACATACATTGGTGGTTTAACAAAAGCCTTCATTAGAGAAAGGTAAAGGAACATACAGATTAATGTAGGTGTTGAACAGCAAAAACGTAGTGTAGTAACTCCCTCCCAGATGGTGTTAGGAGGGACCTCACGTGGTGTAGTAGTTCCCTCACAGATGGTGTTATGAGGGGCCTCACGTGGTGTAGTAATTCCCTCACAGATGGTGTTATGAGGGGCCTCACGTGGTGTAGTAATTCCCTCACAGGGCCTCACGTGGTGTAGTAATTCCCTCACAGATGGTGTTATGAGGGGCCTCACGTGGTGTAGTAATTCCCTCACAGATGGTGTTATGAGGGGCCTCACGTGGTGTAGTAACTCCTTCACATATGGTGTTATGAGGGGCCTCACGTGGTGTAGTAATTCCCTCACAGATGGTGTTATATGAGTGAGGTGTGGTTCCAGGCCTTCCTATCGTAGACGGATTAACACATCGCTGGTAGTTGGGTCTCACGGGCCGTTATCACTGGGTACCTGGGACCTCACTGTGTGAAAGGTCAACTTGGGTACCACTGTTACTGTTGAGTTGTTCTCACTGACTTAAGCACTGTTCACCACTGTTCACCTTTGTTTAACACTGGTTCCATTTCTTTCCTAAATGAAATAGTAACTTCTGGCGTGAACTTGTTGATATTCCGGTGGGGAGGAGGGTTCAGGGGAGGGAGTTGGTATGGGCCAACATAACAGTTGACCTGGCTGCTCCGAGAGGAGCGCCAGGTACGTCTTGACCCTTCGTGTGCTTGGACTTAAGTCCATCGGTACTTACGACCTGCTCTGACCTTACGACCGTCGGGACTTACGACCGCCGCAGTTGTGACCAAATTTTATTTTTTTTTCAAATGACGCGCACATTTTCTATACCGAAACGTTTCCAGTTAATGTAGTCTCCATGTATAATTAGAAAATTATGGGGGCCCCGTGTGCATTCAGCTGACTACATTAAAGATAAATGCTCAGTCACACTGTATCCATTCCTCATTACAGTGACCCCTCGTTTAACGAACGCCTCGGTTAACGAAATTTCGGTTAACGAACTGCCTTCCATAAGGATCTTCAATTCGGTTAACGAACAAAAATTCGGTTAACGAATTTCTTACGAACCGACCTCAACATGTTTTCGCTTGCACTGACCGGGCAACCAGCTTTAGTATCAGTCCGCCAATGCATTAATCGGTTCTAGGGCTTAAATTCCTTACTATTTTAGTAAATATCAAGAAGTTTATACTATTCAATAATTTTAAAAGTTTAATATTCAATTTTTTAGTCATTTTAACAATTATTGAACATAATTGAAGGTAAAGTGACTAGTTTAATGCGCGGCATCCAGCCTCTTAACACAACAAACAGGCGTTAGTCTCTCTGTTTTCACTGGAGGTAACATCTTGCTTGAGACTCTCTTCAACTAAACGCTTTTTTTCTGTGTTTCCAAGCAAATTATTGGTCATTTTGAAATATATTTTACATATTGACAATATACAATGCAGTGCAGTGTTGATTTAAAGAAAATAATCTTGAAATACACCAAGAGAACTAAAATTTTATGGGTGAAATGGTGCCATGGGGTGACTTCTCTTCCACCCCAATGCCTTCTCTTCTTCCTTCTCCTCCACCCCCATTCTAATTCCCATCATCATCATCATCCAGGAGCCTTCTACATACACACCTCAAAGTAAGTGAACTTTTCTACAATTTTTTTTGAATTTAGGCAATTTTCGGTGAGCTGGAACCAATTACCCAAAAACCCATTGAAACAATGGTTTCGGTTAACGAACGACCTTCTGGAACGGATTGAGTTCGTTAACCGAGGGGTCACTGTATTTATTACTTTTACTGCACTGTATCCATTCCTCATTATTTATTACTTTTACTGTACTGTATTTCATTGTAGATTTTTTATTTATTTATTTTTAATTACGACCTGGATTTGGGTCCCTAACCCCGTCTTAAGTCGGGGAGCACCTGTATAGGTATGTATGTATGTATGTATGTATGTATATATATATATATATATATATATATATATATATATATATATATATATATATATATATATATATATATATATATATATATATATATATATATATATATATATATATATATTTGAACTGAACACTTTACAACAGAAGCAAAAAGTTGCATCAACCTTCTTGGAGTATATAGGCCAACATCTTTCATATATTTCCCCATTTGGCAATCTTAACATGTAAAAGTCTTTTGAAAAAGAGTCGACTTTCACCATTTTTTGGAAGCACATAGTTTTCACTTGATACCTTAACAGGTCCCTTTTTACCAACTGGCCATTTTAAAACCCTTAGTATTTTTTCAGTACTATCCTCTTCCTCAGCTTGAATATGACCCACACTATCACCATCACAGTCGCACAGGTCCTTTTTTTTTCATTAATTTCTGGTGTTTTTGAAAGCACATATTTTTCCAGGGAATCTTTCATCGACATTTCGATTTCTTCTCTCTTCCTTTCCTTCTGCCTTTTCTTTGCACCCAAGGTATAGTTTCTGTATGTCTCTATCCCGGCTGGCCATGGTATAATAAAAAAAACGAGGGCTGTGTACGATAGTAAAATAATGTATATCAACAATTTTACAAAACACAAATCACGGACAACTGGAGATTCAGAGGTTCGACAACATTGACAGGTGACCGCTGTCAACGTCCTCACTCCTCTTCGACAGAGTGCACAGTAAAGAATGACATTGTTCTCAGGCTGGGTGGTAAGATGGGGTGGCTTAATCTTACCTTTGACCTCATGTCAGCAGATTCACTGCCTAACTGTGCTGGTCACTAATCCTTCAGGTGGTCTCCTGAATCTGGGTGGTAAGGTGAAGTCAGCTCAACGTGGGGCCCGGGGTAGTCGCACCGGTTGCCATCCCCTAGGGACGGCCCTGCTGAGAAGCCATTAGGATTGGAGAGTGGTTTGAGTGATTCTGATGATGTCAATGACCCTGATTACCCACAAGGTGACAAGGAGAGTGAGAGTGATGTTAATGACCCTTGACACCATAGGGCCAACACCATCACACACAACATCGACCCCAAGACTAGGGTGAGGCTCTACAAGCCACACTGTGTCCCAGACCACACGTCCAACATGCATCTGGTTGACAAGTCTGACAGCATGATCTCCAATACAGATTGTGCACATAAGACTATGAAATGGTACAAAAAACTATTCTTCCATATTTTAGACATGTCCCTTCTGAATGTGCACATTCTTCATCTAGTGAAGACAGGTAAAATACCTACACTCCACGAGTTTTCATTGAATGTGGTAAGCCAGCTTTTGGTGACCAATGCATTACCTCGTCAGAGACCTGGAGGTTGTGACTGATTGCTCAACACTTCCCTTCAGTGATTCCTTCAAGTGAGGTAAAGCAGTATTCCCGGAAAAAAATTATCATGTGTGCTGTATGAGTGAAATCTGTGTCAAAATACACAAAGACACTCGCTATCAGTGGACTCAGTGTGACGTTGCTCTTTGCCTGATTCCATGCTACCAACAATACCACACCCTTCAAAACTCTGAAGCACAGGAAAGACTTTTGTAAATAATGTAAATACTGTATATATAATTTCTCATTATTTTTGGGTATCAACATAACATGATGTGGTAGTGGCATTGTGACAGAGTATTGGTGGTAAAACTGTACCGTACAAATTTGTGCCTTAGGCCATAGAATGTCATGTGTCATCTCCTAAAAAGTGCCTCAGTGAATAACATCTACATATTTGAGCACAATAAATAGTAAAATTAGTGTAGAATTATGTAAATGTAGGTTGTTTTATGTAAGTGATGTATGAAACTCACCGCAGCATGTTAGGTTAAGTTAGACATGGATGCTGATATTTGAGAGAAGTTTTGGGTGTGTTTTACCTCCACAATATTGGTACCTGTACTTAGGGGGGGTGTGTCATATATCCAAAAGTAGTCATTTCTGCTAGGAATGAAGGTCATATTCTTGTGAAATAGTGAACAAGAAATTTATAAAAAATACATAATTTTTAAAGTAACTTCTGTGAATGGTCACTACTGACTTTTTACCATACAAGTGCCCCTCCAAGTGATCACCGGAAGATCTCTCCCCCCAAGTTAAACCCATTTGGCACTACCTGGAAGGGGGGGGGGTGCAAACCTTCTGGTGGACCTCAATACTCCTCCGAGGAATGACCCCTCCCCCAACATATCCCACCTGAAGTATAATACCCTGCACTACCTGAGGCTTCAGGTGATCTACTAACACATCAGTGAGGACCCTGAAAAAATAAAAGTTGCAGAACTTAACAGAAGTTACCCAGGTTGTTTGAAGAAAAAGTGGGGGGTAGATGCCTAAACCAACAGTTCCTGGTTCAAATCCAGTGCCTAGCCTCACTGGCAGGGCCAGATTCAGGAGTGGGCAAAGTGGGCAGCTGCCCAGGGGCCTCCACAATCTGGGGGCCTCCACATATCAGGGCTGGTCGACTTGAAACCACATGAATGACTCCAGTCATGTCTCACATTTGTGCGCGTGTGTGTGTTGGGAATTTGTACACTATCAATAAATATGCAGTTAATTAAAAATTTCTCAATGTTCTAATTTCCTTAATATACCTGCATATGGCATCAAAATTCTCCAAAGAAGTGTTCAAATTTCAAAATTTTCCCGGGGGGTTTACAGCGCCCCCCAGAACTCCCAGATGTTTAGGCTCGCTTCACCCTCCACCCCACCCTCTTGGGTAGTTATAATGAGAGGGGCCTCCACAAAGAGGCTGCCCATGGGCCTCCACAGGTCTAAATCCAGCACTGCTCACTGGGGTGCCCTAATTAATCTAGCTCTATAACAAGTACCAAGTTTAATATTAACTTCATCCTCTAACCCACTATCTTATAGTTAGGACTGCAGTAACATGCCTGACTATGTTCTCTTTCCTTGAATATTAGATTATTCCTCTATTCTTTTATAAAGTTATGTTACCCGGTGCTGTTGGGTAATCCCCCTGAATAGGGTTAATGGAGACAATATTCTTTCTCAATTATAAACCTGTATGAACGTTTAGGGGCTGACTACTATATATCCTCAGACCGATATTTAACTCAATATTGAAGTACCGGTACAGTACATTAATTGTGTATCATTCTCGACTGTTAATCATTAAAAGTTAAGGTAGCATTAGACTGGTAAGGTGAACCTACTTGTAAGAAATACCAAATAAGTTTAGTTACAGAAGTTGTGCACATTGTCCAGAAGGCTTAGCTCGGTATATAAGAGTACTGCAGTGATAGACCCTCACTTACCTCCACGATGACTGATATGTCTACACACGAACTTCACATCTTTTTTCTTGTGTAATAACATTGGAAACTTAAACAATATGAACGAGGAAACAATATAACACCCTATTATAGCGGCAAATATCATTTCTATAACCATTTGGACCAATAATTGTTTAAGCAAGACGTGTTATCTTGTCTTTGTTTACACCTGCACTGCGGCACTGCCTCAGCTGACACTCCCACACCAAACACATCCATTATTAAACACAACTTTAAACGGTGTCCACTATAATTTACGAGTGACTCTCAGTCTTATTCAATAAATTATGGTGAGAATTTTATATTGTCATGAACATTATAAGGGAAATAATATTATCGTCTGCTGTCAGTGATGCGCATCTCCTAACTCTCTTGTGACGTCATAGCAGCTCATCGCTGATTGGCCAAGAGGCATCTAGTAACTCTCTTGTGACGTCATAGCAGCTCATCGCTGATTGGCCGAGAGCGAATTGGAACGACATTTAAGGGACTTGAAAACCTCCTGGTGAGTGTTGGTGCTTTATCCTCAATATTAAATGACTCTCTTGAATATTGTCAACAAAATATAGCAGAAAGTCACATGTAATATTTAAAATACATAAAAAATGGTAAATATATAAGTTTTGAACCACATAAGACCCACAATCATGTCCTAATAGTCAGCACATCGTCTAACCGTACTGAGGAAACAAACCTGGCCTTAGTCTTCACCAGTGAAATTAATCTTCATTCGTATTACCTTATATAAGTGCCCACTACAGTGATTGTTTTAAATCTTTTTCATAAGAAGTTTGTTGAATTTTAACTTATCATCTCCAGCTTCTCTGTACATGCCTTCTACTAAACACTCCTCGGCCTTAACAAGCTGTCCATGAATAATGTTTCATTGTAACAGGAACGAAATATTGAAAAATAAGTAATGCTTCACTGGTTAGTTCTTGCTAAAATCCTGATATAGATAGGGATGGTTTCTGTCAATTTACCAAAGGCACCTTAAGTAATGATGTATTTTACTAACGGTACTTGAGGGAAGTACAGTAAGTTTGTATGAAAAAAAGTATGAGGCATTCTAGGCGAAAACAGGACAAGTGACAAAGTGGCTTTTTTTAAAGTGATTGAGAAATCTAATTATGATAAAAACAATGTGGTTAATTTTCCCTTAAAAATTATAATATCACCTTATCCCCGTGGTGAACCGGATGTTGCCAACTCCAAGCAACAAGTTGACATTTATAGATGGAGGTCAGTGTGTTTCTCGCCCTCTTAGTTGTTGTGTCACCCACCTCATTCCTCTTCGTAATAATGTATACTGATTAATGGCTGTGGCAAGATATTCGTATTTGGTAGGCTAGGTTAGGTTTCAACATTGATTTGGAAGTTGAGATTGTTAGGAGAATATTTATTTTTTTTGGTGTATGCCATGACAAAAAGGAGCCACAGCCATTAAACGAATATTTACTCCTTTAATGTACAATATGCTGTTTAAACTTGTGCTTTAATTATGCTTTCCATCATCAAATAATTTGTACTGAGGGCTAGTTGATGAGTTGTGTTCCCTTGGGTAGATACCCCTGTATTTACTCTCTAAAATAATCATACAGGTATATGCTTATTAATTCACTGTATAGAGTATACAGTATATGCATACAATGCTGTGTAGCAATGCAGTATACATACTGTATATGCATGCTAATTCACCATTTTTATCGATTTACCAGCTGGGCTAGTAGAATTAAAAATTAACACCCTCTTATCATTTTTCACTAGCCCTTAAACAAGTAAGAAAAATTCCAGCACTGGGATTTACTGGGTACTGTACAGTATAGAGAGACCTCTGTTTACTTGATATTCATTGTTTATGTTTTATAATACTGTATATAGTATGGTAGTGTATATACCAGAAAAAATGTGAAAGTATAATACTGGAATAAGTTCACAAGTAACATGTTGTTTTAATCTTGTTTATTTTGTTTTTACAGAAATTTTTAAGTGAATGTTGAAAATCAGTGATCGACATTAGAGTAGGTAACCTAGGGGTGAGCTTACGTAGCATTCAAGATGCGACAGCAAGCCTCCCCATATGCTGCTCTGGAAGGGCAGTATGAACTCCATGAAACCATTGGATCAGGAGGCTTTGCAAAAGTGAAGTTGGCAACCCATGTGTTAACAGGAGAGAAAGTTGCTCTCAAGATTATGGATAAAAGACAACTTGGGGTAAGTACTCTGTATATATTTTTTTAATGTAAAGTATCTACAGTAACTGGTAGTGCAGTACTGTATATCTTATTCTTAATTTGAATGCTAAAAAAAATATTTCGATGATGCAATAGCATATAACTTCTCTTACTGTATTTCCAGAATGTACAGTATACATTTTTGAGATATGGAAACTTTTATCTGTTTTTTTTTTTATTATTAATGGCTGTTAACTGTATTTGGTCTACCATACTTTTCTTTATCTTCTTCAGGAAGATTTGCCACGCATACATTTGGAAATTGGTGCAATGAAACAGCTGGCACACCAACATGTGTGTAAACTTTATCAGGTTCTTGAGACTGACACAAAAATATTCATGGTTCTTGAGTATTGTCCAGGAGGGGAATTATTTGATTACATAGGTAAATGCTGTTTCAGATGGTTATGACATTCTTGTTGAAACATTTTGGTTTGATTACTATGAAATGTTATGATATACAACAATAATTTTGACTTGTACTCCCAACTCTATTTCCCATATACTGTATACAGTTGAGAGAGACCGACTAGAAGAAGATGAGGCAAGATTATTTTTTCGACAAATAACATCTGCTGTAGCGTATGTACACAACATGGGGTATGCTCATAGAGATCTTAAACCAGTAAGTACTATTTGCTGTTGTGTGTTTAAGGTGCTGAAGCAGTTTACAATATATATTTTACATTAAAGGTCAGATCTTCATATACACAGCATAAACATAGATGATCAGAATTACAGCCAGATTGAGTAAAGTATTGTACAGTACATGTATTTTAAAAGTGGAGAAATGAAAGGTTATCTGATCTATTGAACATAAGATATTGGTGATGTAATTGGAAATGAGCAAATTATTTTATTTTCTTATCACCAAATGATTAAGGCCGATTATTGGTTGATAAATTCAGTGTAACATATAGGAAAAGGACGTTCAAAATTAATACAAATTTGGATGTGTTTTGCAGTATTCATTGTAAGTCTTAAAACTAATTTCTTGTTATTCTGGATGTGTTGGCCAGTCCTACATTATCTTAGCATGTCTGTATGTTCTTTAGGAAAATCTGTTATTGGATGATGACCAGCAACTTAAGTTGATTGACTTTGGGTTGTGTGCCAACCCCGCTGGTGGTTTGGACCAGCGCCTGGCAACTTGCTGTGGGTCTCCAGCATATGCTGCACCAGAACTTGTATCTGGCAGACACTACTTAGGTAACTTAAAAAGTTCTTCAGTTTATTCCCTACCCTCTCCTACTGAGTTAACCTAAATTACATCATTCAAATTATATGAGATTATCTTCACATTTTCCATTATATTTAGTTGAAAATTTAATTTGTAAATGAGAGATAGATATTCAGTGTTAAGGAAAGATAGTCCATCATTTATATGCCGAGGAAGAAGTTCACTGTGTATAACTCATTTGAGTCTTTTCTTTTTGCCAATGGACAACAAAGATGTGACAGCCTCGGTTTTAAATCTTTGGGGAATGTTTGAGAGAGCCTAACCTAGCCTAACTTAAACCGACCTAATTTAACCTAGGCTAGATTAGGAGCCTAGTAAATGAACTAGGTAAAATGGCCTAACCTAACTCAACATAATTTAGGTTAGTTAGGTTATCTTAAGTAAGGTTGGGTTCGGTTAATATAGGTTAAATTAGATTGGGTTGGGTTGGTTTAGGTTAGTTTGGGAGCCCATTTCATGAACTGGACAAAATGCTGCCCAGTTCATAAATTGAGCAATTTCACAAACTGGGCACAACATATACATGAGGGAAATGAACCCCCCCATTGATTGGCAAGGGTGTCATGAATCCGGTAATGGGAGGATTTACTTTGTTAAAAAACTAATAAATATTTTCAGGTTCTGAGGCAGACATCTGGAGTATGGGGGTATTATTATATGCCCTATTGTGTGGCTTTCTCCCATTTGATGATGAAAACTTAGGAGCTCTCTACAGAAAAATTCAGGTTTGATATTTGTGCATACAGTATACTATGTATACGGGTGCCTATAAAATCTGTATGCAGGTTAAAATGTTAATAACTTCAGTTCTATAGAAGATAAAAAGAATCTGTAAAATTTAATGGAGAGGCAATTTATTCAAGTTTTAACAACTGATCTTTGGATTTTAATTTTCAACGTTTAATTTTCACCATTTTTTAAATGAGGTTTTCCCAGATTGATGTATCGGAATCTGGCCAGCACGCTTGCCAGATTTGTTTCCTTTGGGGACATGTCAAATCTGTAGTTTACTCATCAAAACCTCACTCTTTAGATGATCTTTGTGCAAAGATAACTGATGTGATTGGTGCCATAACGGAAACACAACTGCAGAACGTGTTCATGGAACTTCAAAATCGTAATAAGCTTTGTATCCATAATGATGGTGGATATGTTGAAAATTAAAATCCAAAGATTACAGTTGTTAAAACTTTAATAAATTGCCTCTCCATTAAATTTTAAAGATTGTTTTTATCTTCTATAGAACTGAAGTTATTAACATTTTAAACTGCATGCAGACTTTATAAGACATCCTGTAGTTATGTACTGTACCTGCTAACAAAATACCCTGTATTTTGGTTATATTACTTTTAAAAAATCATAATTTCTTCATTAGCAAATGATTACTATAATATAAATTCTTTCATATGCTTTTACCAATCTCTTATGTATTAATCTATACATAGGATGCAGGTTTAGCATGTACAATACAGTACCCTGTACTTAAATATATTTGTTCATTATTACGCAATATAATTTCACATTGAAATGTTAATGGGCATAGTCTGAGTGATATTCTTTTTTTTTTTTTTTTTTTTTTTTTAATAAACCATTAAAAATTATACAGTGTACACCCACCTCTCGTTTTATGCAGGGGTTATTTTCTTGAAAACCACCTCTTAATTGAAAAACTTGTAAATTAAACATAATTTTCCCATAAGAATACATGTAAATGGTACAGGTTAGGGGAACCATCATATACCGCACAGGGTCTGAACAGTGCTCTCACTTAACCAGGCACGCGGCCAACCTCCGACACACGCTCTCCTCTCTGAAGACGGGTGATCACATTTCATTCCATGTCCATTGCGATTGTTTTTTGTGCCCTTTTAGCTTTAGGCGCCCCATAGGAGGCAGATGGACGTTTTCCAGACATACTCAATGGGTAAAACCGCGTTTAATACTAAAAGGGTACGTGATAAACACACAATGCAAATGAGAGCACAGAGAAAAAGTAGTGCTGGTGTAAACTGAGAAAGCGATACACGGGAAGCTTTCTGGACATCGTCACAGTTCTTGTACAGAATACTTCATTATCTTCATCATTAGTAGTAGTATTCTTTATTATTACATTATAATAATAATAATTATTATTAATATTAAAATCGTTGATGTTGATATGACTGCGACTTTATTGAATTGAATTGAAACAGTTTATTTAGCCAGAAAAAAAAACCAGATACTGAGTGGATAATAATAACAATATTAACATGCCTGAGCCAGTTGAGAACCTGAGCTCTCTTTTTGGCACCTGATATATACTGTACTATACATTTATCTCAAGGAAGTATTATGTACCATTTAGCAACATCTGGAATAGTACAATAGCATGGTGGTAATAAAAACATCTCATAATGTTACCACGATTATCACTTCAATATTTATTTATTTTATTTATTATTATTATTTTTTTTATAAGCATATACATAAATTACAGTGGAATTGAAAAACATAAGTATAATGGGGGAGCAGTACAACATGGGTTGTACAGTATTAGGGTTGAACATGTTGAAGTTACAGTGTTCATTTTTGGTGGATATCAACGAAATATGATGCGAGAGGCTCAGACAATGACGCAAACGATGTTGCTCTTTCCAGTATATTTTTGGGACCTTCCGTAAAAACAAAACAAACATAACATGCGCATTCAAAGTGGCGCTTTATTCCACGACTAACACAAAACATAATACAACATATTCACATAAATATGGGGTAACCTAGTTTATATCTAACACCCCCTCTTAAACCAGGGTACACCTCTTATAATACCAAACTTCTTTAGTTTCTCTTTAGATGCTGGTTTATTGAACATATCAGCAATGTTATTTTCTGATGGAACATACTGCAGATTAATAATACCATCTTCTACTTCTGATCTAATAAAATGGTACTTAATATCGATATGTTTTGACCTTTGATGATGTACAGGGTTTTTAGCCAATGCAATAGCTCCATGATTATCAGCATTCAATGTTACAGGTTCTCTATTAGAATTTTACATATCAGTTAACAACTCTCTTAAGAAATTAGCCTCTTGCATAGCTGCTGTTAAAGCCATATATTCAGCTTCACATGAGGACAATGCTACAACATTCTGTTTCTTAGATTTCCAAGAAATCAATGGACCATCTTCATTTAACTGATAACTGTAACCTGTAATACTACGCCTGTCTTCCGATGCACCCCAATCTGAATCACAGTAACCAATCAATTTTAATGGACTTTTTGATTTCCTGAACTTTAAGTTATAATGAATTGTACCTTTAACATATTTCAAAACATGTTTAGCTAACTCAAAAAGTGCTTTAGTAGGCTTTGCCATATGTTGCGACAATTTTGAAACAATAGAAGATAGATCTGGTCTTGTACCAGTCATTACATAGATCAAACTGCTGACAATTTGTCTATACAATCTAGTATCACAGTTCTTTAGAGTCACTACTAATGATTTTACTTACACTTAAATCACATGGTATTGACTTAGGGTTGCAGTCAGACATATTAAATCTATTAAGTATTTTCTCTAAATATTTAGTTTGATTTATCTTAATACGGTCATCTTCAAATTTGAACTCCATACCTAAGAACCAAGACAATTTTCCTAAATCTTTCATTTTAAATTTATTACACAGGGAAAGTTTTACATCACTAAGTATGTCACCATTACTGGCTGCAATAATTATATCGTCTACCCAGATAATAATAATTACCTTCACCTTGTTTACAATTCTAGTATACACACAATAATCTACAAGAGATTGATGAAAACCTTCACTCAAAAGAAAATTATGTAGCATGTTCCAATTTTGGCCACTTTGTTTCAAACCATATAAAGATTTCTTTAATTTACAAACAAATTATTCACCTATATTACTTTTAACATAACCTTCTGGCTGTTCTAAATAAATTTTCACAATCTATGTCAGCATTCATATAAGCAGTTTTAACATCCATTTGGTGAATCATAAGGTTGTCTTGTATTGCTTGCTGCAGTAACATCCTTATTGATATAACACAAGCTGTTGGTGAGAAGGTTTCTTGATAGTCCACACCTTGAACTGGTGAATAGCCTTTAGCTACTTACCTAGCTTTGAATTTTTCTTCACTATCAGGGCCAAGTTTCACTGCATAGACCCATTTTCCACCAATTACTGATCTACCTTCAACTGGTGGCATGAGTTCATATGTGTTATTGTCTCTTAGAGCCTCCATTTCCTCATCCATAGCTTTATGCCACTGCATGGACTCTGGAGATGAGACTGCCTCTTGGTAGTTTCTTGGAATATCTGTAACTCTGTAGCAAAAATCAACAGAACACCTGGAAATATTGGAAAAGTCAGGTTCCATAACATAATCTTCCATATGTTTGGGTTATTTGTCGTTACCTCGAAGGGTATCTGTTTTTCAGTGTCTTCTGCAGCTGTCTCATTTGTAATAACTTCAGTTTCTGGGTTTGGTGCTGTATATCTTTTATATTCATGTTCAACATCTAACACCACATTTTCCTGATTAAAATTGTTACTGAATTTTACACATTTAACTCTCTTAACATCATTTATCTCTGGAAAATATACTAGATAGGCTGGACTCAATCCATCATATCCTATGAACACTCCTTGTTCACTACGAGGGTCCAACTTCTTCTTGTTCTGGACATAAGCATGGCATGCACTTCCAAATACGTGCATGTGACTCAGATTTGGCCTTTTTCCAGTGAACATTTCATAGGGAGTTTTTCCAATCCTCGGGTTGTAGCATCTGTTACGAATGTATCCTGAAGCTTTCGCAGCATAAGTCCATAGAGTCTTAGGTACCTTTGCTTTCAACAATAAGCATCTAGCCATATCAAAAATAGACCTCCAAGCTCGCTCTGCTGTACCATTTTGATGTGGTGAATATGGAGCAGAAAATTCTTGCTTTATGTGATTTGTAATCATTAGATTTTAAATTCAGTGGAGGTGAATTCACCACCATTGTCAGACCTTAGTCGTTTGACAGATCCATATGGAGCAGAATCCGCCAAGAATTTTTATGTAGCTGCCGGAGTATCACTCTTAGATCTCAAAAATATATCATTATCATACCAGAGAAGTCATCTACAAAGGAAATGGCATACTTAAAACCTTCTCTTGCAGTAGGGTCTACAGGACCTGCTAAATCACAGTGTACAAGTTCTAAATTGGTTGTAGCTCGCTGATCAGGTTCTCTACTTCTATACTGAGACATTTTACCTGAAATGCATACATTACAATCAAAATTATTCTTATCTGTAATGTTCATACCATCAACAACATTTTCTAATTTAAGTATATCTTTCACATTACAATGACGTAAAATTTTTGCCATTCCCCAATAGTATGACTGCTGCTTTTCTGTGAGTTCACATCATTCAAATAATACAGTTTGCCATGTTTATTAATATCAAACACTGTACCATATAAGGCCTTCAATTCTGCAGAATTTGGGGTAAAATTTACTGATGCACCTTTCTGTGTGGCTGCTAAAACAGAAAATATATTCTGTTTATAGGAAGGAACACATAGAGCATTTTTGAGTAGAACTTTATGACTATTACCATTAACATCATTAATTTCAACTCTTGCATCACCTCTACCTGATACAATACCATTTTGCCTACTACCATCTGCCAATTCTATACACTGGTTAGAAGAATCAAAATTCTGATCAAATTTTACAAACTTGGATTTATCACTTATGATATGTGATGTCGCTCCACAGTGTACCAACAGGCATTGTGCATTTACATCACTACTTACATTATTATAAGCAGAACTGACACTAGCTCTAAATGCAAGTGAATGGCTATCTTCTTCACTGTTAGTTACAGACTTTACTGAATTGTTTCTGTGGCAATAATTTGTATCATGAGTAGGGGATTTGCAGTTATCACACCACCTACTAGGCATTGCTTCATTAGGATTACCGTATATACTCGTCTATAACCCCCCTTCGTATATAGGTCGACCCCGATTTTATGACCAAGAAATCGTTAATTTATGATATTCCTCGTTTATAGGTCGACCCAAGATTTTGAGGGTAATGGAACAACAAAACCTTCAGAAAAACTCTACGTCCTATAAACTTGTTTACCATTTATTATTACGACACTTTACACTGAAACGCAGGTAGTTTCAACAAAAATATTGTATATTTCCATTCAAGTATTTATTCAAGTCAATTAGGAGGGAATATTATTGTAATACAACAGTTTTTTAACTAAACCATTCGAAAAGCGATTACGGTAACATCTTTTGAACGAAAGAAAGCGAGTCATTGTTTTCGTCACGATTTTATCCCACTTTCCACTGTAATACGTACGTAATTTCAGGAAAAAATATTACATTTCCGTGAATGTAGTATATCAAGCACAGTATGAATAGAATATCATTGTAATATAACAGAATTTTAACCGAAAACTATTAAAAAAACGAATAACATCTCAAGAACATCGGAAGCTTAGGTGAAGTCTTTTGTTTTCGTCATGTATTTTATCCTATTTTACATTGAAATACATCACGTTTCAGCAAAACTACTATTTATTTCCGAGAATATATTCATTCAGGCACAGTTTAGGTAAAATATACGTGTGATGTAATAGTTTTTTAACTGAAAACGATTCGAAAAACACGTTCCCTCTAGCCCTGTTCAAGGAGAGGACTGGGAGAAGCTGTTTGGTGCTGCAGACGATGACAAGGAAAATGATTTTGATGGATTTTAATGAAAATATTCAGAAATATGGTATCGTAATATTTATTCAAGTCAATTAGGATATTATTGTAATACAATACAACAGTTTTTTAACTAAACCATTCGAAAAGTGATTACGGTAACATCTTTTGAACGAAACAAAGCGAAAGTCATTGTTTTCATCACAATTTTATCCCACTTTCCACTGTAATACGTATGTCATTTCAGCAAAAAATATTACATTTCCGTGAAGGTATTATATCAACCACAGTATGAATAGAATATCACTAATATAACAGTATTTTAACCGAAAACTATTAAAAATACGAGTAACATATCTTGAACATCGGAAGGTTAGGTAAAGTCTTTTGTTTTCTGCATGTAGTTTATCCTAATTTACATTGAAATACATCACGTTTCAGCAAAACTACTATTTATTTCTGAGAATATGGAAATGTAATATTTTTGCTGAAATGACGTACGTATTATAGTGGAAAGTGGGATAAAATCGTGACAAAAACAATGACTCGCTTTCTTTCGTTCACAAGATGTTACCGTAATCGCCTTTTGAATGGTTTTCAGTTAAAAACTGTTATATTACAATAATATTCTATCCTAATTCACTTGTGATGTAAAAGTTTTTTAACTGAAAACGATTCGAAAAACACGTGTACCGTCTAGCTGATACGGCAGAGCCCTGGTCGTGGAGGCTTTGTGTTTGCATCGGCCCTTCTTAAGCAGCTTTTAATTTTAGCGTACGTTGAAATTGTGTTTACCGGTGTATTCTTATTTTCTTGCTTCTTATTTTCCAGAAATATGACAAGTTTTTATATAATACAATGTTACGGTACTTTTAATTTAGAAGTATTCATTTTTAAAAATACAGAAGACACCAAACAAATACTAGTACGGATATTTGCGTGACTCTCCCGCCAAAAAAGACCAAACAGCTGGTACTCTCTCCCTCAGCCCTACCAAAAATAGCCCAACATCTTTCTTGTTTATTCTCTTCCAATTTCTCACTTTAACTGGTATTTTTTACTTCATATTGCCTACATCAGATAAACTACAGTAATTGAGGTTAGATATTGTTATAAATTTGATTACCGGGTCCTGGCAGGTACCGTTAGAACCACCTGACCCTACCAACAGTGTTGCAAGTCAGACAGCATTTTTTTTTTTTACATTTTTGGTGTCTCCATTTGTTAATTTTTTTTCTGTGGGGTTTGCACAATAGTATACTGTTTTACCTACAGTATTGTAAAACGATTTGGGAAAAGAAATACTCGGTAACTTAAAATTTTAAAAGGAAAATTTTGAAACTGGCAACTGTGTGTAGATGACCTGACTCACATCATATTGATGTTTCAAATTTAATTAACAAAAATTTATGTATCTATAAATACACTTTTAAAAATGAATACTTTATGTTTTACATACTCCTGTGCATACCATACCATGCATTTGGCTACTTTGGGCTTGCTATGATGACGCAAGAGATCTGCCTTGGCAACTGTACCGACACTCACAGCGGGTGGTGCGTTGGTGCGTCGTTTCCATTGTTTACTGGTAGTTACTGGTAAATTTTTTTCAACCTAACGAAACTATTACCCGTATAGAGGTCGACCCCCAACTTTTTGCCCAAAAATTTGGTCTTAAGAACTCGTGCTATACACGGGTATATACGGTATATTTGTCTTGAATTCTGCACTTTACTGAATTATTTCTGTGGCAATAATTTGTATCATGAGTAGGGGATTTGCAGTTATCACACCACCTACTAGGCATTGCTTCATTAGGATTATATTTGTCTTTACTTCTGCACTCAGATTTTCTGTGTCCTAATTTTCCACAGGAAAAGCATTTAATATTCATATTCTTTAATTTTGTATTCATTACATTATCTTCATCATCACCTTGTTGTTGTTGACACTTTTCAGTTTCTTCAAAACTTCTTAATGCTACTTTAAATTCAGAAAAACTAACAGCTGTTTCTTTCTGTGTCACAACAGTAGAAAATGCCTTATATTCTAAAGGTAATCCTTTTAATAACATTGCTACAAGTAAACTGTCACTGATGGTTTCACCTGCTAGTTTCAATGAAGCTGCTGCCGTTTCAGCCCGTATCACGTAGTCGGTAATGGCCTCTTCATTTCATTTCTTGAGTGACTTCAGTTCTGTATACAAGGCAATAATTCTTGGCTTGCTGCTGCCTAGATAATGTTCACGGAGAATCTTTAATGATTTCCTACCGTCATCTTTAGCATCTCGGATGATAAGGGAAAGACTTCTATCGTCGAGGTACTGGACTAGTTCTGCAAACACTTCAGCATTCTTCTCCGTCTCCTCTGCACCGTCTCCATCTTGATTAACGACATCGAGAAGTTTTTGAAGTCTTAAATGGCCTCAGAACTTCACTTCCCACAACTCATACTTGCTTTCATCACCATCAAACACCAACCTGTGCCCATAACCTGTTAAAGTTAGAGTGTTCATTTTTGGTGGATATCAACGAAATATGATGCGAGAGGCTCAGACAATGACACAAACGATGTTGCTCTTTCCAGTATATTTTCGGGACCTTCCGTAAAAACAAAACAAAAACATAACATGCGCATTCAAAGTGGCGCTTTATTCCACGACTAACACAAAACATAATACAACATATTCACATAAATATGGGGTAACCTAGTTTATATCTAACAGATCACAAGAGGACAGAGCTGTCAGGATTATGTCAAGTTGGCAAATATGTTTATCGCAATGGTATTTTCTTTTCTATTTACATGATAATTTCCGATAAAACGGTTTTGACGGTACAATAAAAGCAGTTACTGTAAATATAGTAGGTATTACAATAAATAATACTTAGACAAAATTTATTTTTTTAGAGATGATTTAAAGGAAGGGAGCGTAGTCTTTACTCGGATGGGTGGGGCTAAGTTGTTCCACACCTTCACACCGTGATATTTTATGGAGGTCTGGGACTGAGAGGAGTGCATGGGGGGTGGTCTTAGTAGCTCTGGATGCCTTAAGTTGTATCTCTGATTATTCCGTAACTAGAAATAATTATTGTCGAGCAAGTGATTGATAGATTTGTAAACAAAGAGGGCACAGCAGTAGGTGTTAATATCTTCGAATTTTAACATTTTCAATTTTGCAAATTTTTCGCGTGTGTGATCTGGTTTTTTTTTCAAGTAGGTCATTGTCCGTACAACTCTCTTTTGTGCAGTAACCAGAGATTGTGTTTTTGAAGAGCCAGAGGCCCCCCATAGTGTGTGACAGTGAATCAGGTGTTGGTAAACAATATCATGATAGATTTCTTTCATTGCTGTGAGAGTGAGTGACTGTCGAGTGTGATGCATGATACCGCACTGTTTATTGACTTTACTGTGAATGGCTTGTATGTGGTTTCTCGTCAACAATATCTCCGAGGAATTTAGTAGTTTGTTCGCATTTGAGGACTGTATTACCAAGGTACAGGGGGTCCAAGTCTAGAGGTAAGTTTTTCCTTCTGTGAAAGATCATGTAGTGGGTTTTCTCAAGGTTTAAGGTCAGTTTATTGCGTATTACCCAGGTCCTGACTTTAGTCAATTCAGTGTTCATAGTTCTCATCAAGGAATGGAGGTTTGAGTTGCTGGCATAGAGATTACCATCATCTGCAAATAAGTTGTATTTTATGAGTGTGCTGGCGTGGACTATGTCGTTTAAGTACAACAAAAGCAGTACTGGACTGAGAATGGAACCTTGGGGGACACCATACAAGATTGGCGAGGAGTCAAATTGGTGATTATTATAGCAGACATACTGCATCCTGTTGGACAGATATGAGGTAAACCAATTGTGGGATAGGCCCCTAATGCCGTAATGTTCAAGCTTTGAAAGGAGGATGGTATGGTCGACAGTATCGAAGGCGTTAGAGAGGTCCAAGAATATTCCGACTGTGAACTGACTGTCATCAAAGGAATTTAAGATGTCGTTACTAAAGGATAGCAGAGCACTTTCAGTCGACCTTCTTGCTCTAAATCCAAACTGGGAGTCTGTAAAGAAGTTATTGGCATTGCAGAAGGAATTTAGTCTACTACATGCTAGCTTCTCCAGTATCTTACTCAAGGCTGGGAGGACTCATATGGGGCAGTAATTCTTGAAGAGACCTTTGTCCCCTGATTTTTCATATGCTGGGTGAACTTTAGCAATTTTCAGTTTATCCGGAAAGACACCACTAGTGAAGGAGGAGTTACAGATGTGTAGGAGAACAGGTAGTGATAAGTGGGCTACTTTCTTAATGATGCTCGTTGGTATATTGTCTTCCCCTGCTGCTGCATCTTTGGAAATTTTTATGATGGCCAGTAATTTATCTGCTGAGACGGGATAAGAGCAGCTCATTTTGCTGTCTGTTTTGCAGGTAGGCTCTAAATTGCTCATGGTGATCAGGGATGCTCTCTGCAAGATTTTTGCCATCATTAATAAAATATTCTTGAAGTGGTTAGCAATGAGGGAGGGTTCCGTTACAACTGAATCATTTATCATAAAAGCTGAGTGTTCCTGTTCTGAATAGAATTTATGACATTCCAGGTTTTCTTTCTGTTTCCTGATGCTAACTGGAGTTTAATTGTATAATAGCTACGTCTGGCATTTCTAATGAGTTACTCTATTTCTGATATTTCAGTAAGCATCACTGAAAGTTATGGGTCTTTTTGCAAAATTCCTTTGGAGTTTGTGTTTTTCTTTTATCATCTTAATTTCGCTTGTGATATAAGGTTTGGAAATGGATACAGTTTTCACTGACTTAGTCTTGAGCAAGAAGCATTTATCAAAGTAAACATTGAAGATGCAAGAGAAATTGCAGCTGTTCACGTTAGGGTTGTCAGAGGCATAGACAAGATCGCAGTTAGCATTCATTAGGTTGTTTTAAAAAAGGAGCATGTTGTCGGTGCAGTAGTCTCTATATTGTATTGAGACTCTACTTGACTTTTCAGGTCTTGTGGTTTTATACATGGCAAAAACTGGGAAGTGATCTGAGATATTGTTATAAATAATTCCACTTGCAAGATTTTTAAGAGTGTTGTTAGTCCACATATGATTTATCACAGTGGCAGAGGTGGCAGTTAGTCTAGTGGGTTTGGTTTTAGTTATAACTTACAAACACCTCACCAGGCATCACACGCGACTCCACTGCCAGGCGAATACGCGCGGCAAATTTAAACTGTCTTGCGCACGACATGTAAAAAATAGGTGCGCGTAAATTAGCTTTTGGTATTAATTGAACAATCGCGTTATTCCAAAAACGCTTAAATCAAATGCGCGGAAAATGCGAGTTACCTGTACTGTATTACCAGTAGAATAAGGTGGGTAGTCTGATTACCTCAGGGAGTTACGACCCTGTCTTGCCAACTGCTCCCACTCTGTGGGTTGGTGTTAGGAAGGACATCCAGCTGTAAAACTTTGCATCAACATGCCTGCTGGCAACTGGGTCACCAGAGCCATGCTCATCCCTTGGTCTTTGCCATGTTTTCTGGGTTGGCCCCCTTGGCTTGTGGTGGTAAACAGAAGTGTACATCCTGTTCTTGTGTACTGTACTCGACAACTGCCGTCAATTAACCTCGGCTAACCCATGCAAGCATGTAAAATAGCTGGAAAATGTTAATGATGAGATTTTGATTCAGTTGTTGTTACAACAAATGTTCCCTTATGAGTCAATAAGATCTAACTTGTTAGATGAAACAGTTAATGTTAGTCTGTGTCCAGTTACTAGGGTGTGTCCAAGTGTTTTTTTTTACTGGCTTGTGTAGAAGAGTTTTATGAATAATTTCTTGCCAAAGAGGCTACTGATAACAATACTGTAATAATAAAAAGAGGGCATCAAATTAAATTCATCAGAAAATTTGAAAGTTCTGGAAACGGTTAGCAAAAACTTTTTTTTTTTTTTTTCCAAACCCACTAGTTTTATTTTTTGTTTTGTTTTTGTTTTAACTCATAGATGGTCAAATTAATTTAACTTAGTCGTGCCCAAGTCATCAAAGATTTTCACATTCTTTTTGTTGACTAAAACAACTATAAAGGACTCGGAAAGTCATGTGGTAACAGTGAAAAGTATACCTATAAGCTTCTTGCATGGTTTAAAGGTCCTGGGCAGTTGAGCATTGCCAGGCCTGCAAGGTCAGTCAGAGGTACCAGCATCTCTGCTATCAATTCTAATTCCTTAAGTTATTTACTTATCAATACAACTATAAAATTAGTTCTATATATACATTATGTACAGTGGAACCACAAAGTTGCATGTCAGATAGAGTCCAGAAAGTTTTCACGGAAAGATATGGAAACCGCAGTGTGGAAGGCAGGAACATGACACTCCTCCCTTCATCACACACGCACCCTGCCATGTCTGTTTTTGCAACCTCCACACATTTATTTATAGCCCTAAGTTGTCATGTCATATAAAATGAGTTATCCTACAATTCTGGACCCATAGGAGCTCTTAGCAAAGCCTACAGAACTGTAGCTTAACATGACGTAAATTACGTCAGTGACTAATTAGTGTATGACAAGCTTAAGACTTAGGGATTTTGAACAAATTTCATTCAAAGGTACTACTTTACTTGCTGATTAAGGATCTGGGTTCACAATTTAAAAATTTGAGTAATTTGTGTTAGTTAAAGACCTTTGAAATAATTAAAGATAATTAAAGTAATTAAAAAGTCAATTATGCTGGACTGGAGGTACTTCAGATAATATATTCAAACAAAAGTTACTCAGGAATAATAACTAATTTGAATGCACATGACACTGTTAGTGGGGCTGCACATACACCTGTCTGGGATGAACAAAATGGTCAGATTTAATTATTAAACAGTATAGATTTGTACAGTAATTGGATGTATTTTCTGGTTGGTTGATATTGAACCAAAATATCTTTTGTCTACAGGCAGGTGTTTATGAAAATCCCGAGTGGTTAAGTCCAGGAAGCCGTGACCTGCTATCATCAATGTTACAAGTAGATCCTAAGAGAAGGATCAGAGTAACACAACTCCTGGCTCATCCTTGGCTTGTTGCTGGCCAGTCACAAGCTGTGGATGCTACGTCTAAATATAAGGTATACAGCCTGTATTTATGTCCACATCTAACCAGACCTGAAAATTATTGGAATGTCCATGGTTTTCCATAAGTATTGACTTCTGTATATTTCAATAATTCACATCTGCAAATCATGTAAAATTTTTGTCACAGAAATTTTACTTATTTCCTTCAGGTCATATATTTGTTGTTCTTTATAGGCAGATAATTGTAAAGAATTACTGGGTATGTATTTGGAAATTTAAATGGTGAAAAAATGCTGTTTAACAAATAAGAATCCTGTAGCTTGTAATCTTGATTGATTTATAAACAAAATTTAAAATTATATTGATACAAGTGAAGGAATATTGCATTTGTTAACTTGTAATATGGATTCATGCTCCTTTCTAGCCAACCATAATTCACTTAGTATAGTGTCAGCTAAAATTACTTTCTTAATCCTTTAACCTATGAACTGCCTCTTTACTTATGTAAGATAAACATACCGTATTTTTCGGCTTAATAGACGCACTTTTTATGACAAGAGTATACCTTGAAAATTACCATGCATCTTCCAGGACGCGAGTTGATAGTTGTAGTAGAGGTTTTCTTAGGGTCAACTGAAATCAGCCCCTTACAAAGACTGTTACCTCACTACAGTAATTAACAATTACAAGTATTCTCTATACAGTACTATAAAACTATTGATTTAACTAATATTGTTGATATATTGCAAAAAAATTAACAATAACCCTTGCTGCTGTGTGATTTGTTTACTAATGGCAGTGGTGTGGCAGCGCCATCTATTGAGGAATTGCTAAAGCTCGTTTGCTTGTCTCAAAGCGCAGGAATGTTTGTTTCTTTATACGTAGGCTCTCATATTTGGACACCTATTTACAGTAGGCTCACATATTTGGACACCCATTTACAGTAGGCTCTCATATTTGGATACCCATTTAGACTGTAAAAACCCCACAAAATTAAATCTTCCAAATTTAAATACAACCTCGTCATCCAAGTAAAAACACACACACACAACAACATTGGCTGTCCTTATGTTTTCAACTTTATCACCACTGGTGGGTAGAATTTTTTTTTAAATTCAGAAACATTAATTAAGATATATATGAACAGTAAATAAGTGTTGCTTTCATATTCTTATGTAGCGTAATGACGATATGTTTTCACATGTGCGCACTTACATATGTGCAGTCTCACTTTTTTGTTTACCATTATCGTTAGCTACTTCTATTGTTCCATTTATTGACGTTAAATAACATTACTTAAAACAACCATATTAATTTGTTTACATTAATTTTACTACAGCTACAACTGGGGTCTTATTTTCTTCAGTTTTATATGTAGAACCAATGAGTCACTGGTTTTGTAAACAACAAAAACAATGCCGTCTCGTCTCCTCGTGTGTTTTAATATTCTATGTATTAATGAATTGTATTGTTCATTTTGCACACATAAACAATAATTCAATCAAATATAAATTCAGAAACATTAATTAAAACATATATGAACAGTAAATAAGTGTTGCTTTCATATTCTTATGTAGAGTAAAGACGAAATGTTCTTACATGTGCACACTTAGCTACGCGCAGCCTCACTTTTTTCTTTATCATTAATGGTTAGCTACTCCTATTGTTCCATTTATTAACATTAGATAACATTACTTACAACAACCATATTAATTTTTCTACATTAATTTTACTACAGCTACAACCAGGGTCTTAGTTTCTTCAGTTTTATAATTATGTAGAACCTATCAGTCACTGGTTTTGCAAACAGAGTTTTTTTTTTTTTTTTTTTTAAATAAAGATTTTTTGTTTATTTAGACGTTGATATATATGTTTACATTTGCTTACCTTCTACCGCTGGAAAATATTTCCCGTCGGAGGTGACCAGGTGTATAAAATGAGCGCTGTATTAAAGATTTCACCTTCTTATACAGGTTTTTTTTAAATTGATGAAAATGACGACTGATAAGCAGTTCTAAGTGATGATATTCAAAGAGGTGTGTGTACTTGTGCCAAAAGGGCTGTATAATTATCAGGCAACGGTTTCACTGGTGTCGGTAGTAAGCAGCTACCAAACAGGGAGGTACTACTGCCTGGGAAGATAATGGTAGACCCTGCTGCCACATGGCATCACAAAAATTGTGACCAAGTCCCAGGTTCCTAATCTGACTTTCTCCCTCATTTACACACAATTGCAGGATCTCAATTGTTTCTCTTACTTTGACAACATAACATACATATATTGTTTCTCACTCTTGATTTTGTTTTTCATTTTTGTATTTCTTTATGGTTCTTTACTATTATTATTATTATTACATTTTTGCCCCCTCGGCCCCGATGTGGGTCAGTGACCTGTGCCCAGGTGGGTTAATACCCATGTAAAAAAAAAAAAAATAGAATTTCATTTCCAAAACCAGGGTGCGTCTTCCAAGCCAAAAAATACGGTACATTTATTGCACAATGTTTTTAAGAATTTTAATTGAAGTAGACCAGTGGTTCTCAACACAGTTCGTGACACCAATAGGGTTTTAAGTATCAGGTAAGAAAAATGTGAGAATTAGTAAATCACATTGAATTTTAACTCCATTCCAAGATTGCGTCATCATATCTCGGAATATAGCGGGTTATTGAACATCACTTTTTCCTAGCAGTGACACTGCAAGAAAAGAATTCAGTTAGCGACCATCGTAAAACTGAGCTTTAGCCATCGCATAGTGGCAAATGGTGTTAATTCTTTAAAGTCGTAAAACTAATTGAGCTTATATTGATCCATTGTATAATGGTCATTGCCTGTAAAACAATGAAATAACTACATTGACATAAAAATAATACAGTACTAAAGAACAATGTATGTGAGTGTGTGTGAGTGAGTTAGCGAGTATGCATGAGAGAATGAATGTGTGTGTGTGTGTATGTATGTATGTTATTTGTAAAGGAGTGTAAGCATTTAAACCAGCTTGTCTAAAGTATACTGTACTCCATTGCCATATGAAAAATTCTAGAATGCTTAGCGTGTTTTTTCACACCGCAATTTGGAAGTACAGGTACTCCCCGACTTACGTCCACCCGCACTTACGACCGCCTCAGTCGTATCAAAATGTGGTCAAATTATGTATTTTTGAGTCCCAAAGTGAGTACACAGACAAAATTTTCATCTGTAATTCACCTTAAAATGGCTGGCAAGCTTAAAAGTGAGTATTTTGTGGTGTTGAGAAGAAAAGGAGACCCAAATTTTCGATTTTCTATGTTATTTAAGCATTTCCGACTTACGACCATTTCGACTTACGACCTGGATGTCGGTCCCTAACCCCATTGTAAGTCGGGGAGTACCTGTACAGTCTTTCCCCGACTTACGACAGGGTTAGGGACCTAAATCCAGGTCGTAAGTCGAAAATGCAAAAAATAATACAGTACAGGTTGACAACCCTTTATCCGAAATTCCAAAAACCGAAAAGCTCTGAAAACCGAAAGTTTTTTGTGGATCATTTTTTTTTTTTTTTTTTTTTAACAGCCCACCCGGGCACAGGTCACTGACCAACATCGGGGCCTGGGGAGTGAAAATGTAATAGTAATAATGATAATACAGTAATAATAATAATTATTCATAGTAAATACAAATTTTAATAAAAAATACACAAAAATAAAATGAGAATGATAACAATAATAATAATAGCAATAATACTGTAATAATAAAATAATAATAATAATAATAATAATAATAATAATAATAATAAAGAAATACAAGAATGAAAAAAAGATCAAAAGTGAGAAACACGACTTAGACCTATGAATTATTATTATTATTATTATTATTATTATTATTATTATTATTATAATATTTTAGCCCCCAGGCCCCAATGTGGGTCAGTGACCTGTGCCTTGAATCCCGGCATGGTTTTCTCCTCTTTGTGGATGTATGTCCGTTCTGGCATGCACTTCCAGAATAAGCCAGTTTCATCCACATTAAATATTTGCTCAGGCAAATAATTTCCCTCCACGATGACACGATCTAGCTCCTCCTTAAAAGCTTCGGCAGCACCCACATCAGCACTTGCTACCTCTCCACTCACCTTTACACTATGCAAACTGTAACGGTTCTTAACCTTTGGAACCACCCATGACTTGCTGTGAAGTTTTGGTTGCACTCATCTCCTGCCTGCTCCTTCAGGCTTTCGAAAAGGCTTCTTGTCTTAGCCTGTAGGGTTAGAAGGCATAAGGGTACACTCTTTTGTGTCTGATCTTCCATCCATATCACAAGTAATTTTTCCATCCTATGAATAGGACCTTGTCTTTTTTTCTTTATTATTTTTCCATTTATAGGTGCTGATCCTTTCACTTCCTCACGAATTCGTTCCTTGTCCTTCAAAATTGTCGATATCGTCGAGTGAGAGAAGCCTAGGTCGCGTGAAATGGTTGCTGCCGTTTTCCATTTTCATATTGCATTATTATCTTCATTTTCGTCTCAAAAGTAATTGACCGTCTCCTTTTCTTCTGAGCACCACCAGCACTCTCACTTCTACGCTTGCCAGTCATTCTAAAGTGAATTAGAAACGAAAATATTGTCAGTACACAGCGCGATCACTTCCGACAACAACGACAGCCAAACACCAACTGAGCGCTATACTGCGTGGATGCTGTAGCCATGAGGCGACCCAGCCCACCGACACTCACGTACGGAACGGAAACGTTTCGGTCCTAGAAAATATGCGCATCATTTTAAAAAAAAATTTGGTACCAACTGCGGTGGTCGTATGTCGAGTAGGTCGTAAGTCGAGGAGTAGCTGTACAGTACAGTTACAGACGTGAGATGAGCACCACCTGCTCTTTTTCCATGTTAATGGTCCCAATGTACAGTGTAATTAAGACCCCCTTTACTGTATACAAGAGCAATTAATGAATATACAACTACAGTAAATCATGTGTCAACAGAGGGGTGCATAATGGATGATAATTTGATATGTAATTTATTTTTGCAAAGAGCCCATTATTCCAAATTATGGAGGTTTTACTGTCCCGCTTTATTAAGTCTTTATCATTAGAGGATTTGAATAAATACACGATTTGGGTCAACACCCTCAAGAATTATGTTGGGAGTTGTAGTGAAAAACATGTTGAGAACCACTGAACTAAATGATACCAGAAAATGTTATACTAATTATATTCCCATTTTCCCACCTTCACTGCCCTTCATCAGGATCCAGAGGTGAGAGATATGTTAGGTTGCCTTCATTGTCATCTATAGTTAGTTTTCCAGCAGCATTCCCACATTTGTGGTGGTGGATAGTCTTTCTGATGTAGATTTTTTATTTTTTTATTTTTAGTGCTTTTATAATACTATGAGTTCATATCTACATTTTGTTATTGAGTTTAGTGCATGAGTGGCTTATACAAAAATCTTTTTGTATTGTCTAACTATGGTGATTGTACTGTATTAATGATAATTATTTTAACTCATAACTGCTGCTTTTACCTTTCCCAGCTATCACCTTTCTGACTTGTTATGATTAGAAATTTATTATTAATCAAGGTAATTGTGCCTCTTCCTATACTTAATGTCAGTAATTGTTCTAAAGTCATGTGTGTAAATCATTTTTTTTTTTTTTTTCAGTGTTTCCCCCAAGTCTCAACCCTCCTATTACACAAATATTTTTCTATTGTTCACTTAACCATATACAGTGGTCCCTCGGTTAACGAACACAATTCGTTCCAGAAGGTCGTTCGTTAACCGAAAATTTTGTTAACCGAATCCATTGTTTCAATGGGATATTGGATAATTGGTTCCAGCTCACCGAAAAATACATACAAAGTAAAAAAAATGCAGTAAAGTACACTTACTTTGAGGTGTGTATGTAGAAGGCTTCTGGTTGATGATGATGATGGGAATTAGAAGTGGGGGTGGAGGAGAAGGGAGAAGAGAAGGAAGTGGAGATGGAAGAGAAATCACCCCATGCTTGATGCTGTCATTTCACCAATAAAATTTTAAGTTCACTAGGTGTAATTCAAGATTATTTTCTTTAAATCAACACTGCACTGCACTATATATTGTCAATATGTTAAATAAATTTCAGAATGACCAATAATTTTATTGTAAAAAGGTAAAAATGCTCTGTGTTCAAGAGACCCACAAGCAAGATGTTTCCTCCACTGAACAGAGAGACAAACTGACGCCTTGGTGGGTGAGTGAAGTGGTTGATGGGTGCACCAAAAACTAGTTCCCTGAACTGCAATTATGTTAAATAAGTGTTAAAATGACTAATAATTTTAATATAAAACTTGGAAAAATATTGAATAACACAACCTTCTTGATATTTACTCCAATGGAAACGAATATAAGCCCTAGAACCGATTACTGTATTGGTGGACTAATCTTCCAGCTGGTGAGCAAGCCAAAACATGTTGACATGTTTTCGTATGAATATTGTTAACCGAATTGAAGATTCTTATGGAAGGTAATTCGTTAACCAAAATTTTGTTAACCGAGGGACCACTGTACAGTGGTCCCTTGGTTAACCGTACAGTGGTCCCTCGGTTAATGAACGGTACGATTAACGAAATTTCGGTTAACGAATTAGCTCCCATAAGGGTCTTCAATTCGGTTAACGAACAAAAGTTTGATTGACGAAATCCTAATGATAAACACGTTTTGTTGTGAGCATCAGCTGATTTGCTAGTCTGCCAATACAGTAATCTGTTCTATGTTTACATTCGTTTCCAGTGGAGTAAATATCAAGAAGGTTGTGCTCTTGAATACTTTTGCATTTTTGTATATCAAAATTATTGGTCATTCTAAAATTTAGCCATCCAAGCTCTGTCTACATGAAGTTTTTCAACTAATATTTTTGGCTTGATATATGTAACTTTATTCATTTATTGAAACTCATTTACATGCACACACTGTCCTAAGGGCAAAGCTGTACTGTACGTATAATCAAAATAATGTACAAAATGATTACTAAAATTTTTGTCTGGGTGTATAAACTATAGCATGTTTACATTCAAATTAATCACTATCTTATAAGAATTCCAGCAATGTAAATTATATTCTCCCCAGTCACTTCTATGGCATTTTATAAATAAAAAACTAAAACTCAATCTAAAGGACATAAATGAACAAATATATACTGTCAAACATGTCACTGTCACTTCCCCAGCCAGGGTTTGATGGTTATACAGTAGGCTTTAAGTCTGATCTTATATAATATCACAGACTAAAGTTAGAATATAATTTGCATTGCTGGAATCCTTGCAAGACAGTGAATAATTTTATTATAAACGTCATATATTTTGCATAAGATAAAAAAAAAATTTAGTACATTACTTTACTACATTTTAAACTGTATTTTTGGGTAGATTTACATAAATTTCTTCATTACTTTTATTCATTTACATGCACACACCATACTAAAAGAAATTAACAGAAATAAATGACCTAAGTGCAAACCTGTACTGTCTAGTGTAAATTATAGCTTGTTTATATTCAAATTAATCACTATAACAAGAATCCCAGCAATGTCAATTATATTCTCCCAGGTCATTTCAGTGGCATTTTATGAGAAAAGCTTAGTCACTCTTAAGGACTGATAAATAAACAAACATTAGACCTTCGGCGCCAACTGTCAAACATATCACCTCACCTCCCCATCTTCCCAGCCAGGATTTTAGGCTTACAGTTTTTATCTTATATAATATCACAGACTAAATTTAGGAGAATATAATTTGCATTGCTGGAATCCTTGCAAGACAGTGAATAATTTGACTATAAACGTCATATATTTTGCACAAGAGATAAAAATTAATCACCTGTATCACATTGCAATTGTGATTTAAGAGTTCTAGTGTGTATATATACGTATACAGTATATACTATAGTGATTTAGGGGAATTTTAGGAGTGTTTCTGACTTTATGCATTTTAGGCTATACTTTGTATGTAATTTACCCAATATTCCATTGAAATAATGGATTCGGTTAATGAACGACTCTGTGGAACGAATTGTGTTCATTAACCGAGGGTCCACTGTATTTCATCAATTCTAGAGCTTTTTATTTTTCATTTTCAATACCATTAAGACTCCTCCCTTACTTTTATTACCATTTGAAACAAATTTAGATGAGCAACAAATATTCCTCACCACAAGAATTTCCTGTGATAAATAACTCTTCTGATTCTTCATGTTACAGGGTGTCTACTGATATGGAAAACCTGGAAAAAGCAGGGTATTTTATTTGGGACTGGAAAAGCCAGGGAATTTTACAAATAAACCTGAAATTTTGTGTGACTTCAATTCAACTTCAAACTATTGTTATTTTGATAGCAATTGAACCATAAATTAATGATGTACTGTATAATAGCAAAGTAATTACACTTTTATGAAAAAATTTCAGTAAATAGTCCATTACAATAACAATTGTTTGTGTAACTATCATATTTCATGTTAGTGATCAAATAACCAAGTATTAGAGGTATACCTACTAATTCTGCTGTGAGTATTGTTAAGAGATGAATCGTTCTTATGATTAAGTGACTTTATTAAAGTGGATTATTTCACATATTAATTATGAGTCATATAGGCGTATCTGGAGTGCGATTGTTCTGTTTTTGCCGGATTTCCGACGTATGGAACGTCTAGGTCAACCCACATAAATCACACAAATCCGAGGAGAAAAATATGGAGGGGGGAGTGTCAAGGAATTTGCCAATGTTATTATTAGGCTTGGTGTGGGTCGCGAAAGGGTCTGAAATTTCTTGATTATCATCTTTAAATTTCTCAATAGTATATGCATATTATTGAAAACCTCTAATTTTGTTATTCTTTCGTAATAAATACCAAATTAATGTAGCTGGAATTTTTCAAATTTACACCTGGAAAAGCCAGGGATTTTTGTTTTGTCTGGCTAGTGGACACCCTGTGTTACTTCTATTCTTAAAATTGTTATGTGCCATTATGCTTGCTTTTGCTGGCCATATTCACACTGTAGTACTACATGTTGGTCTTTCACATGTTCTCAACCTCATCACTATCCTTGTATGCATTACTGAACTATTTTCTGTTTTGATTGCCTTCCTGTGACTTTGCCTTTCTGTGTGCAACCTTAATTTTCTGCATGTGTATGTTTACTGAGACAACTACTCTGCTATACACATATTCCTCTTTTGTGATACAAGTAAGTAGTGATTACTGCACTTGGCAGCCAAATTGCTATGTAGAATTTTTTAGAGGTATTTGAAGTGTTACAGTAAAATTATACAGGGTGATTCAGCAAAGGGTACATTAAATTGGAGGATGAAATCCTTGGATAATTCTAAATCACAATGTCTATGGTAAAATGTCAGATTCTGCATAGTTTCCATGTTACAATACATTTAAGATGTTATATTAATGAGAGTGAATTTGAAGTGACACCCCTGTAGGTTTTTGTAATAATTTATTCACATACCTCTACAGTGTGACCCCTCTTTGTTACAACCTAAAGGAAATGTTCAAAGTTGTGCCCTTTTGCCTCGATGCAGGCCTGTACACATCGTACCATTGATTGTCTGACACGTTCCTGATTGCCTGGACTATGTTTAATTTGCTCGCACCTGTCATGAACACGTGGGCATGTGCAAAATCTGACATTTTACCATCGAGTCATTGTGGTTTAGAATTATCCAAGGATTTCATCCTCCAATTTAATGTACTCTTTGCTGAATCACCCTGTATAATGCTGTATTTTAGGGTGCATGAAGTGTTTAGGGAGGAGCATGTGTGAGGTGACATGTTTCAAGGAAATTAAGGCTCGTGTAGATAGATGGCTAGATGCAAAGTAGGTTTCGCCAGTTTATAGGCTTATTTGTGTGATGTTCATATCTCCTGTATCTCTCTTGCTCTGATCCAAAATTAAATATTTTTGTTGATTGTGATCAATATTTTTGCCATATTTCATTTTATGCCATAGTAATGTGAGCTAACTGATGTTGAATTTAGGATTAGATGATTGTAAACTCACCTGTAGTTTTCAGAGTTGCATTAACTAGAATTGGTCAAGTAGTACAGTACTTAATATCATTATACAATGTTAAGAGACTGTTTTGTAATTTGTCTATTGAAAGTAAAGTATACTGTAATGTTCTTTATCCAAAGTGATGTACTTTTTACAAAATCTTTAAATTTAGCAAAAAAAATATATATACTGTATATATATATGTTTAGGTCATCAACTTTTATTTTGGGGGCAATGCATGTGCAGAGCCTGCTGGTTTAAACCTTTTTATTGAATTATGTATACCATCATTCATTACTCTCTGAATTCCTTTAAATTTGCTTAGGTGAGGGTACTGTTGTAGGGTAGATAAAAATTATAACGGCAGGATACAGTAATGGTTTTTGAGATATAATTATTGAAGAGATGCTTCAGTACAAGTGTACTCTATGTCATTATCTGTGTCTACATAAATTTAGCTTGACAATTATTAACATGTTTGCAATTGAGAGTTAAGTAGGGGTTCTTAGAATGATAAGTTTGAATCCACATACTGTACATGCTCTTTTTTTTTTTGCATTTAGACATACGGTGTAGATGAAGATGTGATCACAGAGGTTGCAGTGCATCAGGGGAAGTCTAGAGTAGCCGTGCGGCAAGCAGTATGCCGTTGGTCTTATGATTATCTCACGGCTACTTACTTCTTATTGGTCTCACAGAAGATGAAAGGAAAGTCACCAAGACTCATCCCTAAAGTAACACCTCTTGGGGAGATACCGGTATGTTATTGTGCTTGCAATTTATATCAATAGTTTCACAATTTTTTGTGTAATGAAGTACAATAATGGTATCCTCTAATTGAGTGTTTCCTTACTTTTGGTACAGCTATTGTACTGTTATTTAGGACAGATGAAGCCGAGTGATCTGGGAATTTTCCACAATGTTACATTGGGTCTGTCACTATTAATACAGTGGAACTATCACACTTAATAATGGAAACATTCTTTTTTGGTTTTTGACAGTTCTTCCCTCGCACATTTTATTAAATGCTTTCGACACCAATATTTACAGATGTACACTTACAAGCCACACAGACTGGTAGCCTCAAAATTCCTAACCGGCAATTTTGCTGGGTCCATCCCTTTCCCACCTCCTGAAATACACCAACCAGGTAATTAATCGGTGGTCAGCCAAGGTGTAAAGTCAGCGCTTACTCCAAAACTCAGTAGCACACACACACACACACACTGACACATTTTCTTTCATTCTGTTGAAAAAGATGTGTTTTGGATGGGTACTGTACAAATATCTTATCATTATTTACAGTCACAGAGAACTCCAGCACGATGTCTAATAGAACAATTAAATCAAGAAAAACATAACTCATCAAATCACACAGACTCAACATACAACAGCCTGGCCAACTCTCCTCGAGGACTACACACATCACTGGAGGGTGGACTCAATGATATAGATCTTCTCTCTATATGTAAAGCTACACCCACTGACCACATAGTCAACAAAGTAGTTGGTGAGATATTAACTTTGATGTATTTTGGCTGTGTATAATACTTTGTGCTCAAGTCTCATTTTAGAATTGAATTGGGTTGTTAAGCTAACTGCAAACATTAGTGACGATTTACCACTTTTTACATACTGGTACAGGTCGAATTTCCCCATGTAAGGAAAGCGACCCAGAGCTACTGATCACACCACTAATATCACCCAAAAAACGACGTCCACCATCTATCAGTGATGAGGAGAAGGAGAATTTTGCCCAACCTAGAATACCAACACCAGGGCATAAATCTCGCAAGAAAGCCACTCCGACCACACCCTGTAAGATATTGGTGGACTCCACTGGTTAAAAAAAATTTGCTTGCTGTTCTGTGATATGACTGATTAATGTTTTATAAGATGAGGCATTTGTGTTGATTTGTAGCATTTATTTATCATACTCCTGTGAAAGAAGAAAAGTTTTACCTCAAGTGGTTAACATTTTCTGTTTAAAACTAACATTGTTTATATTATTATTATCATCATCTTCACTGTTTAATATATCTACTGTATTTCCTTATTTTTACAACCTTGATGTTTCAATTACTGTATTACACTCTTTATTTCACACACGCATGTTAAATCAAATCACAGCTCTACTCATTTTTATACGCATATGCTTCAACAGGTCTGAGAAAGTCCTGCCAGTACCAGTTATATGTACAGTACTGTACTGTATTCCACTTATACTGTAGCTACTCTCAAAACTATATGATGACTATCATTACAATAAGTCATCTGTATATATCATGTGTACTTTCCTGGAAAATACGGCATCAGGCAGTATTTTAGCAAGACTAAACAATACAATACAGTATGCTGTACAGTGTGTACACAGATAAACCAGTGAGTTTGAAGATTTTGTTAAGTTGGAGTACATGAACAGTGATATGACATCCTTGGAATTTCTTTGCTTTTTTTTTTTTTTTTTTTATATACATGAACCTGAACATCTCAAGTTAGGTTGTTGAATTGTTATATATTTATCAAAGACAAACAATAATTATGTTAAGAAAATACAAATAATCGATGGTATCGGACAGCAACAAACCAGCAGATTGTAGCAGGCTATCAATGATGCCCTTATGTTCAGTAGTCGGTATAAATATATTTGGAATTGTCAGCCAATTATATTTTGGGATTTCCTAGGATTTAATCCCATAAACTTAGTATCAGCCATGCATGAGGCACCTGGTCCAGTTTTGATATGTAAAATAGGGTTTCACAATCTTTTTTTCCAATTTCTAATTCGATGTACAAAATTTGATAGGTCAATTCTACAATATACACTTAATAATGTTTTTGTTTTTTCTCCTCAGTACCTGGAAAGCTATCGCCATCCAGATCTGTAGACAGTGGATTAAATGAATTTTCAACACCGTTAAAATCTAGGTACGAATTGATTACTGTATACTGCACTGTACTACTATACAGGTACTCCCCGACTTAGGACGGGGTTAGGGATCAACATCCAGGTCGTAAGTCAGAAATGCTTAAATAACACATAGAAAATTGAAAATTTGGGTCTCTTTTTCTTCTCAACACCACAAAACACTCACTTTTAAGCTTGCCAGCCATTTTAAAGTGAATTACAGATGAAAATTTTGTCTGTGTACTCACTTTGGGACTAAAAAATACATAATTCGACCACATTTTGGTACGACTGAGGCAGGTCGTAAGTGCAGGTGGACGTAAGTCGGGGAGTACCTGTATTACTCAGCAACACTAACTACAACCCAATCTGTTTTCAGTGGAGCATTTATGATAATTTAAGTTAACCATGCATTACATTCTAAATGTAGGAATAATATACTGTACATCATATTGGTATTAATAGTTTTATATGAGTTCTGTAACAAGTTAGAAAATAAATTAAGTTATAGACTATGATACAAAATAAGTTGCAAGGGTGGAGGGGTTTATTTACTTATATTTTATTTTTCAGATATTTAATACCGAATAATGACGATTGGGGCTGGACACCGGACCGTACCCCACGATCTTCAAGAAAAGTTTTTGGCAGTATTGAAAAACGTTTAGACAAGATGAGAAATATGCTTACACCTCGCAGAAAACTGAATTCAGATTCTGGGCCATTGATTGTAGAAAGCAAGGTAGGTAAAGGGCTTGGAAAGTCAGATTATACTTTTCTAGCTTCATTGTTTAACTCTTTCAGTCCTCCCACATGCCTTCTCTATTCAGTAACACACGTGTTGATGTTTCCTGCTGTTTCAAACAATCGGGAGCAGCCATATAAATCACCCATGCTACAAAAACCATAGTGGAAAGAGGTTTGTTGGAATGTACATTTGGCAGCCTTGAGTAAAATTCGTGTCTGGTAAAGAAAAACTTATATTTGTGACAATGACAATATGGGGGGAAAACAGTTATGAAGGAAAGTTGTGATACTGTATAAAGGAATATGATGAGATGTATTAAACATCCTGCAATAGCCCACATCTAACAGTCCTTAGAGCAGTGATTTTCAACCTTTTTCATCTCACAGCGCAGTTAGCCAGGCACTAAAATGGTCGAGGCACACCATCAGTATTTGAGGATAGATATGATCGGCGGATCTACACTACAGAATTAAGGAGAGAATTTAAAACTGCCATATGAGCTTTTAATGAACACATTTGTTTATTTATTGCATCATTGAAAAAAGGGAGTTTAATGCGCTCCATAAAAGTACCAGTAATGTCAAAACGTATCCAAATGCTATTTAAACTCCCGCGGCACACCTACGGATGCTTTGCGGCACACTAATGTTCCGCGGCGCACCTACGGATGCTTCGCGGCACACCTACAGATGTTCCCTGGCAAACTAATGTTCCGCGGCACACCTACGGATGCTTCGCAGCACACTGGTTGAAAATCGCTGCCTTAGAGGTTAACCATCCCACAGATTGCCACTTTAAATTTAATGTAAAGTTTTATGTCGAGTCTTAGGTTCATTATTTATTCATATCTATTTATTCTCTGACTGAGAAAGTTGTTCATGTTTTGTTTCAGAACTTGTACAATGTAAGCACGACAGGAAGTAGAAATCCTGACCAGGTTCTGCATGACCTCCGGCGGGCACTCCAAAATAAGGGCATCCTCTGTAACCAGAAGGGGTAAGTACCTAAACTAAGCATCACTGGTTCCTCATGATGCCTACTTGTGTGTGATTAATAACAAATGAACACATTAGAAATAATTTTAAAAACTTAATTTCCCTCTTTATTAGAATCTGTGTCCAATGCTATAATAGAAGGAACCACGAGGATTTTATTTAAATCCATTCTAATAAAATCTATTACGTCACTGTATAATGTGTGTGGCTCCATCATTTCTGCAGTCTCTCTCTGCCATAATTATACTCTTTTGCCCTCCTCGAAACAAGTGTGAAGGTGAGTGAATTAAAGTATTCTCATACATCTTACTATTTCTGCCTTCAGGTATACATTGCGTGGCAAGGTCCGTGATGACGTAGGAGGTGCTAAACTAAGCTTTGAGTTGGAGGTGTGTCGCGTGCCACGGCTTGATGTTGTGGGCATCAGGCGTAAGAGACTGAAGGGGGATGCTTGGATCTACAAACGAGTGTGTGAGGAGATCCTTCGCCTTGCTCAGAGCTCTTCATCAAACAACACACCTACCTCCTCCACCACCAACACACCTGTGAATGTTTCAACTGGTGCTGAACAAACAAATGTGTCAGTATAATGTATATGGTGTTATAAATACACTTAATTTGGGGATAATCATGTACAGTTTTAATATCAGGAGTGGGAAGTAATATATTTTTTAGAAATCTACATTAAAATGTAATATGAATTATTGACTGCTAATCTATTTTTGTCTTGTCTCATTAATTGGGGCACTCGTAGTTTCTTCGATTTTTTTACTTAACCCCTTTACTATGGAGATGTCACCTTTAATGTTTTATTTGGTTAATACCAGACATTTGTATTCAGCTTAGAGAAACTCGCCACTCGCAAAGGGTATAAAGTGTCTCCACTACTGGGATGCCACTTTTAATATCGATTTGGCAAACGCCAGATGATTTTATTCAGCAGAAAGACCCCTGTAAACAAGTTAATAAATTATCTTAACTAACCTCTTCTTTATGGAAATGACACTTTTTTTATATTTTATTTAGAACAAAATTGTAATGCTTGACAAAAATGTGACATGATACAAAAATACATAAAAATGGAATATTAAAACCACATTAACTTTCATTAGGTTTACAGCCAATCATTTCTCTCTAAATGATGTTGTGTATGTGAAAACCATCAGTTCTTGGTAATGTTTTTTTGTTTTGTTTTTTATTATTATTATTATTATTGAAATGTACCATTGGGTAGTAAATTGGCTGTAAACACTACTTGTGGTGATACCCTAACCTTGCCAAAATTTAAAGACACCAGTAGGGTATTACTTTATAGCTAACTAGAAATAAATACTGGAATGATTTTCCCTGCTGCCTTAACCCTGCTAGAAGTCATGTGGTGGTTAAAGTAATGAAAGTTTTTATGCATTGGCATCAATGTCAAGTTAGTCTTATGGCCGGGCAGGGTAAGGGAAAGGATATTCCTGTATTTGTTATCCAAATTTTGTGAAATATAATACTTCTCAGGAAGTTAAAAGTCACTTCAAGATTAGATCTGGAAGGTTTAATTATTTGAGGGTATTTTTGCAGGGTTGTTTGATTTAAATAAAGTATTTAAATCACAGTTTGTTTTTTGTATGTTGAATTAAACAATTCCTTTTATACTGTATTGTAATAAATGAATCAGCTAGACAGTATTTTATGCCTTTATCACAGTAGCCTACACAAATAAACAACAAACCTCCACATTTATCACAACAGAAATTACAATACCCCTGTATAAGTTTTTTAACAAACATCCAACACAAGTTTAAGATAAGTAACATCACTTTGCTAACCTTACATATTTTATTGTAGTACAGTACTATACCTCTACTTCAAACACATAGGGGTTGTAGTTAAGCTCTAGGCTTCTTCATTGTTGCAAATATAAAAACAAAGCAAAACCAGTTAATTCACAACACTTTGGGATACAACATGACATTTAATATTTATAAAATTGAAATTCTAACACCTTAAAAAGAAAGACAAGTTTTGCTGCTTTTTCTGTACCAAGATAGTTCCCCCCCTTTTTTGTAGTTTAACAAATTTATTGACAAAGCTTGGAGTATAGTTTGCCCAATCTGAGTAATTCAGTTAGGTCTTGACACTGAGGGTGGTATCACTTCTCACTGCCACAGAGGTTCATACACAAAGAAATAGGATCATATTCATCAACAAATTTCCCCAATTTTTTCCAAAAAAAAAAAAAAAAACCCTAAAATTTTCCTTTTTTTTCAGAAAATTTCAATTTTTCAAAAATTGGAAAAAAAAAAAATTAAAACAAAATTCAAATATTTCCCCAGAATTTCAAAAAAAATCCTAAAATTTTAAAAAATAAATAAAAAAAATTGTCAAAAAATTTCCCACAAATTGTCAAAAACAAAAATTAAAAAAAAAAAAAAATAATCCCCAATATTTTCCAAAAATTTCCTAAAATATCCAAAATATCCTGGCCCACGCTAGCCCTAGAAGACGGTAGGATTCCGTCCCAGAATAGGGTTGGATTCTGGTCCCAGAAGATTGTAGGATTCTGGGCCCGGAAATGGTAGGCGTCCGCCCCAGAATGAGGTTATGATTCCGCCCTAGAAGACGGAAGGATTCCGCCCTAGAAGACGGTAGGATTCCGTCCCAGAATAGGGTACGATTCTGGCCCAGAAATTGGTAGGATTCCGCCCCAGAATAGGGACGTTAAATTTACGTAAAATATCAATAATTGTTCAAAAACTAGAATAACGATGTTAAATTTATGTAAAATATCAATATAATTGTTTAAGAACTAGAATAATGACAATAAATTTATGTAAATACTGTATCAATAATTGTATAAGAACTAGAATAATGACGATAAATTTACGCAAAATATCAATATTTGTATTAGAACTAGAATAATGACGATAATTTTACGTAAAATATCAATATAATTGTTTAAGAACTAGAATAATGACAATAAATTTATGTAAATACTGTATCAATAATTGTATAAGAACTAGAATAGTGACGATAAATTTACGTAAAATATCAATACTTAATTGTTTAAGAACTAGAATAATCATAATTTACATAAAATATCAATACAGTGGTCCCTCGGTTAACGAACGCCTCGGTTAACGAAATTTCGGTCAATGAACTGCCTCCCATAAGATTCTTAAATTTGGTTAACGAACAAAAATTCGGTTAACGAATTTCTTACAAACCGACCTCAACATGTTTTCGCTTGCACTGGCCGGTCAACCAGCTTTAGTATTAGTCCGCCAATACATTAATCGGTTCTAGGGCTTAAATTCCTTACTATTTTAGTAAATATCAAGAAAATTATACTATTCAATAATTTTAAAAGTTTAATATTCAATTTTTTAGTCATTCTAACAATTATTGAACATAATTGAAGGTAAAGTGACTAGTTTAATGTGCGGCATCCAGCCTCTTAACACAGCAAACAGGCGTTAGTCTCTCTCTGTTTTCACTGGAGGTAACATCTTGCTTGAGACGCTCTTCAACTAAACACTTTTTTTCTGTGCTTCCAAGCAAATTATTGGTCATTTTGAAATATATTTTACATATTGACAATATATAATGCAGTGCAATGTTGATTTAAAGAAAATAATCTTGAATTACACCAAAAGAACTAAAATTTTATGGGTGAAATGGTGCCATGGGGTGACTTCTCTTCCACCCCAATGCCTTCTCTTCTTCCTTCTTCTCCACCCCCATTCTAATTCCCATCATCATCATCATCATCCAGGAGCCTTCTACATACACACCTCAAAGTAAGTGAACTTTCCTACCATTTTTGTTGAATTTAGGCAATTTTCGGTGAGCTGGAACCAATTACCCAAAAACCCATTGAAATAATGGTTTCGGTTAACCAACTTTTCGGTTAACGAAGAACCTGCTGGAACGGATTGTGTTCGTTAACCGAGGACCACTGTAATTGTATAAGAACTAGAATAATGACGATAAATTTACATAAAATTTCAATAATTGTTTAGAACTAGAATAATGACGATAAATTTACCTAAAATATCAATAATTGTTTAAGAACTAGATTAATGACGTTAAATTTACGTAAAATATCAATAATTGTTTAAAAATTAGAATAATGACGTTAAATTTACGTAAAATAAAAATAATTGTATAAGAACTAGAATAATGACGTTAAATTTACGTAAAATATAAATAATTGTATAAGAACTAGAATAATGACGTTAAATTTACATAAAATATAAATAAATTGTATAATAACTAGAATAATGACATTATATTTACATAAAATATAAATAAATTGTATAATAACTAGAATAATGACATTATATTTACATAAAATATCAATAATTGTTTAAGAACTAGAATAAGGACATTAAATTTACGTAAAATTTCAATAATTGTATAAGAACTAGAATATTGACGATAAATTTACGTAAAATATCAATAATTGTATAAGAAATGGTATAATGACGTTAAATTTACGTAAAATATCAATACAGTCATGCGCCGCGCTTGTAGAACAAATGTTAATCAAAAACTCCCCCAACAACACAATTGGTTGCATTTATAAAGTTCCTTGCAAGGAATGTAATATGTTTTGCTTAGGCCAGACAGGTAAAGATCTTGCAACTAGAATTAAACAACACAAATACAGTGTTAGGACAGGCCAGGAATCCAATGCTCTGTTTGTTCATTTGAGGGATAACAAGCATTGCATTGACTGGGATAATGCCTCCTCAATATTACCTTGTACAGTGGCCCCTCGGTTAACGAACTCAATCCGTTCCAGAAGGTCGTTCGTTAACCGAAACGTTCGTTAACCGAAACCATTGTTTCAATGGGTTTTTGGGTAATTGGTTCCAGCTCACCGAAAATTTCCTAAATTCAACAAAAATGGTAGAAAAGTTCACTTACTTTGAGGTGTGTATGTAGAAGGCTCCTGGATGATGATGATGATGATGGGATTTAGAATGGGGGTGGAGGAGAAGGAAGAAGAGAAGGCATTGGGGTGGAAGAGAAGTCACCCCATGGTGCCATTTCACCCATAAAATTTTAGCTCTCTGGTTTAATTCAAGATTATTTTCTTTAAATCAACACTGCACTGCATTATATATTGTCAATATATAAAATATATTTCAAAATGACCAATAATTTGCTTGGAAACACAGAAAAAAAGCGTTTAGTTGAAGAGAGTCTCAAGCAAGATGTTACCTCCAGTGAAAACAGAGAGAGACTGACGCCTGTTTGCTGTGTTAAGAGGCTGGATGCCGCGCATTAAACTAGTCACTTTACCTTCAATTATGTTCAATAATTGTTAAAATTACTAAAAAATTGAATATTAAACTTTTAAAATTATTGAATAGTATAAACTTCTTGATATTTACAAAAATAGTAAGAAATTTAAGCCCTAGAACCGATTAATGTATTGGCGGACTGATACTAAAGCTGGTTGCCCGGTCAGTGCAAGCGAAAACATGTTGAGGTCGGTTCGTAAGAAGTTCGTTAAGTGAATTTTTTTTCGTTAACCGAATTGAAGATCCTTATGGAAGGCAGTTCGTTAATCGAAATTACGTTAACCGAGGTGTTCGTTAAACGAGGGGTCACTGTAATTCAATTGATAGTAGGAACATCATAGAATCTAGTCTTATTAAACATACCGAAGCATTCAACATGAATTTGAGTAACGGCATGTACAAGCTGGACAATTTTGTAATTAAGAAGATTTGTAACCAGGTGAGAAGGTCGGGTCACCTGACCATCTGACCTGACCACCAACCGTTGTGTGCTATTTAAAGATTAGTAGGGTCATCACCTAATACCTGACCATTGTGGACCTGGTCTCACCCTCCTCTGTATATATACACCTTGGATTGTATTTCTCTTTTGTTTCTGTATTCCGCTCAGTTTTTATTTCCTTATTTATTTCACACTTCAGATTATCCCTGACATAGATTGCTACTCCGCCTATCGGTATGGAATAATTGGTAACCTGCAATTTGGTATTCGACAGGTAACTCATGTGAGTCTAGGTTGATCCATGTTTCAGTGAATGCAATTATATCGATTTTTTCGGTACATACCAAGGCCCTAATATCATCCATTTTGTTTCTCATACTTCTACTGTTTGCGTAGTATACATTTAAGTTAGTCGTGTTCTGAGTCCTCCCCTTACCGCGTTTAGTTTTAAACTCCCTGTCTAATTTAGTTTTGTCATCATTCCTAACACTACTTCCCTGTAGTCTTTCACTTTGTTTACCCGCTCCCACTGCAGTCTCCTCCACCCCCGTGCCCATATGTTCTCTTAGCAGTTTAAAGACTTCGATATCTTTTGAACTGCCCCTACTGTTTGTATAGTATACATTTAAACCTACTCTTCCCTGGTCCTGTTTTACCCCTTGTCCTGAGCAACTAATTTTACTTCCCAGGACCTGCTTGTTTTTTGACTCCCACTTTCCCCAACCCCTCTCTACTGGCGAAACCCCCCCTTCGGAGTGACAATTTCACGCTCCAGGGATGCAGACAACGTCTTTACCCCCTCACGAGACAAGTGTACTCCGTCGCGACAGTACAGGTAGTCGTTGCCAGTTATCAATGAATGTCCAACCATTGTTTGCACAATGTTTTCCCAGTCGGCAATTTATAGCAATTGCCCTGGACAGCCATTCACAACCAACCTCTCTTCTAGGCAAGACACCACATACTATCGGGATCCCTCCCCTATCTCTAATCTTCCCCAGCGCCTCCCTATACCTCTTGAAAAGTTCTTCACTCCTAACCTTACCTACGTCGTTTCCTCCCACACTAAGACACACTACTGGATTGGTACCCTCCCCTGAGAAAACCCTGTCTAACCTCTCGGCTACATGCCCTATCCCAGCCCCAGGAAAACACACCCTAGTCCTACGTTTCCTATCTCTCGCACAAAAAGCCCTATCCATAAACCTCACCTGGCTGTCCCCAACTACCACTTTCCTTTCATTAGTGTTTTGTGTGTGTGTGTGTGTGTGTGATCTCCTTATACGTATTTATTAAGATGATAAATGAAGGTGGAGGAGGTGGTGTGTGGACTGCCTCTCCTCCCTCCACCTATCTTGAGTTACGCGGTCAGCGTTTTATCGGTACATGCACTCGATCTATTAACTCAGTTTAAATTAAGTTTTCCAATATTTTTGAGACTTTCTGACACCAAATACTAGTCGAGAAGTGATTGGCAGTCCGATTTATTCAACAAGACCAAACCAAAAAACAGGCAATTAGCCTGATTACCCAAATACCCAAATGTAATTAATCAATACAGAACCACATGAATAAACCAACCGACTATTCATAGGTAATATTTCAAAATTCGAAAATTCATTCTCAAAAGTCATCTACTTTTCGTGAAAGTAGATAACCAACTTTCCCGGAAAGTAGATATTTCCCATTTTTTTATGATACAAATTTCGTTTTCATGATAATCTACTTCGCAAAAATTAGTAATATTTCCGTGTTCGGAAAATTACTTCGAAAAGTCGATACACCATTTTCTCTCGAAAAGTAGAAATCTATCTACTTTCGGGAAAGTAGATACCAACTTTCCCGGAAAGTAGATATTTCCCATTTTTATGATACAAATTTCCTGCTTTATGATATCTACTTCGCAAAATTAGGTAATATTTCCTGCCTGAAAAATTCATTTCCTAAAAAGTCGATAATCTACTTTCCGGATAGTAGATATTTCCCATTTTTATGATACAAATTTCCCGTTTTCTATGATAATCTACTGCAAAATTAGGTAATATTTCCTGTACTGAAAATCTACTTCCCCGCCGAAAATACAATCTACTTTCCCGAAAAGAAAACGACGATTTTTTTGGGAGTAGAGGTCAATTTTCCCGGAAAGTAGATATTTCCCATTTTTATGATACAAATCTACTGTTTTATGATAATTACTTCGCAAAAATTAGGTAAATATTTCCAAATTCGAAAATCTACTCGAATAGTCGATAATCTACTTTCCCGAAAGTAGAAAATCTATCTACTTTCGGGAAAGTAGAGATAAATCAACTTTCCCGAAAGTAGATATTTCCCAGTTTTATGATACAA